>NW_015540860.1:987059-1034399 GCF_001515605.1 Sinocyclocheilus anshuiensis | reverse complement strand
TTCGAATGTGGATTTTTATTTTAAATTCGACGAATATTCGAAATTCGATTTTTTTTTTTGACAGCCCTAGTTTCCTGTAGTGTGTTTTGGCACATATTACATTAGGATTTAGTGGCTTTAACAAAAGCCATGAATCGAAGGTTACCGATTACCAGTAGAGACCAACAGGCACCATTACAGTTTCCATTAAACCCAATACAATTTTCATTATAACCAGTAAAACATTACAAATTATGATTGAAATAAATGTATTATTGTATGAACTAAAATACTTGAAATCTACATAAAAAGAGCAGAATGCAAAATGTATATGACAATGATAAACATAAACCTAGAATCTAGAAACCTAAAACAACCGAATTCTTCAATTTGAGTATTCATAGGTCTCTGTGTGTGTGTGTGAATGTACCCGTTGTAGAATCGCTTCTGTCTCTTTATGAATAAATGGAATATTCATGCCAGACAATGCGGAGTGATAAATAGCAGTGGACGCTTGGACTAGGGGTGTCCTGTGATTTTACTATAGTGCTATAGGGTACATGCTGTGTATAGTGAGAGAGGCGGGCAAAGATAACCTGATGTAACTGTTTGCTTTTTTTCCTTTTAGCTTCTCCCAACTGCCTTTATCTTCATGTCTTTTGCTTGCCATCACGAGCCCTCTCTCCTTCACGTCAGTTTCGTTTTTTTATACGCAAAAATAGATTGCATTAGCGCCCCCTTTTGTCGGCCTTCAACGTCACTTAATCTGACACTTTTTCTTTGATGATGAACCAGCCCGGCCGATAGCCATTGGATGGATCGATGGCCGTTCTGGACTTCTCCAGAATGTCCAGATGGCCAGTCCACCCCTGTTCATACCCTTAACTCAGTACTAAGCTGAAGCGTCTTTACAGCCCTTTGTAAGTCTTTAAAGTCTTTTTTGGGTATGATGTGACAAGCATTGCTCATTAGCATTTGACAATTATCTGCCATTCTTCTCCTCACCTCTTCACCTCTCATGCTCTGTCAGGTTGGATGGTGGCAGATGCACATTTTTAGGTTTCTCCAGAAATATTTGATTGGGTTCAAGCCCAGGCTGGCTGGGCCATTCAAGGACATTCACAGAGTTGTCTATAAGCCACTCTTGCTGTGTGCTTAGACTGGGTCATTGTCCTGTTGGAAGGTCAACCTTCCGCCCAGTCTGAGGTTCTGAATGCTCTGGACTTGGTTTTCATTAAGGCTATCTCAATATTTTGGTGCACTGAGCTTTTCTTCAACTCTAACAAGTCCCTCAGTCCTTGTCGCATGTGGCTGCTACCAGCACACTTTACTTTTGGGATGGTAATCTGCAGGTGATAAGCAGAGCTGGTTTCTTTCAAACATTATGCTTGGAATTGAGGTTCATCAGACCAGATAATCTTGTTTCTCACAGTCTGAGGGTCCTTTAGGTGCTTTTTTGCAAATTCCAAGTGTGTTTTCATGTGTCATCACTGAGGAGAAGATTGAGTTAGGCCACCCCGCCATAAAGCCCAGATCAGTGGAGTGTTGCAGTGATGTTTGTCCTTCTGTAGGTTTCTCCTATCTCCACATATGATCATGGAGCTCAACTAGAGTGATCATCAGGTTCTTGGTCACCACTATAACCAAAGCCCTTCTCCATCAGTTGCTCAGTTTGGCCAGGAGGCCAGCTCTAGGAATCCTCTAGGAGTCCTTGTTGTTTTAAACGTCTTCCATTAATGGTAATGGCGACTACATGCGTCTGTGAACCTTCAATGCAGAAGATTTTTTTTTAGCTCTTCCCCAAATGTGTGGCTTGATGCAATCCTGTTTCTGAGCTCTACAGGCAGTTTTATTATTATTATTTTTTTTTAACTCGGGGCTTGATTTTGCTCTGATATGCATTTTATATAAATCACCTTTAATTAAGACGTGCCTTTCCAAATCATACCCATTCAACTGAATTTGCCACAGGTTGACTTCACTCAAAGTATAGTAACATCTACAAGTGATATGAATGCTCCTGAGCTAAATTTCAACTGTCCCAGACAAGGGTATGAATACTTATGCAATGGAATCATTTAAGTTTTTTATTTTTAATAAATTTGCAAAGATGTTAAAAACCTGTTTTTGCTTTGGCATTATAATGTATGGCGTGTAGATTGATGTGGAGAGAAAAAAAAGGCAAGGCAGCAACATAAAATGTGAAAAACTGAAGGGGTGTGAATACTTGTGCAAGGAACTGTATCCTCTGAAGTCTTGATATATAATACTACATATCTAACTTTACATCCTTACTGGAAAAAAAAGACAGAAATATTTAAAATGTTTTAATAATTTTTAATTGCATGAATTTGCATTAGGTCTGCACGATAAATCGCATGCGATATTTAACGCGCATCTTATCAGTAAAGCCGGTTCTGTAATCAGCGGTAAATCTCCATCACCTGCGGGCTTTCACATTGAGCAGCATTAACTACACAGAGCCATTGTTCACTGACAAGATGCGCGTTAAATAGCGCATGCGATTTATCGTGCAGCCCTAATTTGCATATAACATTAAAGAATGTGTCTGCTATGAATTCGCTTTGGATAGAAGCGTCTGCTAAATGACTAAATGTAAATGACTAAATGTAAATGACTAAATTAATTAAATATCAATTGGCATAAACAAAAAAAAAACTGTTACATGATATACCATTGCTATCTTTAATGAGACATTAGGGACAATCCTAAACCTTTACTGAGTTTCAGTTCATTTGCAGTTTTCACTAGGATATTGCTCGTTTTCTGGGTTGTAACCCGCCAGTGCAAAGCATTCGGCTGCTTTCCTGTCACATTCACAGATGAACATCTCACAGGGGCGATTCTTGTCAGCTGCAAGAAACAAAAAAAATTAACAGTCCAAATATGTGCCACAAGCCAGATGCAGTTTAGGTCTCAATTACTAACAGAGCTTGCAGATAGACTTCTTTAGTTCAATCTTAGTCTTACTTACAATCAAGTCTTACTGAGTGTAGCGTCTTACCATTGCAGGTTACTTTCTTTGCCGCTTTGTCACATGAGAATGAGTAGACTTCAGTGTAGGGGTTGTCTAAAATACCCCAACAGTCTTCATGTTGCCATGAGTCAGAATAACACTGATCATGCACCTCACAGCACCTAGAGAGACAGAGAATACAGTGGACATGATTTCAAAGTTTGTTGCCTTCATTTTTATCAATAATTATTCTGTTTTAGGATATTTGTGTTGCTTGGCTGCTGTGGAAAAGAAACAAAAACTGTAGCCACTTTCTTGATGGAGAAATGCCTACAAAAAGAAATACATTTGTGCAACATTTGAACATTTATAAACTATGCACTAAACGTCTCAGCCTGAGAAGGCCGAAGTGTGACTTACAAAACTGATTCAGCCGATTAATTCAGTGTCCCTGCATATAACCTGATGGTTAAATCTGACCTGTCCAGTTCATCCACCGGGGTGCCTGAGCCTCCTAGTCCACAGTAGCATCCATAGTCTACGTAATCCAGTATAGGCCAGCTATCAGGGTTGGTACAGATGATCATATCCCTGAACTGCCACACCGCACGGTAGTCTAGAGGCGCCACCACTGTTGAACAGTGATAGTTTATCAGTGCTTATACTGATTAGCAATCTAATTATGCAATAGAATTAAAATGTTATGTAAACAACAGACTGTATTCTTAATTATCAGCTGTTCTATACTTACCAAACTGCCTAAAAAAAGACAAAAATGCTTTTAAATTTCAGGCTTTAAATTTTAGGAATACAGTACATGTGAACCATTTTTTATCACATATTTATATTTGTTTTACATGCACACACACACGCACACACACACACACACACACACACACACACACACATACATCTTGTAAAATCTTTAATTCACCATCTGCCTTACAAAATACTTATGCGAGATGTATAGCAATTGTGAGAGATGTATAGCAATTATATGACTGGTTTGTGCTTCATCCAGTATTCCATGGACCTTGTAGAGTCTAGGGAGGTCTGTTGTAACACAGCTAGTTTTTATGACCAATTACTTTTAAGTATTTTAAACTAATTATTTGTAGAATTAAAATTTGATTATCAGAGTACAAAATGTACATATAAAATATAAAATTTAAATGGGCATCCATGTTTCCACCGTGGTAGTCACTGCACTTTCTTTCTTTTTTAAACAGTTTAGGGACAAGATGTAGTTTTCAAAATAAGTTAAATTTAATATGGGAATATTAAACAACAACATAAGTTGCAGACATTGAAACAAAATGTGTTGCAACACTCTCCGCACTTCCCAAAGCTCATTTCACTCTACAATCTTTTTAGCATGCACAGCTTTCTGACTTTAGGTTCTTGTTTAATAGAAATACTACTCACAAAAATGAAAATTCTGTCATTTTTCGTACCCTCATGTTGTAAAAAAAACTGTATGACTTTCTTACTTCTACAAAACACAAAAAAGAAGCCCACTGCATTCAACTGTATGGATGCTCAAAATACCTTCTTCTGTGTTGCACAGAAAACAATGCTTTTTTTTTTGGAACAACATCAAGGGGTAAATGATGACAAATTTTGTTTGGGTGGAGTATCCCTTTAAGTTCTGTTACAGCATTCTCATAAAATATTTGATCTAATAAATGAACAACAAAACCAGAAGGTAGTTATTAGTTCAATTATTGAACTGACAAAAAAAAATGCTGTTTAGCAAATTATATTTAATATCTCTATAAGTTACATTTTTGGTTTGCATAAATAATAAAATATAATAAAATAAAACAAGGAGCTGAATAGTGGAACGTATATTAAGTGTACTCACAGGTGGGCAGACTCACACTCAGGATAAGAGACAGGAAGGTGTTCATGGTGAAGACTAGATGAACAAATGTTAGTAGCCATTTATTTATAGGTCTAAAACTTATTTATATAACCTTGATGGGAAGTGCACATTGATAAGCTAACTTTGTGAATTAGAAACATAAGATATGTTAATAAATATGCATGCACACACACAAGCGCCCAAAAGGAAAGTTGCTGAGATTGTTAGTTTTGTCCAAGTTGAGTGTGTTTATGTATTGTCTATGTGTACTTATACTTAACCATATTTTTGGGACAAATTTGTACCCAAAAGTGAGCTAAACCTGACAAAATCACCAAAAACCTCCCTTTGCGGATGTCCTCATTTGTATAACTAGTATAAACAAGTATTAACTAGTATAAAAAAATAAAGTTTTTTTTTTTTAAATTGTACAAATGCAGAAAGTTTTCTGTAAGGGTTGGTGTAGGACAATAGAATATACAGTTTGTACAGTATAAAACCATTATGCCTATGGGATGTCCCTATTTAGATAGCTAAGTAAACGTGTGTGTGTGTGTGTGTTTATCTTTGGGAACGTCAGCATGTGTTTGCAATTTGCACAGCTGGTAAAAGAAGAATTCAGTTTTCTCGAAAAAGCATGAGAATTTCATAAGGCTTGGAAAAAGTTACAAAATGCTTGAGTACATGCAAAACAGCTGTCGGCACACAAAAGGGTTTAAATGACCAAAATGACAACAAATAACACGGATATGTTCAGTGCATGCACATTTCACTTATTGCAGGGTATTTTGTTGTGGTATATGAGTGTGAGAGTGACTGTGAATGCAGTGAGAGCAGTAAGAAAGCTGCTGGTCTCTGGAAGCTGAGCTGCAAACACTCGAGGGCAGATGATTATTGGAGGCATTATAAGGGGATTGAGCAAAACACTCCGCTGCAGCCTTGTCGCACTTGCATATGAACATTTCACACTCATCATTACTGTCTGAAAGAGAAAAAGAGAGGTTGTATAAAGGAGTATGTTTAATTTGATTAAATACACACTTCAGCTATTACTTGCAGATAATATAAGACTATAATATAACACAAGGCCACTTAAATGTACTCAAACAGAGTACACTTTAAAGACAGTGTAATAACACACTTATGTACACTTAAAATGTGATGTGTTTTAAAGTACACTTATGTGTTATAAGTAATATTAAAGTTAACATTTTACTGAACTGCAACTTCATCATTACAAATGTCTAATTACAAATGAATAGTTTATTTGCAAAAACAGATAATTCGATAAAGTGTTTAGTGTTAGTTAGCTGTATTTTTTTTTCTTATTTTTTTAACCTAATCAAAATAACCCAACTGCAGTTTGATTGAGATTTATTGGAATGCACAATGAAAAAACATGATTTTCAAAAATTGTTAAAAACAGAGTTATCTGTTTTTGCAAATGAACTCTTCAAACATACTTTACCATAAATGCTTGTCAGTATTCAAAAGTACACATTTTCACTTTATTTCACTTTATTTCATGGTATCCTTGTTACACATGTTACATGTACTTACTATTATAATAACAACAAATTATGCATAATTACATGCAAGTAGCCCTAATCCTAACCATATAGTAAGTAGTTAACATGCAGTAATTTGTCTGAAAGATTTATAGTTTGCAGTATATTTTTCTGTACTCTTTAAAAATGCTCCGAATTATATTTTGATGCTCAAAATGCTCAGAATTATATTATATAAAGTTAACTTATACAACAGTTAATTGTGTTCCATTGGTTGTATGTCTGTTTGTTTCAAACAAACTGTCAGTTTTGTATTAGTTGTGGGGAATTTCATTAAGTTTTTCTGCAGTTATTCTGCAGCCATTGAACCAACCGATTCGTTCAACAACACTGGTTCAGTCAGGAATTTTTAGTGAATCATTGATTCATTCACTCAACCGATTCGTTCAACAACACTGGTTCAGTCAGGAATTTTTAGTGAATCATTGATTCATTCACTCAACCGATTCGTTCAACAACACTGGTTCAGTCAGGAATTTTTAGTGAATCATTGATTCATTCACTCAACCGATTCGTTCAACAACACTGGTTCAGTCAGGAATTTTTAGTGAATCATTGATTCATTCACTCAACCGATTCGTTCAACAACACTGGTTCAGTCAGGAATTTTTAGTGAATCATTGATTCATTCACTCAACCGATTCGTTCAACAACACTGGTTCAGTCAGGAATTTTTAGTGAATCATTGATTCATTCACTCAACCGATTCGTTCAACAACACTGGTTCAGTCAGGAATTTTGAGTGAATCATTGATTCATTCACTCAACCGATTCGTTCAACAACACTGGTTCAGTCAGGAATTTTGAGTGAATCATTGATTCATTCACTCAACCGATTCGTTCAGCAACATTGATTCATTCGGAAAATAAATGCCACTTGTTCGCAGACGCGCAACAGTTAGGCTAATTCAGCTGTGGCTTGTCTTGAAAAAAGTTCTGATAGCAGAGAAAAAAATATACTTTTTTTTTGTAAGTTTTTTTTTTTTTTAATGTGTGTAAATGTTACATGTGATGTCGCTGATATATATATTTTTCTTCATGTTGGCATCCCCGCATTTTCACTCACCCAGACACGTGGCCGTTTTGGTATTCTCATCACACTTGTAGTCATATGTGTTTGTGTAGGGATTGTCAAACACTGATGAGCAGGACTGAAGGGTCTTTGCTGTGCCATAGCAGGCATCATGGGTAAAACAACACCTACCAGGTCATTAGAGAAAGAGCATTAATAATGAAAGAGCATTAATAATACACAATTACTCAGAATAAATACTGTGTAATAAACACTAACACATTCTCACTGAATATAATATAATACACTAACTGGTCGAGCTGGTCAACAGGCGTCCCTGTACCACCTAAACCGCAAAAGCAGCCATAGTCTGCAAAGTCCAGCAGAGGTGTACTGTCCGGTACTGTGCACTTAATCATGTCCTCGAACTGCAGCAAGTTTTTAATGCTGTTCAGATGAGCTACAGAGAAGATATTACTGGTAAACTCAAGTGCTAAATGTGGTTTTGAATCAGTTTGAGTAATAAAGCAAATCTACTGACAGGAACAAACTGCTAGCGTGTTAGAATGTTGCATTATTTACACTACCATTCAAAAGTTTGGGGTCTGTAAGGTTTAATACTTTTTTCAGCAATTATGCATTATATTGATCAAATGTGTCAATTTTGTTTAAATCAGTTCACATGAAATTAGAAAAAGTTGTAATGAATCAGCATGTCATTGTTAAGAAGGTTAACAATACTTACATGTTGGCAGAGTCACAGTAAGGATCAAGAGTGTGAGACAGACAGCCATGCCACTGCAAGAAGCAAATAACTTCATAGTGTATATATTATTGTAGATCTATTAATTTTACTGTTGTTTTCTCACACATTGGGGAAAAAAGAGATTTCTCAGAGATTAGAAATTTGCAGCAGCTTTTTGTCTCCTGTCTGAGATCCTGGAGCTTAACCATGTTCAAAAAGGCCATTGAGATCAGTTGAGAGAATGTGCATATTGCTTTGGATAAAATAGTGTCATTTTTTAAACATTACATGAAAATTTAAATATACCAACCCAAACTCTATTTTTACAAGCTGTGTTGCGCAGCATTGTTCTAAACTTCACATCCCTTACAACCTTTTACCTCTAACTATAGGCACAAATCTTCTTGGGCACAATGCTTGTGCTGTATAGTTTAATTCCTCACTTGGCATCGTGTATAAGTGTCTTCTGAATAAATAAAGGCATGTTGGAGAACTGAGGCTGGTTGGGTGTGGCTTCACATGTCAACTAAAACACACTTTTCTCTTGATGCAGTAAAACACTGTGACATAACAATTCTCATGAGACATACTACCTAAGCTAAATGATGCAAAACACAGATTAAGACTCCAGGAGAATGAATATTCAACCTGCTTTAAACAAATACATACTTTACACTACTGCTCCATTTACTGTATATTTTATCTATTTATAAATAGTGTATGTCTATCTGTTATGTAATCCAAATATAGCCATATAGAGAGCAAGGTTGTATAAATTCTAAAAGGGCTTAAATTCCTTTTCAGTCACAGTTAACAACACTCTTTCCTTAACTTAATTTCATTTATTATAAATGACTAAAATAATATGTGGGATAATTGTAGCTTATGATCTTACTGTAGACAGTGCATTACTCTCAATAACAGCGCAGATGTATTTCTGACTATATTATGCGACACCTTTGCATGCTACCATTTAATCATAATGTTCGTAATGGAAAAGTCAATATAATAAAGAAAATATAAAGTCAATATAACAATGACTATTTCACTATCTTACCTCCAATATCCAAAGGCTTCCTTTCTGGCTAAATGATTTAAGCAATAAACGCTGTAATTTTCCAATGCAGTAGTTCTACTATAGCGAGATAAAGCGCTATGCCAATCACTATGACTTGCACCATATCACTGTCTCTTCTCTAATTGACAGTCTTCCTTTTGTAGACAGGATTTTTTAAAAATTATTTGTACATGTGAGCAGCTTGTTATTTAAGTCAACCAGTCTGTCGACTAGTTTGGTGCATTACATACTTTGCATTGTTCATGAAACCTGTCACATACCTTTATGACAGAGAAAAAAGACTTTAACTGAACTTCACATCTCAAAATAAGAGAGATTAAAGGGGGTCATATGATGCGATTTCAAGTTTTCCTTTCTCTTTGGAGTGTTACAAGCTGTTTGTGCATAGATAAGATCCCTAAAGTTGCAAAGACTAAAGTCTCAAACCCAAAGAGATATCCTTTATAAAAGTGAAGATTCGTCCACGCCCTCCTAAAACGCCTTGTTTAAACACGCCCCCACATGTCTACGTCACTGTGTGGGAAGATTTGCATAACACTGCCCAAATGTTCACGCAAAGAAAGAAGGCGTAACTTTATTGTTGTTGCTGATTTGTGCTACCCGCTCAGATTGTGCTACCGCCCATTAAAAAGATAGGTAGCACAAATCGATAGCGAAAAATGCTACCTATCAGATTGTGCTACCAGCATCTTATTCATGTGGTTTGAGGCTTTTTTAATGTCCATACCTACCCCTACCCTAAACCTACCCGTCCATATCTACCCTTACCCTAAACTTACCCTTAAAACAATGGAAATATATTTTGGGTAGCACAATCTGATAGGTAGCATGTTTCATTGGTACACCGGCTGTTCTGACTCACAGTCTGACCGCATAAACACATTTCATTACACCAAATACACAAAATAATGTTCTTTTTAGCAACATCATATGACCCCTTTAAAGCAAGTTGCTAGTAAATTTATCAGCCGATTTTGCCAAGTCTTTTAAGTAACAGGTGGCATTTTCCTTTCTCTGCCCATATGCTCCACTTTTGGTATAAAAACCAAGATTACATTGAAACTGTTATCAGCTGTTAAGCTGAATTTAAATGCATTCATAACGTATTTAGATTTTTTTTCCCGCTTGACAGTCCTATTGGAATTTGTACCATAATGGCAAAGGATCCTACTGAGATCAAATAAGAATCTTCAATGTCAATCAGTTTTGTATTGTGTAATGTTAAATCATAACAATCTTAGATCTAGTTTTTTGTTTTGGTGAAACTCTTTAAAATCTTTCCTGTGTGATCTTTTAGGATGGATTCCAAATTACGAAACAGTATCACACTAACTTTGATAAGCTTGTTTTCAAGGCTCATGCCAGGCTGGGGTGTTGCAGATCAGAGATTTCCTGCAAACTAAAAACACCACAATTATTTAACTCAGTTTAGCAGGACTTTCAACACTGTCGCCTGGTTACATCAAAAAAAAAACACACACACACACACTCACAACTGTCTCAGCCAACCCTAATGACCAAAACAGTTGCCATGATAACTGTGTAGGGATTTCGATAATATAGACTAGCTTACAGAAACCATCGTTATCTACAAGAGAACATTCAATTACCTCTGTGCAAAATGTGACAAAGAAAACCTTGCATTGAGAAAAACATAAACATAATGCATGATACCCATATAGACAGATATGTAGTGCTCATATTAAAGCCTATGAAAGCAGCAGAACATTTAAAAAGTATAGATTATCCAACAAAATACGCTATCAGTGTGTGATTGCTTCATGTAAACAAACAATACACAAATAATATTTTAGTGCGCATTTTATTAGCACAATGGTCCATTCATCAACAGTTATCATTTTATTTGCAGATTTTCTAAATCCAGAGGAACGTAATGGGAATGTTCACATTAAATGTCAAATGTCTTTTAGTAACATCCCAGGAATCAAGATCTCTAAGAAAAGACGAAAACAGACATCACAGATGTCCTTTGAATGATCAAGGAGTATTTTGAAATTCATAAACTGAAAAGCCACATACAAAACACGTCTGCAAGCTGATATTTTTACATTTGGCAAACGCATTACATTATTTGTGCAAACATTGTAAATATTGGTTTATGGATCGGACGCTGACATTCAGAAACACACAAATATAAACTCACAGAGACGCATGCGTTTGGTGACGTTTGATAGGTATGGTCCCTTTCTTCGATGAATAACATTTAGTAGTATAAGGCAGAAACCAGAGAGAATAGTGTTGGTGGATTGAGATCATATAGGCTTGTACAGCAGTGTGGTCACATACTTCTTTTTGTAGCGGTGTGTCGCACTAAGAACCATCACGCCATCCTGTGTGAGGAGAGCAAACAGATGCACATCAGTGATATCAACTGAAAATGCTGGTCACCTCTACCATATGCAAAATAAAAATGATTAAAGGGATAGTTCACCTGAAAATAATAACTAATTTACTCAATAACTCATTACTCACTCGTATCTACTAAAGTAATGATACTTTTATGGTGCTTTTGCTATTTTTGGACAGCAACATCTACTTTTGTGTTGCACTGAAGAAAAATAAACGTGTCACAGATTTTGACTGAAATTAGCGTTATTAAATAACAAAAGGTTCATTTTTGGGTGAACTATCACTGAGGGTGTGGACATTATTAGATAATTTCTTCTATGAGTCTCTTCTAAAGTGTGTGTGGAGTTTGCTGCCAGACCTTGATGGAAAGGGCGTACAGGTGGTTGAGCATCACATGGTTTGGTTCAGGCAGCAGGGTTGGGTCACACTGTTAAAAGTAGACATGGGAACATGTTAGGGAAAGTCTCTGCTTTCTAAAATTGCCCACACTCAGCAATTTCCAACCATAGGCTCTTTATCTTTTCTTATCTCTTTAAGCCCAAAAAGGAATCGCTTTAACTGCAACACTGTATTTACAAAGAATCGACCTCCTCTCAAATCACTTGATCGCTTTCCATCAGATTTCATGTGTGTAAGAAAACCCAAATGAAGTGTTTAGGTAATGGAAATAGTTGAATGTTCCAGAAAGCTAGCTAGCTAAATAAATAACCAAAACAACAAAAATATACACCATTGTTAATTTTCTATTTCTTTTAAATACTATTACATTATTTATTTAATATTATGAATGCACTTTTTAGATTACTTTTCTAAAATTACTAAAACTTTAACATTTTTGTTCAAGTTTTAGTAATTTTTCCATATGCTTTGCCATGCGATTTTGTGCTTAAGAAAAACCTACATTTATTTGAAAAAGTTATATTGTGAAATATTATTGCAATATAAAATAATGTTTTTCTATTATAATATACTTAACTTTTTTTCTGTGATCCAAAACTGAATTTTCATCAGCCATTACTCCAGTCTTCAGAAATCATTCTAATATGCTGATTTATTATCAATGTTGGAAAGAGTAGTGTTGTTATATATATATATATTTATTTGGAACCTGTGATACTTTTTTCAGTATTGTTTGATAAATAAAAAAGAACAGCATTTATTTAATTAACCTTTCAAAAGTTTGGGGTCAGTATTTTTTTATTTCTTTTTATTGATATAAATTAATATATTTATTCAGAAAGGATGTTAAATTAATAAAAAGTGATTGTAAAGATTTATATTGTTAGAAAAGATTTCTATTTTGAAAAAAATGCTGTTCCTTTTAATTTTCAATACATCAAAGAATCCTGAAAAGTGTCACAGGTTCCAAAAATATTAAGCAGCACAGCAGTTTCCAGCATTGATAATAAATCAGCATATTAGAATGATTTCTGAAGGATCGTGTGACACTGAAGACTGGAGTAATGTCTGATGAAAATTCAGCTTTGCATCACAGGAATACATTTTATTTTAAAGTATATTAAAACAGAAAACAGTTATTTTAAATTGTAATAATATTTCACAATATTGCTGTTTTTTTCTGTATTTTTTATCAAATAAGTGCAGCCTTGGTGCACATAAGAGACTTCTTTAAAAAAAACAGTGAGCAGCTGCTGTCATTGGGTGATCAAGTTTATGTTCTGGATGTAGCAGAGCAGTACTTACAGAGATTCCAGTGTCTTTGTTGAGGAGCACCTGCAGCAGGTGTGGTGGGAGTATGGGAGGAGAGCGCAGTCTGTCTTCTGATTTGGTTGAGTAGGGATCCTGATGGTACGGTCCAGGTGGGGAGCTGGATAAGTCTGACAGAAAAAAGCAGAAGATCAGAGCCTGTAGCATATTTCAATTGCTTAACAGTGAATAGATTTATACTTACCTGACATGTCGGCACATTTCTCAGAGTCTGTCTTCAGTGCATCAAAAACCTCAAAGTCTGTTTTCCTCACTTTAATGACATTATTCATCACACCTGACTTATTAGTCACAACAGGCTAGAAGAAAATAGAATTAATTAAACATAATGCAAGAACAGAGGATTATCAGATAATCAAACACTATAAGAAACTCTTTCCCACCTCTTTGGGATCTAATATCCAGTGTCCGTCCACATAGAACTTATACTGGTGCTCGCCTTCTGGCAGGTCAATTATGGCCACAAAATTATTATGACTGTTAAAAGGAGATATAGAACAAAACAGTAAGGAAAAGCAAGTGGACGATTCTTTTCTCTTTCTACTCATGATGACAGTGAATGAAAAGGAGGCACATTCTGGAAGATGCCTTTTTGCTTTCAGCATGAGATCACCATGTCCTCTATTGTTTTTTTCCAGTTTCTTGTAAGTGCACACTGACTCCTAGTGTTGAGCATGTAAAAGCACAGCAAGTGCTGCCTTAATTTATTAGTTTTAGTGATTAAAAAAGTGGCCAAAAGTGCAGTACCAGAGAGATAGAGTGTCCTAATGCTACATTAACATAATGAAGTGTTTTCTGTTCACTTTTGAAATGTGTGACGCTAGACAATTATGTACAATAACGTAGTTGAAGGAAAAATCTGGATTTGTTGCGAGTTCAGCTCAATCAACAGCATTTGTGGCACAAAGTTAGTTTGTGAGAGAGAATTTAAAAGAGAGAATTTAAAAGCAGAAATGTGAAGAAATATATTTTTATTTGAACTACTGTTCAAAAGTTTGTAATCTGTACGATTTTCTATAATGGGTTTGAAAGTCTATTATGCTCACTAAGGTTGCATTTATTTGATCAAAAAATACAGTAAAAGCTAATATTGTGAGATTTTGTAATATTGTGAACTTTTTCCGTTTTAATATATATTATTAATACAGCCATTACTCCGGCCTTCAGTGTCACATGATCCTTCTGAAATGATTCTAATATGCTGATTTGCTGCTCAATAAACATTTTTTTATCATTATCAGTGTTGAAAACAGTTGTGCTGCTTCATATTTTTGTGGAAACCATGATTTTTTGTCAGCATTCCTTGATGAATACAAAGTTTAAAAGAACAGCATTTATTTCTAATAGAAATTTTTTGAATGTAAAAGTCTTTATTGTCATGTTTGATACTTTTATTGTCTCCTTCCTGAATAAAAGTATTAATTAATTTTTTTAAAAATTGTCCCTAAAGTTTTGAACAGCAGTGTACATTAATTATTTTCTTTTCTTTCTCATCTTTTTATGGTTTGTGGTTTTAGGCATTACGATGTCTCATTGAAATTCATGTTTGTGCAAATCAACCTTGCGCCACAAAAGCTGTCAGTTGAGCCATATTCTGTTACACCAAATACACAAAATAATGATCTTTAAAAAAGCATCATATGACCCCTTTAAATATGGATTACTCCTTCAAATGCATTTTACTATTTGAATTTAGCTTCTCATTTTCCCCTGCTGTCCTTTGAGTCTATCTGAACAGACCCACTATCGAGGACAAGCTGACTTGCAGCACCTTGTAGAACGTTTAGTGCTATAATTTTTAAGATGATGCAAATACCTCCTGCTGTGTTTCTTGTGCTAACATAGTCTACCATGTCATGCTAATGATCTGTCAGCACTCACCTTTTAGTCAAGGGGATTTTGCTGGACCAGTTGTTGAAGGAGCCAGACAAGTAGATCTCTTTCCCTGGACCGTTCCAGCGGAACACAGTGGGCCTTTCCTCTGGCGGGGCTTTAGTATCTGATTCCTGATCTTGTTGCCAGGCTAGAAACTCCTAGTAAGACAGAGAGAAAGATGGATGAGGTGTGTACAGCTAATAGAAGCAGAGCAGTCAGATACTGCTGCAATAAATGACTTGAGGAACATATTTTCAAGGTTAATGTTTCACTGTAACTATACCACCTTGGCGTCATCTGTTTGGAAGATGTCTCCGTCCTCCGCACTGTCCATTAGGATTTTGGGTCGAGTGCCATCTTTGCTACCACGGCTCTCTCGCCTTTGTGTCTTCTCCGCTCCACTTCTCTCACTGCTGGTGTTGCCCATGCTGCTGCTTATTTACATGCATTTTAATGAGACTTCCAATTTTGAACAAGAGCTTTCTTCACAATTCATCTCACTCAAAAGTATGTAAACACTATTCACTTGGGGTCTTAAAAGTTAATTTTTAAAGAGATAGTCAACCTAAAAATTACAATTCTGTCATCATTTACTCACCCTCAAGTTACTCCAAAAATGTATGAGTTTCTTTCTTCTGTTAAATACAAAAGAAGATATTTTTACTAATGTTAATTGGTCACCAAACAGTTGACGGTAGCCATTGACTAGCATAGTATGGAAAAAAATACTATTAAAGTCAATGGTTATTGTCAAATGTTTGGTCACCAATGTTCTTGAAAAATATCTTCTTTTGTGATCAGTAGAAGAAAGAAACTCATACAGTTTGAAAGAACCCGAGGGTGAGTAAATGATGACACATTTTTGGGTGACTTTTCCCTATCATGGGCCGCCTAGACCAAAAAATGCCAGGGCCGATTTTTTGTCCCAGTCCAGCCCTGCCTTTAATGTTTAATATATCGTAATAATGTTCTTTTCCTACACGAATTTCTAAAGTACGGGAGTTTCCAAAGTTTAAGTAACTATAACAGTTACTTATATTTGTTTATATTATTAATAATTATTGATTTCAAAAGAGACGGAAGCGACCTACGTAAGTAGTGTTCATCTGGTAACCATAACAACCATACGGATGCTCGCGAATAGTATCGGATGTTAAGTCGACAACAAGAAAAATAATGTCATTATTTTCAACTTATTAAAGATTTACTTATCACATACGACAAATATGGCAAAACCCTTACTATTTTGCTTTTTCAGATAACTTAATCGACCTTTAGCCAAAATGTGCTAGAGGCGCGGCAGGCGCCAAAGAACAGTTTGCGTTCCACAAGACGAACTGCAGATTGCAGCCGAAAACTACCTTTATATTTACATTAAGTAATTTGACAGATGTATAATTCCTTAAAAAAAAAAACCGTTGTTAAAATACGCACACGGTTCACTAACAATACTAGCGATAAAAGAAGTAACCTAACCTTTGACCGCTGTTTATATTGTTTTGGAAATCACCTAAACGTATTTTATACCTACACGGCGTTTTTGTACAGTTTTATCAGTTTGGAGTTACGCAGCCGATTCAACGGTTGAATAGGCTAACCTAGAAATACCAAGGAAGTAAAAACTGGGATGTTGTTTCTTTGGTCGTATTTTGACATTTTCTTTGTTCCTGTTCTTGCGTGCAAGTCTCGCCTACAGACACGACCACAGCGTATCTCCGTTTCATCTCGGACTGTGGTGATTTCCCTCATGAATAAATATCTTACCTCTGAAAACTTTATTTGCCTGTAGCCCGCGACTATGTTACTTTTCATAACGCCATTTTCACATTGCCTCACAAAAAGGTTAAATGTTAAGCACACCTCTTCCGCCTGCTGTTCGGGACAGGGGAAAGCGAGCAGGGGACCAGCGACTGCAGCGAGCTCTGCATAAAGTTAAACCGGTGGAAGACGGGGTGCGTTGTAACACATTTTGCTACTTCTGTAACACGGTGTTTTTTTGCTCCGTCTCAAACCTATAAATGTATATTATTCACATATTCGTTTGCTACAAATTAATACAGTGTAATCTGCTAGTTATTCACAAACTGCGTAAAAAGTGCAGTTTTGACGTACCTACGGATTGTTACACTAATAGAAACATTTTTAATGTTATGTATGAGTTTATTATAGTAATCAAATGTAGACCACTTACCATCAGCTTTATTTAAGTATTATATGAAATGTGGTTTAGCCTGTTTAAGATAATAAAGGAATTATTTGAGTTCAAACAGCACATATTGTTTTTAATATTTTATTTAAAATATTTTATTAGTATTTTTTAAATATTTTAAAGTAATGCTAATTTTATATTTCATAGTTATTTCATTTAAATTTATTATTATTATTTTTTTTAGGGGCTGTGCCAGTGGGTGTGTCCTGTGATGGAGTGAGCCAGCTGTGTTTGAGTGTCCACACGCATGTTCATCAAAAGCTTGCAACATTCTCACGGCTGTTCAGTTTCGCAGTGTCATGACATGACTGGCAATGAGGTACTGGGATAGGTGGAACTGTATCCGCGAAGCACACTTCAATAAACACAGACATGGGTGGCAACAGTAGTGAGACGGACCACCAGTACATCTTGGAAAAACATTAGTTAGTAACTCAAGTGAGATTGATGGTAGTGACACACGGATTACTATTACTATAATCACCGGTACATTGAAGTACACTGAAAACTTGTCAATGAAACACTTAAAGTAAATACTACCATTGCATATTTAGCTTGTTTGCTGTGATTGCCAAGACTTGAGACAGATTTAGCTATATTTAACCTTAGCTGGCTATAATATTACATATCAAAATACAGGATACTCCAAGCGCTGCAGATTGCATTGGGTGTAAAGTTGGAGATGGAGTGTCTAGTGCCGCTATAATCCATTATATAACTGTTACAGACACTTGTGCATTTAGTGTATTGAGTCGTTACATACATTGCACATTTATTCATATTCATAAAAAATGATCATACTTCTTGTAATTTTACATTCATCCAAAAACATACACTGGTTTGTGTTCTGTAAAAGCATCAGCTATTTGGGTTCAAGCATCCTTTTAGTATGCTTCAGGACAAATACAATGTACACCTCTAAACTACACATTTACAATATTTGATGTGCCATCATACTCAGCAAATACAGACATACAAATGCAGTTGTACTGCCTGCGGAAATAAACAACATCATTCTGAGATGCTGTATTAAATTACTTTTAGTGTAAGATTTCCTGTAGTTCGGATTCTTGGCCATGCTTTGAGCAAATCAGACCCACTTATACATTCCATTTGAAAATATTGATTACTTATAAACCCGGGATGGTTCAAGCTCATGGTGCCACCACAGTGAAACCACGTTCTGGGTGTAGCTCACAGTGTCCTCCTGCATTAACTGGAACTGATCGCCACCAATTTACAGTGTAGTCTTCCTGTCGAACTGGTTTCTCCATGATCAGATTGCATTCTGTTTAGTTGATATAAAAAAAGTAAAAAAGAAAGATTCTTACTAAATGAGAACACAATGAATAAATCATGTTACTTAATAGGATATGCGAGTAAGACAACAATGTACATAAAGGAATAGTTCACAGAAAAATTAATCCTCAAGTTGTTCCAAACACAGTTTTCCCTTGTGAAAAAGAAAAAGAGAAAATCTGGTGAATAAATAGGAATAGGAGTTTTCAAGTCTCAAAAAAGATTAAAATGCTCCCTAAAGCACGTACGTCTCTTGTAGTTATCTGAAGCCACATAAAGGCTTTATGTGATGAACAGACTGAAATTTAAGTTCACTGATAATCTTCTCCTCCAGTTGAATTTTAACCACTGCAATCGGACCATCAAGTCAGTGAGTGACTTTAAAAAAACAGATCAGTCTAATTTGTTATCAAACTATTTACACTGATTTTGTGAGTAGAATATTTTTATTCATATAGAAGATTCAACTTAAAGGAAAACTGTGTTCACAAATTAAGCATTGCTGCTTCTTTAATGATTACTCCAAGACGTTCAGTGATTAATGAGTTAAATTTCAGTCTGTTTCTCATATAAAGCTACCGTGTAATTTCAGAAAACTTGAAATATAGCGCAAGCGCATGAGTCACAAGAACTACTTTTAGAATACTTTTATGGTGTTTTTTGTATTTTTGGCCAGTCCTTCACTGTCATTATACTGAAAACAGTGGCTAGGATTTTCTCCAAAAGTTCATACGGGTTTGGCGAGTGAATAATGACTGAATTTTCATTTTTACGTGAACTATTCTTTAAACAAACCATATTTATAATATATTCAAGACAGCTTTGTGCAAATGAGTACCGTGGTGAAGTGTACAACAGAGAAGATCATTATGATCACAAGGCCAATGACTAAGGAAGCAATTCCCATGTGAAGAGCCTTTCTCCCCAACCGCTGAGCTCCTTCATAGTCTTCTGCATCATAACTGCTTTGAGACTGAATGAGAGAGAAATCATAACCGTGACGACACAATTTCACAAAATAATTTGAGGATGGAAAAACTCAAAGGCATTAATTTAAATGAAGCAATACAGAAAGTATGCTTATTGTAAAAATACATTTGTAGCATATTTGGATAGCAACATCAGTGACAGGTCTCCAAGTAAAAACTAGACCTCAGTATAGGTGGCCCATAAAGCAGACAGCAATGAGGGGCATAGTGAAGATGCCAGCCTCATTCCGTCTCTCTTAATAAGATCAGACAGCAAACTTAGACTTGGACATACAGCCCACTCACACTAAATCACATTTACTGGGATGACAAAGATCATCTGACTTCACTAAACTGATTCGCATATTAAAACCAGAATTGTCAGGTTTTGATAACATTTGAGACAAAGCAGGTGGTCTAAACTCTTTATTAGTGGTAAACATCACTACATGTTGTCAGATGTATGCCTAAAACATGAAACATGAAATAAAACAAATGAAATATCTAAAGTTTTAATATTTTATGCATTTTAAGTAAATGTGGAAGTAAATCTCAAGTAAATCCTACTGATTACAAAAAAGTTGTTTTTTTCATGAATGAGCATGAAGTTTAGTGAGAAAAAAATATTTTAAAGGATCAAATCACTGCTCTTGTAAAGATAAAGATCATGTGTTAACCACTTTTGACAATGATACTGTATGCATAAAACCCCCCAGTGTGTCAGAGGGCATTAAGCTGGGTTGATTTGTGATGCTCCTCTAGTTTCTCACAGGCGGTGTGGTGGCGTCTGCAGCTGCTGTAGTCAGCGAGCCCTAAAGTTTTAATGTGTAGCAGCGGTAGAGTCAACTTGAAACTGGAGGTGTTGCTCTCCACAGCAAGCCCCTGCACTTTACCCCATTCAGAGCCCACTGTCTCTAGTCTGCTGGTGGCATTTTTTATAGCACAGATTTGATTGCTGAATGCAGGGGAAAGGTATGACAGAAAATGATTCATTTTTATGATGCGGATGAATCACATTTATGCCATGAATCACTGTACCTTACAAAAATATACAAATGAACGTATGCTACATTTATACCCATTTTGTCTTGATCCGCACCCCCTGATTCATACATCACTGATGTATTATTCTTTATTCCTATGGTGCAGTGCTTAAACCTGTAAAGCAGAAATTATTACTTAAAAATATTAAGGTTGTTATTAGACTTAAAATCTAAGCATTAATCTAATGTTTTTTTTCCAGTTGCAATTATTATTGATTAAAAATCTTGAAATAATATTATTTAAAAAAAATCATTTAAATGTGTGTACACATTTATAATGCATTTAAATTATAAAAATAATATGGTATAAAATTATTTATTTTGAAATAGCTTTAATTTAATAATTATTTTATATATATTTTATACAATTATTTAAATATTATATATACACTATTTATATAATTTTCTATGCTAAAAAAACAAGTATTTTAAAATGCTTTTTTATTTATCATTTACAATTATTTACCCACAATTATTTAAGTGTACTATACATTAATATTAATTATAAAATTAATAATATTAGTGACTTCAATAATACACAGGCCTCAGGTATTTGCCTTGTAATGCTCGCAAATAAAACACGGTTCTATTCTCGTGTCTGATTTAGGCGAGCGTTACAGCCTCAACATTTACAATTAATACATGATGTATATAATATATAGTATTAATGTTGAGTCGTATTGATGGGGTCATGGCCGTAAGACAAAAAAAAAAGAGAAAAATTGCTTTTTAATATATATTAAATTCATAGCAAAAGTAACTTTCTTTTTAATTGACATTAAAAAGAAAGTGAATTACATGTTAGTGGCCAGAGTGTAAGACTGTGTCTCTCGTTCTGAGGTCAAGGTGTGAAAAGTCAGGTAGAAAACCACTGAAAAAACCTTCCTGTTCATCTACAGTATAGAGAACAACAGCCTGAGAAAGTTCATCATCACAGTATCCACCTTTCACGTGCCTTGTGCAAATGAGCACGTCTGCAGGCTGCCGTGTGAATGTTTGAGCAGGGGAAAGGGTGTGTGTGTGAGAGTGTATGCTGTCTTGCTTGCAAGTGTGGGAGTGCTACAAAAGTGAACTGCACAGATACTTGAGGCCGGTCTATTTATAACACTTATATGTCTATCTGGACCATAAGAACATTAGGTTTAGTCAGATTTCAAAGCCGCATGTATAACACTCTGCCAAGTGCAAAACTATAAACACACAAAAACAACTCTTCAGAAAAACACCAGATAAGACCAAATAGAAACTGTACATTATGATCTATATCCTCAGTTAACAAATGTGATTTAAAAGGATAGTTCACCCAAAAATGAAAATTCTGCCATTGTTTACTCTCAAGTCATTGCAAACCTGTACTATGTAACTTTCTTTCTTCTGTGAAACACAAAAGAAGATATTTTGAAGAATGTTGGCAACTAAACAGTTTTGGTCATCATTGACTTCCATTGTGTGGACAGAAAAATTCTCAAAATATCTTTTTATTGTTCCACAAATTATGACAGAATTTTCATTTTTGAGTGAACTATTCTTTTAAAAAAAGCAGCATACGAACATGCAACTGTCCAGGTAGATACACTCCATAATATAAAAAAAACAATAGTCTTTTCTACTCACCATTAGAGAAAAAACCAACGCCACAATGTTAATAGGCCATGCCGGACAAAAGCAAGTGAAAATAGTCAAAAAAATGTAATTTTTCAGTGGTGGTGCCCCCTGCGCCTCAGCACACCTTCCAAAACTGTGGTCCGAGCTTCCATCGATAGAGCGGTTTGTCTTTTCGTCCGACCGTTGAAGACCAGGACTCATGATGCAGGAGTAACACGCGGTGTGAGTTAGGAAGGATCAGGAGATGGTGAGAACATTTACAAGAGCCGTGCGGAGAAGATCAGGAAACTGAATGGAAGACCGGAGGAGAAACAAGAAGGCAAGAGCTCATGGAGACACTCATGGGGATGTCAGATGATTAGGTAAGTGTGAAAGGCGATGGATGAGACATTGAGTGAGTCAGAGATGGCTTATGACCTAATTACCACCCGGGCTGAACACTATCCCACTTCAGAGAGGAAGAGAGAGAGAGAATGTGTGCAGGACGCTGAAGCAATGTAAGAGGAGAGGCAAGCGGAGAAAAAAAGTCTGTCTACTTGCCCATATTACCATTATCTGTCAAAGGGAGAAGGGAGTGTTAAAGTTACAACTGATACAGCAATATGGATAATGGCCCCAAAATCACATTACAAGGCTGCCAAGAAATCACACTGGCAATTTTCCCATGGTTTTAGTGAGGAGGGCGCAAACAGCGCAGCATAGTGTACAAAAGCTGTATCACACTTTACTGTTATACAATAGTGCACTGGATGATACAGTACGGAAAAATCTTAAGTAACACTTTATTTTACAATGTTCTTATTACTCGTATCTCATGTATATACTATAGTAAAACCAGTAAATGATGCATAATTACATGTAACCATAATTTTCTAGTAAGGACATATTGTTAATTAATATTCAATCATTGTAACAAGGACATCTTAAAATAAAGTGTAATCACATGTTCTATGTATGTTCATATATTATTTAAAAAAAGGGTTTAAAGATGTTTTCAAGGTTAAAATATTTGTATTCTTTTTTCTTTTCAAGAATGTCATTCTTTCATTAATGATTTTTTGTTCATTATGATATAATGACAGCTGTTTCATTTTTTTGGCCTTTTGCACCTCAACAAAATCTCAAAATACATTTTAATACAGAAACTAAAAGCATGTTCATCGTAGAAAGTATGAATTGCATCGTTTGTATGAATTGGATTTCATTGTATTTTTGAATAAATTAATAGATTTGCTAAATGAATAATTTACATTAGACAAAAAAAAAAAAATCATTGATGCCACTGAGTCAACTGTTAAAAAGAGCTCAAGTGGCCTGTCTGTGGGTGTCACCGTAGCGTGTGAGTTTATGCAGATAAGGTGATGCTTTGATTCAAACGGCAGGATACACCACACATGAAAAATGAAAAACAGCTGCCTCTGCTAACTTGAGAAACCCGCTGTCTATGCAGGTTAAATAAAATGACACGCACCAGTCTCTCTGCTCTCTTCGTAACCATCTGGTTCTCAGGTATTATCGTCCCCTTTCCTCCTCAGTAGCACAATTGAATATAAAGATGCTGCTAGATATATAACAATTAAATGAATGAATTACTTTACTTTTTTTGCTGCTTTCTCACAGGTCTCGTCTCTGGAGATGCATCTTGGGACATATCTGTGTGGCAAATACCTGAGATAACAACAAAAGAAGGCACCAATGTCCTCATCACCTGTCATATTAAAGCTGATTCACGCGTGGAAGGAATCATGGTTAAGTGGTTGCGAGATAATCAAACTATAGTGCAGAGTGAAGCGATTGTTAAGTCTGCCTATCCATCGCCTGTAAATGGATCTGTGTTTATCAACGCAACGCTGCACCTGCAGTCAATAAGTCTAAATCATAGTGGCATGTATTACTGCACAGCACATATGAATGTACCTGGACTTGGAACTGTTGAATATGGAAATGGGACGCACGTGTATGCGGGTAAGCTTTATTTTAATTATTTTGATTCTATTCTGTTAAAGGACTGAGAATACAATACATTTGTTTTATGCAACAGTCAATGCACTCCACACTTTTTTGGTACTTAAAAAGTCTAATGAGCAATCCAAATGATAGGCATTTATACTTCTCTCTCACAGCAATTGTAGTGTCTAATTCAAGTACAGAGATAACACCAACTCTCACACCTGTGACTCTGGGATTCCCACCAAACCCCTATAATTCAGACATAGTGATGTGGTCCGTTCTTTCAGGCTTCGGTTTTGTTTTGCTGATCATCTGTATTGCCTGTGTTATTCACATACATTATAAAGGTAAAAAAAATTGTGTATTTCTTTTAAAGTTTAATGTTTATGGATTTATCACAATGTGCTTGAGATTTGAAACTCACTATCAAATTTTTTATTATTATTATTTTAAGTAGGACACTGCAGAATAGAACCTAGAGCAAAACAAGCCCTGGTGAGTGAAGTTTGTTGATTTATTTAATTTTTTCATTTGATTGTGAATATTGGCAGAGCTGATGGTCTTTCAGAAAAGTAATATTGTAGTTTTCAAATAAGTTATTTCACTCTCAGGTTGATGCTACCCGTGGATCACAATGCCCGGACACTCGTGAAACTGTTGTTTATGCAGCATTAAACATTCCTCGAGACAGTGTGAAATCAAGAAATGAGGTAAATAATGGCTATCAAGAGCCTTTTAGTCTGTAGTATTCAACTCATGCTTAGTTAATTGTTACGTTAACAATTCAGAAAGCAAATGGACAGCATTGTTTACTTTTGCACTTGCACTTTATATGTAACCACATGCAATTATTTTGTCATTATATCATGACTTATTTTTTTAGAACTGTCCAGCTCCGACACACACTTCAGTGAGCTGCACCGAGGAATCAGTGACATACTCTGAGGTCCACATAAAGAAAGGACCAAAGGATGAAGGTTAAGCATTATTTGCCTGAATTTTATTCACACTGTAATCTTTCGCCTTGCATATGACTGTCATCAACAGTCTTTTAATGGCACTTCAAGCTTTTGGTCCTGTTTTGCCCAATTTAGTAAGGGTATTTCTGTAAAAGTGTATTTCTCTTTGTGTTTCTTCATGTAATACTCATGAAGACTGAATTATTAAATATTGTCGGCTCACATTTGAGTCTATTTTAAGATGTATTGTGCTCAAGGTGCATGTATATATATTTAAGATAAAATTATAATTACACATTTTCTTGTGTCTTCCAAGTGATTAAGGTTAAGTAGTGAGCTTGAACATACAGTATTTTTTTATAGCATTCTTCAAAAGGCCGAACAGATATGCAACCTCATAGAATTGCAAAATGTTTTGTGAGTAGTTTATTTGCTAGTGCTTTTATTTTTAAGACTGTTAGTGCACTGAAAAGATACTGTTTCAGTATGAAATGACTTTATATAGGAATTAAACTGCAATTGTTAAAATTGAAGTTAAAATAGCTCTTTAAGCTAATAGTTGCAGGTTACTACTTTTTGGTGTCAATAGTAAGTTTTGTAGCAATAAGCGTGATACAAGAAGATGACAAAAAATAAAATGTTTAGTGAACAGAGATGTTTACCAAAAAAGACTGATACGTGTTGCTGCCTACGCAACCCCATTTAGCGACTTAACGGTAAAAGCCCTAGTCATATGACGTGCTTCAACAACAAGATAATGCTGTTTCATCCTGAGCAAAATCTTTAGTTTCAATATATTTTCACAAATGTCCCGTGAATACAGATTTCTGTGTGGGAGTGTTCAGTGTGCGCTTTCAGAAGACAGAATCGGTAACAGACTGTAGGCGATTTGACATGCTCTGAAGCCACAGCTGAATAAAAAAAAGACTAACAAAATTAACAGGCAACGTCTGGTGTAAAGTGAGTCATGCAGTTTTAAATCATGTAGGAGTTTTGAAATTTGAAATAATTTAATTGGCATTTCCAAATGTACTTTTAACTTTTTTTTATTTCATTTTATCAGAGGGTCAAGCTTCAAACAAGAAACATTAAAACTTTCAATTAATAACAGCCATCCTGTTTACTTCATAAAAAGTGTTATATTAGTGTTGCTACTTTTTTTTTTTCACCAGTACCAGAATCTTCAGTTAATTGAAGCATATTTATATTCTAATTATTGCAACACTTTAAACCTCTAAAAGAGATTAAAGGAATTGTGTTATGGATATAAACTTGGTAAAAGCAACAAAACAGCATGGAAATAGGGGTTACACTTCACATTTTAAAACATCTTACTGAAGATAATACATTAGATCATGACAGCACCAGACATGCTTTCACTCTCAAACACACACAGACACACACTCACTCAGCAGTAGCATCATTCACATTGCCTTCTGTTCTGTCACAAAAAAACACTGAACAAAATAAAACAAAAAGTTCAAGTTCATCAAATCATGAAAAAAAAAAAAAATTTGGACACAGGATATCATGTGTTTGCGTTCTTGAGTGTAAAAAACTCCCTTAATCACGCCGACAGATCTCACCAGATCAAAAAGATAGTATGTACAATATTTTACACAAACAAGGTCGAATCTAAGTCTGAGAAATATGTTCTCCTTATAATTACTGCTATTTTCATGATCAATGTAATAAATCCAGTTGCAAAACTAACAAAATATACATTTTGACATCCCATCACACTATATTCTTCAGTAGAAAATTTACCAAATGTGTCTGAAAGCGATTTAGTCTTTTAAATACGCTACAAAGATCCAAATAGTTTTGACACAGATTATTGCTCTTATGCTGTTAAATGAAAATGCTTTTCTACAGTTACAAACCTACATGTACATAATGTCATCACAAAAAAGACAAAACTTTGAACAAGAACTGTGAGAGAAAAAATAAAACTAAGACAAAAAATAGACTTAAGTTGATAGCGTTTAAAACTGAGAAATGAACTAGTTATTTACAGGTTTAGCTCTATATAAGACGAGCAGGAGGTTAGTTTAGAGACTGATATGACAGTAATTCATAAAACAGGAAATATGTCAAATCACATTAATAGTGTTGCAGCCGACATTCCATCAGAGTTGATTCATGTCATCCAAAACCATTCAAAAACAGAGAGCTTGAGAAAATAACAAAATGCTGCGGGCACGTAGAGTGCATCCGTTATATTCGATTGAAATCACCACATACTTCAAAAATCCTTCCTTAAGATGTGTGGAAGACGTCAGAACCATGAATACTATTGTACCTGTCACTCATTTCAGTGATAGCCGTTAGTAAATGCTGTGGCAATCAGAGGGCCCTGTAAAGATACAAATACGGCATGAATTTTAATGCAGCATAAAGGAATCCACAGGAATAACTTGCTTATTTTTACTTATTTAAAGTTCAGTTATCAAATTCATAGTTCATCAGATTTTCGCGATTAATTAAAAAAATACACTAAAATGCAATTCAGATGTACAATGACTTGAATACACTTATATGAAATCTTATATTACTTTTTGGTGAATTATTTATAACAATTTATAATAAATAATAGTAATTATTATTACCTAGAAATATTACAGCTAATAATTACTACTGATATTTGAAAATATGCCCTGCAGACACTCATGACTGTGTGTCAGGGTCAATAATTTAACCTTTCATTTCATTTCAAGGTTTTAAAATGTCACCTGGTGTAACTCCGAAAAATTGATATTTATGAATTCTTAAAAAATATATATTTAAAAATCATTTGAAAATGATTAACATACATACATGTATTCAAAATGTACAAATATATGTTTATTTATTTATGTATTTTTTTAGTTGCTGGTTACACCACAGAATGTTTTTAGAGTCATTAAATGAACGTAATTTTTTTTTTGAAAATGGTCGAAATGTGTTTTTTAAACCTTATGGAACCAGTATGAATACAAAGAGAACATTTCTAAATGTATTTTACACTATTATAGTATTTGTTAATGTTCTGAGTTAGCTTTTATTTTTCTATTTTCAGTTTTCATTTTAAATGTAGTTTAAATATTAGTAATTTTGTGTTTTCGTAATTTTAGTCCTTTAGCTTAAAATGATTTTTAAGTTATTTGCCAAAGCAACATTTCTAATTTTTAGTGATGCTATTTTTAAAGTGTAGTTTATTTCCACCTTTATTTCAGTGACTGAAAATGTTTATATAGCTTTTAGTTTTATGCCAAAGCAACATTTCTAATTTTTAGTGATGCTGTTTTTTTAAGTGTAGTTTTTTCCAGCTTCATTTCAATGACTGAAAATGTTTTTAATAGTTTTTAGTTTTAGTCCACAATAGCAGCACTGCATGTCACTGACTCACCCCGAGACTGTGGCTGAATCCAGTGCTGGGGGCGGGGCTTGCAGCGCTGATGTAGCTACTGATGGTTGAGTCCTGATTGGCTGTTCCATACAGGTCTGCCATCGGCCCAGGGCTGCTGGTACCTAAAAACCCAGCTGAGCGAGAAGGAGTTGAGCCTACAGAACAAATCAACATGACATTCCACAATGTCGCAATCACTTTTCATTAACCGGAAATCCTAAAGCTATATAGGCCAGCCATTGGGGTGTGAGCTCTTATTTCCTGAGCATGGGTCGTGTGTGGGATGTAGAAAAAACAAAATTCTCGCACCTCTGACCACAGCTGCTGCTGCTGCGGCTGCCGCCATGGGGTTGTACGCCGTTAGAGGAATGGCTACGAAAACAGCCGCATACACGTAGAACAAGCAAACAAACAGGAAAGAGAACTTAATCAGTATCAAGCAGTACGAAAGCAGTGGGAAAAGAGCTTGCATCATACTGAGTAAGAAACAATGCTCTGATAATGTGTGGTAACGCCTGTTATGCAGGATTTCCTGGGTGCTGTTGTCACAACGTTAGCTTACAGCAATCAGATCACGCTATGCTGTGTGTTGGCCGTGTGCAATAGCTGCTTGTAAAGCTCATAGAGGAACTAACCTGTGAGCTCAGGGGGGTGGGGTGATGTCAGAAGGGGGGTCCTCTCTAAGTGGAATTCTAGAATAGAGATAAACACAGAAAGCGGTTTAAACATACACACAAGTGCTGTTCACACTACACACATGGACAAGCACTACAGGGCCTATGAGTGGCAAGACACACAGAAAGACAGTCTAAAGCCCTGTTCACACCAAGAACGATAACTATAAAAATAACGATATTAGCGTCCACACCAGCGAACGATATCGTCTGTTTATTCTAAGCGCACATGCGTCTGCCGCTTTAAATTCTTGAGCTCGTTACAGCAGGATGGATTCTGATTGGCTGTCAGTGTTTTATCGTTCATCAGCTGGAAAAAAATCGTTTTGAAAGTGATCACAACGATATCGTTCCTCTGTATCGTTATCGTTATAGTTGTGGTGTGAACTATGCTATTCTTTAATATTGAGAACGATTTTTAGAACTATATCTTTATCGTTATCTTTATAGTTATCGTGCTTGGTGTGAACGGGCCTTTAGACCGCCTCTCTAAGATTTACAAGCAGCCATGGGTCTCTATGGGTTTTTGGGTAAATGACTGGTTTTCACAAAAATAATAAGCAGCACAACTGTTTTCAGTATTGACAGTAATAAGAAATGTTAACTGAGCAGCAAATCAGCATATTAGAATGATTTCTGAAGGATTGTGTGAAAATTCAGCTTTGCCATCACAGGAATAAATTACTTTTTAAAATGTATTCAAACAGAAAACAGTTATTTTAAATGGTAATAATATTTCACATTATTACTGTTTTGTATGCATTTCTGATCAAATAAATGCAGCCTTGGTATGCATTAAAGACTTCCATCAAAAGCATTAAAAAATCTTACCGACCCCGAATGGTACTGTACATAAAGTATAATCTAATATATGTGACCCTGGACCACAAAGTCCAAGCTAGCAATGCATATTACTAATCAAAAATTAAGTTTATATATATTTACGGTAGGAAATTTACAAAATATCTTCATGGAACATGATCTTTTGGCATAAAAGAAAAATTAATAATAATTTTGACCCATACAATGTATTGTTGGCTATTGCTACAAATATACCCATGTTACTTATGACTGGTTTTGTGCTCCAGTGTCACCTATGTGGTTTTACACATAAAATCTAATCACAAAATTTCAATTTCAATGAATGACTATTAATATTAATATTAATTTTAATTTAACTTTGTGCATGTGGAAATTGGGTTACATCAAATGTTTTACCAAGACTGCCAGATAATGTTCAAAAGCATAATTAGCAACTACATGTTGGCCATTTTTATTTGACAGCCATTACAATATGGTCACTGAATTGGTTATATGCAATTATACAACAGTTCTTTCTGGTCCTTGAATCTGATTGGCTGAGAGGAGTGCAATATTGTAGTGATAACAGAACTCCAACCATTTCACTGTTTAAATCACTCCGTTTGCGATATTTCTCACAGCGAGTGTCATGGCGGATGCCCAAATCCACTAGAATTGTATAAATAATACTGTTTTTGTGTCGTAGAATGTAGTTTTACAATTTTTTAGGCATGAATGTAGTTGTAGTCGTGCCTACAGCCATATCACAGCCGTGCCGATATACAGCCATATCGCACGGCTACTCATGTGATATTGCTTATTTATAAACTGATAAACAATCCCTTCCTGATTCAAAAACCCAATATTGAATAATGTATTTAATGAGTGTTTGCAAAGTCTCATCCCAAGAGAGAGTTAATTCCCGTGAACCAATGTGTGAAAAGGCCTACAGAATGCATGAGCTGGACATTGAGTTTTACCAGGGAACTGATATGTGTATCCTGGTGTGAGACTAGTATAGCTGCGACCTGCATATGTTGCTGCCTGGAACCCTGGATAACCTGGGGAAAAATATGACACCAATTAATGTCTATTCATAAAGTATTGTGAGTAAATAACAAAACCATATAATATTTTGTTAAACAATTATATGCGTAAAATAATATTTGATTTGAATATTATCAATAATTTAAATATTATTAACAGTTATATGATAACTCAAATTAATACTAAATCAATATTAGTCAATATAGTAGAATGAAAGGGTAGCATTTGTGTCTTCGGTATGAATTTTATGGCTTCTCCAGACTGCATTTTTCACTCTGAACAGCAGAGGGCAGAAGAGTCCATTCCATGCTTTAAGCTCTAATCATCCTTGTAATCTACTCTCTTACCCAGCATTCCTATGCCGAGCATGAAGGCATCCATCCCATAGGGCATGACACGAGCACGACCTCTTGAAGAGCCTGTGGGTGACATCACTTCCTTGGGCTGGGCCTTCTTACACTCCACCTGTGAGTGGAAAGGGAAGATATCAGTCAGTCAAACACAAGTTGTAGCAGTGCGTAACAGTGTCTCAGAATAAGAATTCTCACCATCTTGTTGTTGATTTCGTGGAAGTGGATCTCACAGACTTTCTCCACCACATCTTCATTCTCAAAGGTCACAAATCCAAACCCTGAGGCAAGAAAGAGTCCAGACGCTCAGACCGCAGTTTACATTTGGATTTCCACTTCAGCCATCATTATAAACAATGTCTAAAGTTCATGTACTTCAGTTCAACTTCAGGTGAGAAGGTCAGATGAAACTACCAACAAATTCTACTTCCCTTCTCACAAACCTTGTTAAATAAATACCAGAATGACTGTGATATCACAATGATACTACCATTTTTTGGGGACATGTACCATGGTAAACATCAAAGTACCATCTGATATAATCAATGTACCACAGTACCACCATCATACTTTTTATTTAGGGTCCAAAAGTCTGAGACCACTAATGGAAATGCTTCTGTTACAAAATTATATTATCAGCATAACAATTTGAGTGAAAATTTGAATTTATTTAACTATTTATGTAGTACACTGCTATGTTTTGCAAGAAGCCTCTTATTCTCACCAATGCTACGTCTATTTAAACAAAAATACAATAAAAACAGTAATATTACCATTTACAATAATTGTTTCCTATTTTAATCTATTGTAAAGTGTATTTTGTTCTTGTGATGGCAAAGCTGAATTTTTAGCACCATTACTCCAGTCTTCAGTGTCACATGATCCATAAGAATTCATGTTAATATGCTGATTTGCTGCTCAAGAAATATTTCTTCAGTGTTGAAAATAGTTGATTAATTTTTGGTGTAATCTGCAATAATTTTTTTTTTTTTCCAGAATTTATCGATGAATAGAAAGTTTCAAAAAGGCATTTATTTGAAATATATTTTTGTTACAAATGAATTTTTAATTATTTGTATTAAATTAAAATGTAACATTTTTACTGAATAAAAGTATTAATTTATTTTTCTTTTTTATATATACTGACCCCTGAACTTTTGAACGGTAGTGTACATAAATTACAGAATGTCTACATCCACCAAAAAAAAAAAAATCACACGATCATTGTCACTTTGTTTAGGGCAGAATCATAACATTTCCTTACTTCAAAAAAAAAAAAAAACTTTTTCTTTTTTATATTCATATTTAAATCATCCCAGATTGTAGTCTCAGGCGTTTGGACTCCCCCAAGTATCTGTAAAAACGAATTGAATGTGCTTTTTCTTTGTGCCTGTAACCTCTCCATTTTGAGGTTAAATATTTGTGAATGTCCTTGTGTCCTTAAGGTTCACCCTTAATACCGTAATTACATAGATTTCCTGTGACCTGTATTCTTTTTTAAACCTTTGAAGTCATACACGTGTCCACTTCGTCTCCGTAAACAGTGCTAGATTTTCTCAACAAAAAGATCTACTAGTTTTTTTTCCAACAAAACTCGCTTCTCTCTTCTCAAGTACTGCTCTGGTCTCCTGTCTGTCTCTCCATGTGTCTCATCTCCTCCACCTCTCCGCTGGGTTGAAAGGCATGCAAGCTGTCATAATCGATGTGCTTTCGAACCGGCGAGGGGGAGGGAAGGGCGCTTAACGAGGTTTTAGCCTAAACCCTGATTAACAAACACACTAATTACTCAATCTCTCTCCTCACCTACCGCTTATCCTACAGAGTACAGGATAGAGGGCCATGGAGAAGAGACGGAGACAGATTGGACCAGGTTTAGGAAGGAAGGAGCAAACGGGAGATTGGCTGCACAGTTATTTAATGAAATATAGAGAAAGGGAAATTTACCTCTGTGTCTGTTGGTGGTTTTGTCAAACATAAGCATGGCGTCATCCACCTGTAGGACAGGAAGAGAAAGAGATTATTTGTTATCTATAGCATTAGTCACCGTTTTCAATCTTGTGATGACGCATATCCTACTGAAACAGAATGTTTGAGGCAACATAAAAGGGCATGTCTTTTATTTTGTAAATGGCCAATAGGCTTTAGCTACATCATAGCCATAAACCATAATATGCTACATGATGGTCAGTTTGAGCTTATAGGGGCATTTGATTGGATAAAAATATGAGAAGTGCAGGATGAGTCATCAGTGTTTTTTTTTATTTCAGTTTTTCTGGAAGTGAAAATATTAAACATGTATATCTGTTAGTTTTGTCAACTTTTAAGGGAGTCTTTAAAGGTCACCACAATTTAGCAATTTAGCATTTAACAGCTGACGGTAGCCACTGTCTTCCATAGTTATGGAAAATAAATAGAAAATAAATCTATTTATTAAATAGATAAAATAGAAAACAAATATGGAAGTCAATGGCTACTGTTAACTGTTTGGTTACCAACATTCTTCAAAATAGCTTTTTTTTTTGTATTCAACAGAAGAAAGAAACTCGTACAGGTTTGGAACAACTTGAGTAAATGATGACAAAAGTTAAAGTGTGTTAATTAAGAAATAGTCAGTTAAATCTTTTACAGTTTTTTTTTCAACTGCTTACATACAAAATCTTTACTTGTCACATAATTTCTGAAACCTGACACTCAAACACTAGACCACACGCCAAGGCATAGGCCAACTCAATTATGCTGAAGCTGTATACTGTGAAATGAATCTCTTACTTACATTGTACGTACATCTGCGCTTTGTTGTTTATGATGAGAGAATTCGCAAGAGTCCGGAATTCAGTCAGCGAACGCGCGCGCTCTCAACAAAACTGATGAGTTTAAACGATGACTCATCTGAACGCTTCTGATTGGCCATTGCATTCCTAAGCTCAACAGATATGTGTGTGATTGGTTAAAATGCGCAACACTGTAAAAACGCCTAAAATGAAATACGGTGCAACATGCCGCAATCGACACTGTCTATTCATATTCACGTTGTTAGCAACAGACGTAATAGATTTAATTTGTTTGTGCAGGGGCATTTTTGTCCAGTTTAGTGGCATTTTTGCCCCAAGTCCCCGTGGTCAAGGGGAAGGCTAAAGGCTGATTTATACTTCTGTGTTGGACCTACGCCGTAGCTTACGCATAGACGCACACCCATACGCCGTAGTCTGACGTGCACCTCTCCAAAAATTTAACAGCACATAAATTCTATGCAGATCGCAAGCGTTTAATGATTTGATATTTATTTGCCGCCGTCACGGCTATAATGCTTCTCCGACGAGCCGCTTCTTCTTCGGCTTTTGCCGTGGTACTGCGGGTTACACCAGCAACATGCCCGTGGACACTGCTGACTAGCGGTTTGCATGTGTACTGCACGTTGACGCAGACACAGACGCAGAAGTATAAATGAAAACTGACGCATAGCCTACGGCGTAGGTCCGACGCATAAGTATAAATCAGCCTTAAGCCTTCCCCAGCCTTACACGCGCTCCGCCTATGCGACAAGGGCCAGTTTTACTAATAGCTTGTGCCAGCGCAAACTGTCTTTTGGCGTTACGATTGTACTGTCAGGTTTTACTAAAGACGCCCAGTGACGAATTAGCGCTGAACAGGCGTGGACAGTTATTTTTGAGCCTGACCTTATTGAATATGCATTTGTAGGAGTTTCCCTTTCAGATGCAAAAGTTATGGGAGGATAGTATTCAAATGAATCACGAAATGCGTTTTACTAACTTTTGCGCTCGTCAAATTACTGCCATTTGCGCCATTATTTAACGCCTCAAAAACGCATGTCTTAAACTATTTTGCGCTTAAAATGGCTGCAGTTATTGTTGCTAGGAGGAGGCACAGAGTGCGCGTGGTAGAAGGGAAAGGATTTTTTCCACACGTATTAATTTATTTTGAATAAATATTTTTAATTTTCATGTTATTTTTAATTTGCTTCAGAGAAAATAAAAGACGGCCTGAAACCCTCAACTAGTTTGCAAATGTTTGCTTTTGAGATGTGTTTGTGATATTTTGAATGCAGTGCTTCATTTTGCAAGAGATGTGAGGCATTTTGCATTTTGTGTGTGCAATTCTTGGATTTGTGTGTAAAGTCTGGAAAAAAAGAGGCAAAGTTTTGAAAATGTGTGTAAGCAGTTGAAAAAAACTGTAAAGTACACTTAAGATAAATATATATATTTAAGATTTGAAGCAGCCAACACTACAAGTGCATATTTAAAACATTGCGAACTAGTTAATTAGTTGGAATGCTAACTGCAATATCATAGGGTTTCCGTTAGAAGTAAGAAGGGAGAAAGTGTACTGACTTGTGTTTTAGCATCTGTATGTGTGTGCAAAAAAGTGTCACAGTGAGCATACTGACAGCTTCAACCTAAAGGTCAGAGGTGAAGGTCAAACTTCGAGGTCTTTGTGTGAACAAGAAAGAGGATGAAAAACTTTCAATCTAGAATATGAAACACAAGTGGACAGCCTGACCAATCAACACTTGATGTGTGCACACGCTCACAGTCTCTTGGTGAAGACTAACTAAAAGACCAATAACACTCTCTGTGTTCCTTCTCCATGTCCTTTTACTCATCTTTTAATGTGTGTGCCTGGAAAAAGAGCTTGTCTAATAGTGTAGTATAGGGTTTAATATTACTAGTTATTAATTGGCTGATATTTGGTCATTTGGAGATGTTTTTTTTTTAATCAATGGATAACAAACAAAAGTTAGTGATGTACCAAAAATATTCTTTTCACCTTCATTTAATTGAAAACCAGAACAGAAAACAAAGTTTCAGTAATTCAATTTGGGTAAGGAGGTAGGGTAGGGGTAGGGATAAATTAGAACCAGTGGTATTAAAAGTTGGGTAACACTTTATTTTAAGGTGTCCTACAGTGTAATTATACATTTAAGTATTGAGTAATATTAATTAACTACATGTACTTACTACTGTATATGGTTAAGGTTAGATTAGGGTTTGTCTTAGGGTTACTTGCATTTAATTATGCATAATTTAGTGTTATTATAATAGTAAGTACATGTAACGTGTAACAAGGACACCTTAAAATAAAGTGTTATTAAAAGTTGTTCAGCAGCAAGCTGTTTGTACATTGCTACTCTAGCATAATTTTTGGTCAGGATGAAGTGCTGCTGACATGTTTACCCATTGTAGTTTATCCATGTTGTGTGCGCAAAAAAGACACTGACACAGTCAAAATGGGTAACTGAAAAAGTGCTAATTGTTCCGGTCATGAATTTTTATCCTCCAAAAGTATTCCAGCCGGAACTTCTTTTTTTTTTCTAATTTTTTCAGTTGCTGAAATTTTGGTGGATCACGATACAAAATAGTTAGTGAACTTTGAGTAAATATTGTTTAAAATAATTTAAGAAATGTTAATGTAATTTAATCAATTTTATGCACATTTCATTTTTTGTCACTCACCACTGTTGTTATGGTAGTCTTGGACATAAAGATAAAACAACAGTTTAAGTTTGTTTTAAGTTTAAGTGACCAAAATTATCATAGAAATGTGAATCTGAAGTCATATTTTTTTTAATTTCATCAATTTTATGTACATTTAATTTTTTGTCAATCAGCATTATTTGCCTATATGGCAGTCTTGAACATAAAGAAATATCAACAGTTTAAGTCACCAATATTATTGCAGAAATGTGAATTTAAAGAAAAATTTTTTTTTTTTTTAAGTGTTCATTTAATTTAATAATTTTTTTGTTCATTTCATTTTCTGTCATTTAGCATTATTAATATGTTGTGTTTGCCTACATGACAGTCTTTGACATAAACCAAAAATCAACAGTTTAAGTTACCAATATTATTGTAGAAATGTAGAATTGTACATACAATATAGTATTGTAGAAATTTAATTTTCTGTCATTTAGAATTATATTATGCTGTATTTGCCTATATGGCAGTCTTGGACATAAAGAAAATCAGCAGTTTAGGTCACCCACACTCTTAAACAACAGAACAGAATTCCTGTAGTTCAGACAGCAGCGCAAGCGCTAGCAATGCCAAGGACAAAGCTTCGATTCCTAGGGAGAGCAAGCGCTGATAAAATGTTTACCTTGAATGCAACGCAAGTTGCTTTGGAATAAAGTGCCTACCTAATTGTGACGAGAGGTACGGATAAAGCAAGCGTTTGTCTGGCCTTGTGATACAAATAAGGCAGCCCCCATAAAACAGCTGTTATTGACTATAGTCTTCATCTCATGTGAGTGTACATGATTTATCACATTGTCAAATCTGATAATATTTTCAAAAACAACTGCCTACATGAGGGAAATTCCTGAGTGCACCTTTAAAGGTCAGGTCAAGTAGAAAGCTGTGAGCTTTTCTCACTTTTCACACGTTTGTATTTAATAACCTTTCAAATTTTCCAATCTTAACTAGTATCTTTTTTTAATTGAGTTACATATCGAGTCCCATCTTGTTCTGTGTGCTTCTTATCATGGTGTTTGTTTTTCTCTCTCCATCGCTCCCTCTCTCCATCCCTTGTTCAAACCAGGCCAGAACACAAAGTGACCAGTGAGGCAAACTAATCTGCAACTTCCCCGGGTGGCTGCGACTATCATCTCTCTCTCTTTTTCTCTCTCTGTCTGCATTCCACACACTTAAGTATGGCTCAAGAATGATGAATTATTTTCTGCCCAAGTTTTGCACTGACAATGTGTAACTGAAGTGTGATGCAAAGAAACGTTAGATGATCTATTACAGAAGCCCGTCAGATTTTGGCATGTATTGTTGTGTTACTTCAGTTATGAACATTCGTCCTCCCCCTAAACACACGGTCTCTCCCTCGTTTTTTCTCCTACACACACACACACACACACACCCCAAACACAAAACCTTTTGCCCGCTAAATTACTTGGGGACAATGGATGGGCAGGGTCACCGTGGTAACCGGGTAGGAGGGGGGCTGAGGGCAGGAGCAGCTGTTCCATCAAATTAATTCAGATTCAAGTAATCTCCCCCACCTTCCCCAAACTCTCAAACTCTACCCCAACTCTTTCTCTCAGTCTCTCTGCGCCTTTCTTGTTCCCTCTTTCATGCTTCCTCACCAAACTGGAATATTAGTCCTATTCCTTGTTCCAAGCCTAAGAACATCATTTACCCATAGTAAAATCACTGTAACACTGTAACACAGACGACTTACCTTTCCGAACTGGTCAAAGTACTGCTTTACATCTTCAATAGTAGTGTTCACTGACAGACCTCCAACAAAGATTTTCTTTGTCCGAGTCACCAACTGAAAAAGAGAGATAGGTTGGAGAGATGAAGATCTTCAAAAACAACAAAAAGCTGGATATTATCAAGCATCTTGACCACGTGGACCAGTCAGGCACATACCTTAGGCTGGGCTCGTCGCGGAAAGGCAACTTTCGGGTCAATCTAGAGGAGAGTTTGAGAGGAGAAGGTCTAGTTTAGAAATTCTGGAGAAAGGGGAAGACTGACACCAACACACCCAGGACTATAAATGAGAACATCAGTGAGGAGCTCACATCCTCTGAGCTCTGGTTTCGGTTGGTGTCTCTCTGTCCTTGCAGGGACATCTGCCTGTGTGTTTTAAAGGCTCTGACTGCACCCTGCATTAACTTTACTGTCTGAGAATGATGGTACATTCATACATGCAGAATTCAGGGAAGGACAAGAGTGATGAGAAATGAAAAAAGTAATGTAGATTCGTCTAAAGAGAGAATTGCCAGTGAGAAACTATTGAGAAGAGAATAACGCTCCATTCACACTGTCAGTGATTTTATTGTTAGATGTTGCCAGGTTGTTGAATTATTGGTCGCTTGAAGACGTTCCTAATATTACTGGTTGGCTGAGCCATTGGCCGTAGTTTTTGGACATCCTATTACAGATAAGTAAGTAAATAAGACTCTATTAAAAAAGAAAAAAAAAACTGTATAGACCTGGTAATACTATATGCAGCATTAACATGAAATAGACTGAATATGTATTATTTTTGTACTGTTACAGTGTGTGTTCTAGGGCTGCCACAATTAATTGGAATAAAATGACTGAAAAAAAAATTATAAACAAGACTCATTTTTCTGTGTTCAGTTTGTTTCTGCAAAAAATGTTTATTTTGGAAGAAAAGTGCTTGTATATAAACTGTAGTACTGAATAATGTCATCATTCATAAAACTCATAATTTTGATAATCATATCCCTAAATAAACTATCGTATTAAGTTTTGGTTTTGGTATGATTTTGTAATGTTTTTAAAGGAAGACTTTTAAGAATTAAGAAGCCTCTTGCCAAGGCTGCATGTATTTGCAAAAATGTAGTAATATTGTGAAATATTATTGCAATTTAAAATAACGGCTTTCTATGTGAAAATATGTAAAAATGCAATTTATTCCTGTGATGGCAAAACTGGATTTTCAGCATCATGACTCCAGTATTCAGTGTCACGTGATCCTTCAGAAATCATTCTAAAATTATTTATTAGATGATTATAATATTATTATAATTTTTACACTATAATCATTCTTTCTTATCATCGATTTTAAAAACAGTAGTGCTGCTTAATATTTTAGTATAAACTGTTAATTCACTTTTTTTTTTAGGATACTTTGTTGAACAGAAAGTTCAACAGAACAGCATTTACCTGAAATAGAAATCTTTTGTAACATTGTAAATGTCTTTACTGTCCCTTTTGATCAGTTTAATGCGTCTTTCCTCAAAAACAGTATTAATTTCCTTCAAACCAATTGTTAGTCCCTGCAATGTGACTTTTCTCATCGCCAACCGTAACTGGCAAACTTGGAGTCGCTTTGTTGCTGTCAGTGTGAAGACCCCTTAAATCAGAGAGTGTAACGTTCACAGACGACAGAGAAACAGGGAGAAAAGTTTACAGGTTTCTATGTGAGGCAAATGGAAATGGATGAGTATGACTAGACAGAAGAGGCTGTCATGGCCACCTGTGACTGGACAAGAGAAGGGTCAGCTTTCCTGTAAACATCACTGGACGACATGAAAAACACTCAGGGAAACACCACAACCAGGTTTCCTTGGAAGAAGACTGGTCAGAAAACAAAAGAAGGCACAGAAACTCAAGCAGAAAAGCATCTTTGACCCACACACTCTTCGGACAGCCAAACAAAACATTTTGTTTGTTTGTGTTTGTTTGTTTTTGCATGTCTTTCTATTTCTTTTCTTTCTTTCTAAAAGTCTGATTATTATTTATTGGTGTCTAAATCTGGAAAATGAGTTGTGAAACATTACAAATAGCATCCAGCTCCTTGAATCTACAGTATGCTTGCACTTAAATGCATTAAAACAGAGTTAAAGCTAAATTTGTGTAAATGTAGCAACAACATTTTGATATACCATTCGATTTTTTATTTAGGAACCATGTGCAGAAAATTTGATGTTGATTAGCACCCACTGCCACAGTAGACAAACTAGATTACAGATACTCAAGATACTCTATATTAGTCTATAGTCTAGTCCATCTATTTACCAAATGCTAGTCTACGTCATGCTGTACTGAGGTTAAATTCTAGAAGACAGTGAAGGCAGTACAGCGCTAGCAGCAATAATGATTAGTCTGTCCGAGAGAGGGTTCGAATAGAGCTATGCTAAAGAGCTAGCAGCTCTGAGGTAAACTACAGCAGTTTACCAGAGTCGCCCGTTTGTTTTCATACAACAGACTACGAGTAACAGAGTTTCTTTGTGAATCTAGAGAGTAAAATGAAGAGGCTAAGCTAATCTGAACAGAGATCTGATGCAGAGGCTACGGTTTACAGTATGTCTATAGTTTCTAGACTACTCTGATAGTCACCTCCGGTCCACAACATTGCTGAGGCCGCACCACTCCTGTGCACAATCAAAAACAAACAAACAGACACACACACAAACAAACAAAATCAACATACGCACATGAGAGGAAAGCTGAGGATAAAATGTATGGTCACATAAAACAGATTATTGTCATTAGAGTTGGTTTTGACCATGTGGAGAGTGGAGAGACACTGAAAAGTAATGGATTCAGTAGGGGCTCGTATGTTTAAACACCATAGACATTCAATACATTCACATTAGTGGTCAATCTTAAACTTTTACGCTTTTTCGGTCTTGAATGTTTGCTTATATCTTTTGCATTTTATCACGCAATGGTTCAATGAAATGACAGTTGACAGTTAATCATTATATAAAATACATACAATGAATACAATATTCCATTCTGAGGGATTTTAAGTTTATCCACTATAGACTTTCACTAAATTTACATTCGTTTTAGACATGAGGTTTCAACTCTTCAACTTTTACACTTTTTCAGTCTTCATTTTTTTTAATGTATATTAAACATAGTAAAATGTGATTCATACAATTACTAGACCATTTCTACTGTAAGCACGGTTTCAATTTCTTAATTAAAAGGTATTTTGATATTTTTTGGGTGGGGGGGGGGGGGGGGCCATGAAGTAAAAAATGTAAAGAAAATAATATAGCGGGGTGATACACCTGTCCTGATATCATAATGAAGAAAAAAAATAGAAAAAAAGAAAGCAATTCTTCAAATACTATTTTATTTTCATTATTATTACTATTATTTACATAATATTTTAAGAAATATGCTCCACTGCTTATAAATGTTTAAAAAGCTGGTCCACTAAATTAAAAAAAATGTGGCGTGACCAAAATTTTTAAAAATTAAAAATACAATTATTTAATAAAAACGTAAAAATACTGATTAAGATGTGTATATTTACATGTATTCAATGTGTAAGGAAAATACTTAGATTTTTTTTTAACTGGGGCAGACATTTTTATTTGTAAATTAAAACATGTTAAACCTATGTTAAATAAAATAAAAATGAAACTTGTGTTAAATAAAAGTATTTTAAAACCATCTGAAACCAAAATGAACAGAAAGACTACATTTCTAAGAACCTGATACGTTTTACTTTTTTATCTTGGAAACTCTTATGTGCTCTTTTTGTATTCTCACTTGACCCAAAGGTCGAGTACAATGAAAACCTCTTTTTGAGTTTGACTCCCAGCGCTAATACACTTCAGTATTAAAGTGTGCACAACAAATGCACACTTTGTATGGATATTCTGATTTGTGTGTTTATTTTAAGGGTGTTTTCAGATGCTGTCAATACTTCTCTGTGGCTCTGGGAATAACATTACCCTTCGATTCACAAATTTTCCATCTTGGGAAAACATAAACACATCCAGTGACACAGCTTTCTTTAACATGAAAACACATACTCACATAATTTCAGAAATACAATAAAAAAAGGACATATCTGAATAGTATCTGACCACAATGTGCCCTTAAACGGCCACAATTGCCATCCCTGTCAAAACTATTTTAAGTCAATGGACTTAACTAACCAGGTCAATCCTTTAGGGTCAATCGCCAAAACCCTAGCGGTGTGCATCAATCACATACAGACAAACACACAAACACACAAACACACAGAACGACCGCACCATCCACAAGAACGCTCAACAGTGCATCCCAAGACCGCTGACTTAAAATTGTGATTTTTATGAGTTGCGCCGCACACGTTTCTCTCTCTTTCCTGGCCTCCCCTCCTCCACCTCCCCATCGCTGAGCTTGTTAAGCTAATCTCCAGTTTAAAGTCGGCCCAGGCGAGCAGCCATAAGGCACCTTCACAGGGGCACAGTCATAGAGGTAAAGCAGGACAAAGGCCTCCATGTTCCCCTGGCTCTGCCTGCCTCTCTCTCTCAGTGGGGAGGCACTTAGAAAACAGCACAAGCGGCCAGGCTGTGGAAGACTGGAACTGAGACACTTTTTAAGCGCTCGCTGTAGTTTTATGTAAGAGTCCGATGGGCTTTTCCAGTCTCTTTCCTTCGGTTGCCTGTTTTGGTGTAAGATCTCGGTGAACAAATTGCCTGAAGTGCTGAGGATTTCTGAAGCACAGAAACACACAGTTTCGTTGTGGTTTGCCGTGTACTACCTGTTGCCATAGTGCGAGGCGGTTTTTCACTCAAATGAGGAACCGGTGCAAACAAACTTTCAGAAGAGGGAGAGAGAGAGATGAGAAAGTTTTTTCTTCTCCTTCGGGCCTCATGCTCCCTCCCCACTGACCCCCTAGGGGGTGACTCCACTGTTGTCATGGTAACCAACGGGCACCATTGTCCCAGGACCCGCCTGCTCTGCACAGCGACAAAGACTCTCACAAATAGATGCACCGCAACACAAAACCTTGCATTAAAGTTTCCTATTTCTAGCACTCTTACTGAATCTACTAATCCGTTTTGATGCCAAATTACGTTTATTTTATTCATCCAATGAATGTCATTCATAAACAAGGCCTAAAAATCCTTGTACACCTGTTAGTAAAACAGCACCGAGGCATCACAGGGTTCAAGGACTAGTTTCCACAGGGGGAAAATCTGAATTCCGCCTGAGTCTAATGTGTTTGGTGAACACTCTTGAGACAAGGCACCACAAAGGCTTCCCAGCAACTCCCAGCATACCCTGTTCGGGTCCCCTAGTTACCATAGCAATTGACACAGAATAGGAATGCTTCCCTGACAACCTAATTGAGGAACGGCTGAGATGGGAACTTTTTCTCGCTCTCTCTCTCCAAATCTTCCCGAATTGTTTGACCAAAACCCAGTGTGAAGAGGAATGAAACCTCACAAGCATACACAGCATCTATGACTCTGAACAATTATATATTGGCATTTCAGTCAGTCAGATACTGCACTAAAACTCATTATAGCGCAATATAAAAAAATATGTGTATCTGAAGTGGTTTTATTAAACGCAACACACAAGACTGTTAGCGCAGCAGTTAAATGATGATAAAAACTCACAGTTTTCGAGTCCAGCTCATGTCTGGACTGGGCCAGGACTTTGTCCACACCAGCTTGGTCAACAAATGTGACAAATCCGAAACCCCTAGTGGAAAGAGGGATCAAAATTACAACACCTCCACCCATTTGTGCAAAACGGACAATACGGTCAATAATAAAAGCCTTTGTATGTTTGTTGTCGCTTCCCAGTCAGGTTGGCTGTTCCCTTACCTTGAGCGTTTTGTAACTGGATCTCTCATCACCATACTCTCTTTCACTTCACCAAACTTGCAGAAGTAGTCCTTCAAACCCTCTGAGAACGCAGGAGAAGATGAATTATTTCAGAACATTAAAGGTGAGAAGCCAAACAAGATGATGGAAAACCAAGATTATTCCCTGATGACATCAACAGTGAATGGATGACATCATCAGTGGAGATGATCTAAGAAGCCTGATGTGACATACAAGGTGAGGTCATCGTCATGTAGTGAAATATACAGGACTTTTTATGTGAATTTAGGTTATTTACTCTTTAACGATGTATTTTTGATTTCTAAATCTAAAATTGTTTTAAAAACTCTAAAATGTAGGCTACATATAGATATTAGCCACAAATACGATTCTTAGTTACCGACTTTGGTGGAAAGTAGGTGCCTGCCAAGCTGATAAATCCTAATGAAAATGTTTATCTATTGAATGATCATAATAGCTGGCAGAATCAGATGACAGGAAGGCTATTAAGAGTTCTGTGCCGTGTACAATACCTCAGCGTAATTCAAAACAACAATGTGTCCTACATACTGAGGACAGCCTACAGCATGACAGCAGTTGGTGAAACTTTCTCCATTCACTCAGCTAAACCTGTTGTATAGGCTTTGCACAAAGGATCAAGCCAAATTTTTTTCTCATCCAGAGCTACTTGCTTATTAGTTGCATGCATACCGTGAAACACAATGCATTATAAAAATGTCTTCATCTTTATAGCTACTATCTTTAATCTTCTTCAATTGTTGCAGTAATTTCTTACATTTCCACTCGATTCTAAGCAGTTTCAGAGATTTTCTTAAAGAATTAAATTGCATTGAATTTGCAGGTTGTAACTTTACTGTAGACTTTGTAGCTGCTTGAAAGGGCTATTGAGATTTATTTAGACCGCAATTACACAGTAATTCAGTGTTTTGTATGAATCAGGTCTGTCTCTTTGGCTGACATGTGCAGATACTTAGGCTAGTAAAGTGTTACTCACCTTGCGTAGTCTGCCAGCTCAGACCACCGATGAACATTTTACTGTGAAAACAACACAAACAAGTGATCAACAAGTGCTGCGCGTTTGCGTATAAGGACTGAAAAGACAGAAGAGAAGCGTCAAGATCTTCCGAGACTCAAATAACGGCAGTGATTCTCAGTGAAACTCATCCGAGTGGATGAGAGGTGCGCTGGACACCGCCAAAACACGTTTCCCTCTTTGTTTAGTTACTTTTAATTGATTTCGATCTGACGTTCTTATATGTAAGTTTGAGATCGGAGGAAGGTTTTTACCAGGGGTCGTGCGGAGAGTCCGAGGAGGACAGGTTACTTTGGCTGCCTTCCGACTCCATTGCGCGGCTGTGTATCCCGTCCGAGTACGGTGCGAGAAAGGAGGCAGAAAGTGTGGAGAGGGGGATTGACATGGGGTGAGTTAGAGCTCAAAGCCCAAAGACTCCACCTCTCTCTTGGTCCAGTCCCGGCGTGAAACACGGGAGCCCTCGAAAACTGACCGGGAGTCAGTGGATTAGCCTACCTTCCTCCGTGACACGAGGATGACATCAGAACTGAAACGATTCGGCATCACGGTAACTGTTCAAGCTGACGATCTGTGTCTGTTTGTAGCGATTCACCGATTCACTGAAGCAACAGTGATCGATTATTTATCTCTTTGATTATTATTTATGTAAATCATTATACGAATCATTTTATTAAAGAACATTATTTATTTATTTGTGAACATCGCTTTATTTAGTGATCATTCATTTGATAAAAAAAAACATTTATATATTTATTTATTTATTTATGTGTGAACACTGCTTTATTTATTAGTGAACATTCATTTTATTAAAGAACATTTATTTATTTATTTATTTTTAATTATTAGTTATCTATTATTTGTTTTTATTTTTATTTAAATAAATTTAATTTCAGGGTACTTAAATGACACAAAGTTTAATGCATACAAAATTACCAAAGCATCAAAACCAAAAGTGTCAGACAAAAGTTAATAATACAAAATAGAGTAGGCCTACCATTATTAATAATAATGATGACGATGATGATGAGGATGATGAAAAACAACAAAACAATAATAGTAGTAATAAATAAATAAATACATTTTCAACAAGACAGTAATGAACATTAACAGACAATGAACAAAATATAAATAACAATTAAATATTAATATGAAATCATGCACAAATGCCCTCCTCTACAGTACCTGCATTTGATTTCTGACAGTTTAGGACAACAAAGAGTGAAAGTTGAGAGTTTTTCCAGAATTGTTCTCTGTTATATCTCTAACTTTATAACAATGAAGTTGGACATTTGCAACATCACCAGTGTCACACTCTTCCATTTAGAAGCCATGTTTCTGTGTGTTTGGCGTTTCCTATGAGGATCTGTCTCTGATTCTGATAAATCAAACCTTCTGTTTAGTTTCCTACTAACATTCCAGGTTCCTTTGATTTGCAGTTTCATTTTCCCAATGCGGTATGATTAGTTTTTTTTGTGATTTGGTTTTGTTCAGCAGAGCTGCTCTGAAACTGATCTCTCTCTCTCTCTCTCTCTCTCTCTCTCTCTCTCTCTCTCTCTATGCCATTTTCTTTCTTCTGACACCTGTTGATGAAACTGCTCTGGTGGAAACACAGTCCACTCTGACCTTCTCTCTAGGGGAAGCCCATATCAGCACAGCATATCACCATTACTATAACAACAATTTCACAAATAGAGATGCAGCTAAGCAGGAGTTTTAAATATTTAGAGATCC
>NW_015540860.1:980213-987024 GCF_001515605.1 Sinocyclocheilus anshuiensis | reverse complement strand
CCCCCCCCCCCACCTAGATTTTCAGCAAACTCAAGAGACCCCCAGTCTAAAAAGAGATAATTTTCAGTCACGCTTTATTATAAATTTCATTAAGAACATTAGTTTACATGAAGCATAAATGTCATGAAAATTACACATACACATTATTTCTACTCCCTGTTATTTGAAACCAGAACATGGTTTAAAAATACATTTGATTAGTTCGGTCAGATTTTAGTTCTCCATACAAGACACAGTAGTATAATCTTTTCAAATTGTCCTTTATCCATGTGTTCTTTTGTGAATAAGACATAAACGCTGACTGTGTGCAGTGTGAGCAGGTGGTATTGGGGGCCATCTTAGATCAATACAGATTTATCTGGCCGTATGGCCTAATTTGACATGTATGAGAGGTGGTAAAAAGCCACTGCACATTGCCAAGTGGCTCTCTACAACTAGCCAGATCTTCTGGAGATTTATATGTCATAATAGGATTGTGGGTAAGCGGTGCTTGGCTGTGTGAATTTATGTGCCTGATTTGTCTGCCCCACTCATAGCACTCATTCGATCTAATTCACACACTTAAAGGCCTGCAGTGGACAAATGTAATTAGAGCGGAACAAAAACATATGGTACCAACATTGTGAAGTTAAGACATTAATCCTCGCTGGTTGCATACGGTTGGTACAGTTCTGTGTGCAGCTAGTGTCGATGTCGTCTCCATTTGTGTTTTATCTCAAGAGTTCACCCCAAGATGAATATGCTGTCACCATTTATTCGCCTTCATGTCAGTCCAAACATAAGACTTTCTTTCCACCCTGGTATAGTAAATGAGATATTTAGCAGAGTCTTTGTGCTGCTCTTTTCCATACAATGAAAGTAGATGGGGACCAGGGCCAGAACCACCAACTAAAAGCATCATAAAAAAACATTATAAAAGTAACATATTAGCAATTTTAACACAATATTCCAGGTCTTCTGAAGTCAAAAGACAGAAAAGACTGAATGTAAATTGTAATTCACTAAAAGATTTGTTTTGGTTGCCATTCACCTTCAGTCTATGGAAAAGAGCAACTTAAAAAAAAAAATCTTAAATTATATTTATTGAAATATTTATTGATGCGGTGAATTTTAAAGAATAAAAATGGATAAGTAATGTTTGGATAAGTAATAAGTTAGTAATAATTAAAGGTTGTGTAGTTTTTTATCAAAAGATTTTGAATTTTAAGAACATCTCTTCTAATTAAATTATTGTTGAGTGCTTTTGGGACAGAGCGTACGGTTAATTATGAAGAATGTAAGACATGCTCTGGAATATCAAATTGTTTAGGTGTTTTTATGCAAAACAAAGAGATTTATTCAGAAAAATGTAGATTTCCAAGTTGCTCCAGTTGTTTTGTGGCATTTAAAAATGTCAGATGTTTATTTAAATCCTTAAAGTAGCTAAAAAAAGGATTTTAAATCTTTTTAATCTTTTAAACTTTTTTTAAAGGGTTTAATTAACCAGTTAGTGTATATACGTATATATGTGTATGTACACACACACACACACACACACACACATATATATGTGGTGCGTGTGTGTGTGTGCTTGTAGTATATATTCTTCCCTGTCAATGCCTTGTTTGCTGCTTGGATTGTTTTTTGTTTTTAATAATAATGATAATGATGATAATGATAATGATAATGCTTGTTTGTTATTTGGAGAGGTTTAATATTTAAACTATATATTGAAATGTAAAAGTATAACTTTATGTACAATAAAATGCTTAATTCGAAATACATGCAAATACTTGTTCTCTTTTTCTCCCACCCACACGAATTTGCGTAATATACAAATAAACCAATGTTAATATTTGAATGGGATATGATTTCATAGCTATTGTGTTGCTGTTTTCTTCATGGAGTCTTAAAGTGTTGCTGAGGTTTTAGTCAGCATGTTCACTGCTTATGGCTGAGTCTTAAGTATTTAATTAGTGCCAGCCATGGCTAATCTCTCTCAGCACACACACATAAACACACACACACGCACACACACATAAACACACACACACCTCAACATGTGACCCCATCACCAATCACTACAGGATTACCCAACCTCTCTAGCAGGCTTAACCACATGGTAGCCTAGTGTACAGAGGAGGACTTGTATGAGCCACAGTACTGCTTTAAATATATAGAGCTCTGAACAGTGCTGTTCTCTCTGTGTGTAAAAAGACCACTACTTTACACCATATATTTATAATATAGTGAATTTCTATGCATAAAAATAAAAATATAACCTATGCAAACAAGGACTTAAAATATTAGTCAATTTAAAAAAAGTTCCAAATGTTTGTTGAAATTGGACATTTAAAATTGAATGTGCGTGTGTTTTAAATCAGGGGTCTTCAATTACAGGGGTCTTAAATACTTTAATATAGTGTATTTTCTTTGATACTGTATGTCTGATACTGTATGGGATCCTGCTTCGTTTCTATGCTCTCTTCCGCTAGAGGGCAACAACGAGATGCTGTTGTTGGAATTCATGAAGTATTTATGCAATCATTGCTTGTATATTTGTCAAAACCACGCTTATACGATTACTTATGACATACTTCTGAAAGGTTTGTTCTGTCAGTTGCCTAAAATGGCAGAGGAGAGAGAGAGAGAGAGAGAGAGAGAGAGATTTCTCAGAGTTTTCACAACGAGAGAATGAGAGTGCTCCATCTAGTGGAAGAGTTAGAACTGGAAGAAACACCTGAATGAAAAGAAAATACATTTTCAAATAATAATAAGACTAAGATATTTTTCACCTTTGGTACAAAAACACTTTTAACATTGATAAACATGTTGCTTAAATGCGCACTTTATGAAACTACACTAGCCCTAGAAATACAGAATACTAGAAATACAAATCTTAAACAAACGACCACTTAAAATACACTAATATAGGCTACACAATGCACCTTGTGAGTAAATTTAAGCAAAGACTTATAATAATAGTAGTAGTAGTAGTAGTAGTAATAATAACAAAATGAAGCAAATATCTACAACAACAACAATAATACATTTTTGAAGAATTTTTATTACGGTTACAGGACAGATAATTCATAAAAGTCATGATAGTAGGCTACTTTTGACAATTTACAGAAGTGGATGTAGCTCCCTGGGCTGGCTCAATAAAGGATAGACTCTCAATATTTGCATAAAAGCTTCCTGCCTTTGATTTGGCTGCAGGTTTAGACTCCGCTTCCAGCTGAAGAGAGGACAGTAAACATGACATCCACGTGGAGGAAGGGGAAAGTGGAAACGCCTCCAAATCAACGGTAAGCAATCGCTTCAGAGAAGCTAAGCGTGTTTATTTCATATATTATGTACTCATGCAGATAAATACTTAAGTCAGAGAATGAGATAAAAAATGATTATGGCTAATCTTGGAATTTCTTTCTTTGATTTTGGCCATTGGTTGTATTCAAAGAGGTTTACTAACACATATGGCAGTGGCCAGAATTGTAGCTGCGTTTACAAATCTTGTGCTTTCATCAAGTCTCTTGCCATGAATCAGACAGAGGACAATGCTGAACAGCACTTTGGAGGAGATGGAGCAAAAAATACATTTTTACACAATAAGGCTTGTGTAATAATAGAAGTTTGCCACAAGAGGGCGACACCACAATATCAATACATCTTTATACACTGCTTTAGCTATTTAATGAAAGGACAAGCTGTAGGCATTAGACAAAATTCTCATTATCATCAACTAATTCAATATAACTTATAATTGTCTTATAGCAGGGGTGTGGACTCGAGTCACTTGACTGAGACTTGACTCGGACTCGAGTCCCAAATGTGATGACTTGCGACTCGACTCGAAATAATTAAAGAAGACTTGAGACTCGACTTAGACTTTGACAGCAATGACTCGAGACTTGACTTGGACTTGAGCCCCGTGACTCGGAAAGACTTTATGATCAGATCAAAGTCGTTAGGCGCGTCCCTGCAGCGTTGCGCTTGACTGGCAATAAGCCAGACTGCGTTCAGGGAGCGCTGGATAGGCTAGTATAAATTACTGGAGTAATAGCATAACTTACGACAAAAGAGAACAGAGATAATAAAAATAACAAATGACATGATTCGTCTAGTAGCGATCTCCGCTCGTGAAAAGCGCTGCCCTGTCCGTTTGATCGCCGCCCAGCAGACACACGGAGCGGGCATGAGAAACGAGATGCGCGGCCGCGATCACTTCACTGGTGCTGGCCTCATCATCACTGTGACCGCTGCTGTTAAATATTCCTCACTTCTTTTGTTTGTCCGACACCGAGGTGCACCATGAGTGACGGATCCGCATCCCGCCACGACCCTCGCACTCTGCCAACTCCATGTGCTTTCATTTTCATTTTTATTTGTAATAAACACCTCTCTGAGACCTGTTTTTTTTCAGATCGCCACTGTTTTTGTTCGATCAGTTATATTTTAATTGCATGTGCAGTTTTTAAATTTATTTAAACCTCCATTAACCCTTAAATGCATGAATGTTTCGCCAATCATTATATTCGGGTCTTTAGTGACCCGGACCTATATATACAGCACGGATCTTTCTTTAACTGCTGCAATAACAAAAAACTCTCTTGATATTTTAAGAACTTCTGTTGTCACGGAGTTATTCCTGTGTTATTTCTGTGTTATTACTGTGTTAATTCTGTGTTATTCCTGTATTATTACTTTGTTATTCCTGTGTCATTTCTGTTGTCACTGAGTTATTCCTGTGTTATTTCTGTGTTATTACTGTGTTATTAATGTGTTATTCCTGAGAATTTCAGTTATTACTGTGCTATTACTGTATTATTTCTGTGTTATTCCTCTGTTATTACTGTGTTAATCCTGTGTTATTACTGAATTATTCCTGTGTTATTACTGTGTATTTCCGGTGTTATTTCTGTTATTACTGTGTCATTCCTGAGTTATTCCTGAGTTATTTCTGTTATTTGTGTTATTCCTGTATTATTACTGAATTATTCCTGTGTTATTACTGTGTATTTCCGGTGTTATTTCTGTTATTACTGTTTTATTCCTGTTATTTCTGCTATTACTGAGTTATTTCTGTGTTATTAATGTGTTATTCCTGCTATTACTGAGTTATTCCTGTGTTAGTTCTGTGTTATTACTGTGTTAATCATGTGTTATGCCTGAGTTATTTCTGTTATAACTGTGTTATTCCTGTGTTATTACTGCGTTATTACTGTGTTATTACTGTGTTATTACTGCGTTATTACTGTGTTATTACGGTGTTATTTCTGTGTTATTACTGAATTGTTCCTGTCGTATTACTGTGTTAGTCCTGTGTTATTTCTGTTATTACTGTGTTATTCCTGTTATTTCTGTTATTACTGAGTTATTCCTGAGTTATTACTGTGTTAATCCTGTATTATACGCGTGTTAATAATGCGTTATTACTGAATTATTACTGTGTTATTCCTGTGTTATTATTGCGTTATTACTGTGTTATTACTGTGTTATTAATGTGTTTGTACGGTGTTATTTCTGTGTTAATCCTGTATTATTCGCGTGTTAATAATGCGTTATTACTGAATTATTACTGTGTTATTACTGTGTTATTACTGCGGTATTACTTTGTTATGGTGTTTTACTACTGTGTTATTTCTGTTATTACTGTGTTATTCCTGTGTTATTTCTATTACTGAGTTATTCCTGTGTTATTACTTTGTTATTACTGTGTTATTAATGTGTTATTCCTGAGTAATTTCAGTTATTACTATGTTATTACTGTGTTATTACCGAATTATTCCTGTGTTATTACTGTGTTATTCCTGCGTTATTTCTGTTATTACCATGTTATTACCGTGTTATTACCGTGTTATTCCTGTTTTATTCCTGTGCTATTCCTGAATTATTTGTGTTATTACTGTGTTATTCCTGAATTATTTCTTTGTTATTACTGTGTTATTTCTGTGTTATTACTGCGTTATTACTGTGTTATTACTGAGTTATTCCTGTTTTATTACTGAATTATTCCTGTGTCATTACCATGTTTTTCCTGTGTTATTGCTGTTATTTCTGTGTTATTTCTGTGTTATTACTGTGTTATTACTGAGTTATTCCTGTGTTATTACTGTGTTATTCCTGTCTTATTAATGTGTTATTCCTTTGTTATTCCTTTCTTACTGTGTTATTAATGTGTTAATCTGTGTTATGCCTGTGTTATTCCTGTGTTATTACTGTTATGCCTATGTTATTCCTCTGTTATTCCTGTGTTATTCCTGTTTTATTGCTGTGTTATTAATGTGTTATTCCTTTGTTATTTCTGTGTTATTACTGTGTTATTCCTGTGTTATTACTGAGTTATTCCTGTGTTATTACTGAGTTATTCCTGTGTTATTACTGAGTTATTCCTGTGTTATTACTGAGTTATTCCTGTGTTATTACTGAGTTATTCCTGTGTTATTACTGAGTTATTCCTGTGTTATTACTGAGTTATTCCTGTGTTATTACTGAGTTATTCCTGTGTTATTACTGAGTTATTCCTGTGTTATTACTGAGTTATTCCTGTGTTATTACTGTGTTATTACTGTGTTAATTCTGTGTTAATCCTGTGTTATTACTGTGTTATTCCTGAGTTATTTCTGTCATTACCATTGTTTTACTCACTGTTACTTGCTTTAATGGCGGAAGTGTGTCTACCTTTGAGTGCAGGCGAGGACACGTTCGAGCTCGAGCTCGAGCTGGAGGACGTGGAGAAGCAGATCCGCGACCTGGTGGAGAGACAGACCCAGCTGAGAGAGCGGAGAGCCGCGCTGGAAACATCCCAGGCTGACGCTCACAAGTCCGAGGT
>NW_015540860.1:964711-980086 GCF_001515605.1 Sinocyclocheilus anshuiensis | reverse complement strand
GTTAATTCTGTTATTACTGTGTTATTACTGTGTTATTAATGTGTTATTCCTGTGTTATTACTGTGTTATTACTGAGTAAATCCTGTGTTATTACTGAATTATTTCTGTGTTATTACGGTGTTATTAATGTGTTATTACTTTGTTATTCCTGTGTTATTACTGTGTTATTCCTGCGTTGTTTCTGTTATTACCATGATTTACTGTGTTATTTCTGTGTTATTACTGTGTTACTCCTGCGTTATTTCTGTTATTCCTGTGTTATTACTGTTATTCCTGTATTATTAATGTGTTATTACTGTGTTATTCTTGTGTTATTTCTGTTATTAATGTGTTATTACTGTGTTATTACTGAATTATTTCTGTGTTATTCCGTTGTTATTTCTGTGTTATTACTGTGTTATTAATGTGTTATTCCTTTGTTATACCTGTGTTATTACTGTGTTATTAAAGTGTTATTCATGCAAAGTATGTTGCAGCTCTTATTTCTATGAAACTTGTTATTCCTGTGTTATTACTGTGTTATTCCTGTGTTATTACTGTGTTATTCCTGTGTTATTACTGAACTATTTCTGTTTTATTACTGTGTTATTCCTTTGTTATATCTGTGTTATTACTGTGTTATTAAAGTGTTATTCATGCAAAGTATGTTGCAGCTCTTATTTCTATGAAACTATGTTGTCTTTGCTATTCTGTTACTAATAAAATAGTTTTTTTCACTGTTTATCCTATTTTGGCACAATCCCTAAACTGAACTTGAGTAGTTTTACTAAGGGCACCCATCTCACATGAAATTTAACTATGTCAAACATATTCTACCTGCCTTCCTGATATAAATTACTATGAATTTGATATGGTAATTAATACTGAGACACTAATTTGGGCAAAAAGCACTAATGACTTGTTTAAGACTTGAATCTTACAGCTGAGGACTTGCAACTCGACTTGGACTTGCCTGTCTTGACTCGGGACTTGACTTGGGACTTGTCTGTCTTGACTCGGGACTTGACTCGAGACTTGAATGCAAAGACTCGAGACTTACTCGTGACTTGCAAAACAATGACTTGGTCCCATCTCTGTCTTATAGTTGTACAATTTATTTTATACTTATTTTGTGTGCCATTGATGATGACTAGCATTGAAGATTGTTAGAAATTGCTACTACATTTAGCTGCTTTATGAGATAATACAACACAGTTACATTTCCCTTTATTCTGTCTGGTAGCACAGGAATGCTAAGAACGGGAACAAATGAAAAAAATAAAAAATACAACAGGTTATTTGTCTTGTCTGACTTACGCACCTGTGTTGCAGATTGATGTCATCACTGGCTCTAGCAGTTGCATTGCCTTTATCAACTTTGATTTTGAATATTGTTTAGGTATTGTGCCACATGTCGCTTGATGAACTATAAAATAACTAACTGAAAACCAACTGAAACAGCATTCAGAAAAAAAAATCTTAATTTATTTACTTAAAATAAATAAGAAATATACAGCATACATGCATTCAAATGCATCTAGAGACAGCCTTACACCCCACAACCACCCTGCACCATCAATAATATGATTATCAGTTTGCTGTTATCAAATCAAAACTCCTGGAAGCTCTAGGGATGATAACTTACAAGTCAGCTTTTTGGGGGCTTTTGTATGATGAAACATTGGGTAACAAATTTGTGCAATGAAAAACGGAAACAGTCTCAGTGCTGCCCACCTTAATCTTAAAAAAAGGAAAAGTTGTCCTGTGAACGGTTAAGTATAGTATTGTATTACATCTAAGTGCTAAAGGAGAATGCACGACTCTGTTATCGCCATCTTGTTTCATCACCTGTTTTTCTACAGCTGTAAAAAAAAAAAAAAACTTGTTTCATCTCTGTATAACATACAGTTGTACCATCAGGCTTCTTCTAGCTAGATAAATCTTTTTATAGATAGCATTTTGAAGTGATAACTAATTAAAATTCAGTACTCATACTGGAGAGTAAAATGGTTGTTCAGTCAGTTTTAAGACCTATCTTTTTCCCCAGGATGGCAATTCCTTCAGTCAATTCCAGAACTGGTCCAAAAATGAGCATTTTGTCATCATGTACTCACTCTTATTGTTCTAACCAAGTATTATTTTCCCCAAAAACATAAAAGTAGTCCACATGAGCTATGTTCAAGGTCCTTACAAGTCATACAGTTGTTTTGCTTGTAGAATAGACCAAAATTTAAGCCTTTATTCAATGATAATCTTCCCTTACAAATCTCTCAAATCTCAATTCTTATTTTCAATTAGAAGAAAATGTCATCCTTAGAGGAATGTTTGTCTTCATGAAGCCCAACGGCATTGGCTCTCATGTTACATGAACAATCCTGCCACAAACAAAACACAACTGAGATTTGAGAGTTTTCACACAAGGAATAGCCTATATGAGTGAACAACTTTTGTGGTTTGGCAGTGAAAAACATCCACTTTTCTTGAATGGAAAACAAAAGCTAGGATATTATTTTTGTTTAGAAGAAAAGATAAAATAGAGTTAAAATAATATTTTGGTTCAAAAGAGTCAGTTTCATTTCAAAATTATATATTCCTGTAGTACAAATGTGTTTTTTTTTTAAATTAACCCTTGTTGTCCCACACATGTGTCTGCGAGTGAAAGTGACTTGACTGTACTTTTAAATTTCTAACAAAAACTGTACAATGTCTAGGCTTCAAAGTTGATAGTATAGTACTGTTAAAAAGATGCGAAGGAATTGTGAAATACTTTAGATTAACAATGAAATATGTGTCTGGACATTTGTGAACAGAGCATTTGCATTCAACATGACATAATCTCACTGTATGAGCTACTATATTCCTGTACACAGATTGTTTCTATGAGCCTGTCTGCCAAGACACTGGTGATAAAGATTCTTGTCATATAAAAAGGAAGAGAGAGTGCAAAACTAGCAATTACAGCAAATAAAACATTCATATCACTTTGTCACCCTGTAGTGAGAATGTACAACTGCTTGAGGTTTAGGCAAGAAGAGCTGGATTGTTTGGATTAGAGGGAGGTAAGCATTTGGTTGGATGTGCACAGATTAAAGGTGCTGTAAGCAATGTTAGCCATTCTGAAACTTCTGCAAAAATAATCTCTAAATTAGACTTGCACACACTTTCTATAACCCTTACCATTGTATTCAGAGATTAGCAGGAAAACAGTAGCACATCTCATTGTTGCAAAGCTAAATGCTAACAAAATAGTATCCTTGCATGACGAACCAACAACTGTCAACTGCTTATGAAACTTAATATGGTTAATAGTTTAAGTTAAATTATTCAAGTCTCAACCGCCACACATTTTTAAGACACCTGCTTCCTATTCACTGGCTGCCCTATGAATGCACAAAATGACTGACAGGCAGAAAATGCTTAAATGGCTAAACAAAGAATCTAATCGTGGTCAATTATTTGGAGTTTACAGAATTTACGGCTGCCACAGAGACAGATGTGATGGTTACTGATGGAACACTAATTCAGTGAGATATCTTAAGTAAGCGTGTAATTCTAATAAACAAAATAGCTTACTGAACATTTAATAGGAACTTATTCAGAAATGCACATGGATGACATCCTAAGATTTTAAGTTAAGTGGTAGATCTAAAAGGAGAAAAGCTTTTGGTGGTATGTACAAGTGATGCTATACTCTTGAGTTTCGAGCATCTCATGACATCTTAAAAACTTCGGTGACATCATGTTTCTTCCCTTTAAATTTTGCTTTGTGAATTCCACCCACTAATACATTCACCCTTTTAAGACCATTCGGTTAATTGTGAAAACATTCATCCTATGACCTCATATCTCTGTAGCTACAATTTTTTCAAAGTTCAGGTCAGAGCTATGGCTGTCCATGTCCATCTCTGTCCGACTGTCCATCTCAGCCGTTAGCTCCCTCAGAATCTTCTCCAGGTCCTTGTTCTTTCTGTACATCTGTAGGTAATTATACTGCAACTGCTTTTGGTATCTGATTACTTTGTCTTTCTCTTTATTCCACGTTTGTCTCTCCTGCTGGAAGCTATTCATCATTTTATGTTTCTTTTGCTTCTCTTCCTTCAGTTCCCCTCTCAGCCTCTCTACATCCTTCTGTAGGGCATCCAAGTTTGCAGTCCCTCCATTATGATTCAGTGTTTTACTGGCACTTGTTCCATCCTGGGCTTTCGATTTGGCTTGACCAGTCCCAAAGGCCTCCATCCGGGCTTGGCTTATCTGTAGTTGCAGCTGTTGCTCCTCAACTTTGGCTCTCATGGTCATTAGCTGTTGTTGCGCCTCTTTGGCCATTGCTAAGTCCTGCTTCATGCCCTTGATGTCCGTTTCCAGCATGTTCACCTTCTCCCTGAGGAGGTCAGCTTCATTCTTCTTTCTTTGAAACTCATTTTTAGATACCTTTTTTAAAAAGAGATATCATAGTCAGGCAAATGTGATGGTACAGCATGCAGTAGCAACTGTAAGTTAATCTAATATCAGCTAACACTGACCTCAACCTCAGCGCTCCGCTGGTGAAGTGCTTCCTCGTACTCCTTGATCTTCTTTTCCAGTTCTTCCAGCTTGCATCTAGACTCCTTCAGAGAGGATTTGAGACTGACAATCTCACTGAGTTTGTTTCCAACATCGGCCTGGGAGTCCCTAATTTGCTGCTTTAGCAGAGAAATCTCACCTGACTTCTGGCACACCTACAAATATAACAAAAAATGATAAATGTGAATGTGTTTTTGTAACAATTTTGATCTTTTTCCCTTATTATCCCAACTGTTCAGCTTTTAAATTGACCTCTTTATCAAACACTGAGCGCATTAGATTTTCATTGTATCCACATTTGTCATTACACAACGATAAAGTTTTATAGACTGACCTCCCACTGAGTCTCTTCTAGAGTGGGTACTAGGTTTTTCTGTCTCTCATAGATTCGGAGGTGGCTTTCTGCAGTGTCCCGGTCACGATTAAGCTGGTCCACCTCCTCCTGCAGACGTTCCTTGTCCTGTTGAAGTTGTATCACCTGAAGCTGCAATAACTGTTGGGCTCTCAAAGCCCTCTGAGACACCTGCAGGTTACACAAACCATCATTAAGATCTGCCTGGATAAAGGTGAATAGTGTACTTAGTTGACCATCAATGTAAGATAAAGTACTCATTGGTTTTGGAGTCACACTAAACTTTATATATTCACATTCCCTTCAAACCTGTGAATATTGTAAGCAACTTACTTGACGGAGTTTTGTAGAACAACGTTGTTTCAACCCCTCCATCTCCTCAGCACAGTACCGTTGCTTCTCCTCAAATAGATGACATGTGTCTGACTCCTTCTCATCAAGGCTCGTTTGTAACTCCACCAGCTCGGTTTCACGTTCTAGAAGTTTCTGCTCCAGCTGCTGTATCAGTGATTCATCCATCGAAATTGGTGATCGGACACAGCCCCCAGAAGATGATGGTTTTGTCGGGCTTTGCTCTGAAATTGTAAATCTATGTTCCAGAAGCAGTTCTTGGTTTCCAGAGAAATCCATCTTTGGCTCGGTGGATGAAACAGTCAGCGCTGCAGCAGTTATTTCTCTGTTCATACTTATTGCTGCCGCCACACTTTCGCTTAGGACACCAATAGATCTCGTATTGTCATTCGTCGACTCACTGTTTCTGTTTGTTTCACAAAATCCATTGGCCCACCCGTTTCCACCGTTAGTCCCACTACACATCCAACTGGATCCAGAGTTTCCATTTATCCCTGCTACACCCGCCTGTGGGTTCTGAGATGTGTCCATGTTTTGGGCAAGGCCTCCGCGGCGTGCCATGTGGTTATTTGATGTGCTTAGGTTGTCCATCTGGCTGCTGCCACTGGTGCTGTGAGTGGGCAGGCTGGACATAGAGTTCCTTCCAGAGTCAGAGAAGGTACCAGAATTTGTCTCCAGCTTGGGGTCCTGAAGATCTTTTAGCCTGTCTATAGGACTAATTCTCTTGCCCAGGATAGTGCTCAAGTTGTTATAAGTCTCCACCGAGGAACTGCTGCTTCGAGGAAGAACGGGTTTGAAGGCGGTGGGTCGAATTAAAGCATTCTCTTTACTCTAAAAGAGAGAGGACACAAAAGATAGATGAGTATTTTTGGGATTTGAAGTGCAGTACAACCAATTGATCATTCACTCATGTTTATGGCAGGACACAAATCCATCTTAAAACCTATCGATCAGATGCTCTCAAAGTAATTACTGGCATAACTGCCAGGGCATTACAACAAAACATTTTTCAGAAATGATTGATCCACAAGACAATCTCAAGAATCCTTCCCTTTTTTCTTATTCCTCTCCCTTATTCCGTCACTTCCTCTTACTCATGGTAGCATGTTTACCCCATGGTTTAGCATTAACTTCCTGACCAAGTGAAACTGGGCTCATTGTCCTAGCTAGATTCTTCATAAATGAGGCTATTCAGGGAAAGAGGTGCTTGCCTGCTTGCAACTCCCACAACGCTATTGGACCGAATCTCTAGAGAGATCAAGGCATTCTTACCTCGTCAATCTGAAGGTTTAATTAAATGGAGCAGACACCGCTAAGCTCTTAGAGAAAGTGTCAGGGGCTGGTGGGGATTACTTAGCATCAACTATACTTGACTGTTGTTTGATTTTGTGTGATAACAATGTCTGGGGGATGGGCCATCTTTTGATTTTGGCTGCTTTAATCTGAACTGAGCATGAGTCCTAAGCAGACATTTTGCTTTGTTTACAAGTTGTACTGCTTTAAATTGGAGTTTTATAGGACTGAAACACTACACAATAATATAGGCAGTGAATAAATTAAAATCTTGATGATTGTTATTTTGGCAAAAAAAAAAAAACTTTTTTGTAGCCCATGCCTCGCTTTGTTTATTCTCTGACTGACTCTAGTTCTGTTACCTTTTCTAGTTTTCCAGACAGCGGAACTAATTCTGGTGGCCCTCCTCTCCTGTCCACTTCATTGTCCATCTCAGTTGTTCTTCCTTGACTGTCTTCAGCTGTATTAATGTTAGCAGTTCGGGGCTTGTTGCTGACCTTGATGTAAAAGAAGTCGTCATTTTTGCCTGAATGATAGCTGACTTTTGAGCTGTTGTTGGTGCTGCAATGGTCCTGAGAGAAGCCATACTTCAGAAGGCCATCCAAGCTACGGCCTGTTTTCTTAGACTGAAGCCCCTTTTTGATTTTGTTTTCAGAGGCTTTGCAGTGTTTGCTGTGGAGGCTATGGCCTGAAATCAAACTGCTGACACTACCCATGTTTCCTGGGACATCTGGAGAAAGCAGGTGGTGGTCTTGGTGGCGGCAGGTGTGTAATTACAGAATTTTAATGATGGAGGAAGGTCTGATGGACTCATAGCCTTGTGTGGAGATCCTTCTTATTCCCATTTGGGAAACCTGGTAAAACATGGATTTTAAGAAATGTAGTGAGATGACTCCTTTAGGCATTAGAGCAGTATAGTCTATGCAGAATTTTCTTAATGTTTACTTTACTTAACGTTCACTAGGTCAGCAAACAAGTCCTACAAAACCAGGAACTACAGTATTTTTTGTTGGCTCTTTGCCCACATGGGATACAATGGGGTAGACCTAATGGCAGTTACCCTTAATATCCTGATTTACAATATGGAGACCATACTGAACGCATGCTTTTAACAAGTACCAAGAACACCCTCCTCTTTGACAAACAAAGGCAAATGCAAGCTTGAAATTAGTGTGACAGGTCAAACATCTATTCATATTACTTGGTCAGTAGGTCAAAAGACCTGCCAATTACTTTTTTTTCCTTCTTGTCAGGCTACCAGAAACAATGAGTATGTTTCCATGCACTTTGAGTTTGATTTCTGCCAGACTAAAACAACGTCTTTTTAAAATGTCATGTAAATGCTTTAGTCCAGTCCAACGTACCGGTCCGATTTTTGTGAAGTTAGACAAATAATGTGATTGAAGATTTGCTTCATCCAGCATGTACACACATCAATCCATTACAGCTGGCTTCTGTGTTGTGGCTTGTGCATTGTTTATTTAATCTTTCAAATATATATTAAATATTTAATTATTTAAAAATATTTGATTTGCCATGTATAGTTTGACAGACTTTAGCTCAAACATAATGGTGCATGTAAACATGCATAATGTTTTTGCATATTTCATTACATCAAACAAGCATTACTTAGAAAAAAAAAAACAAGCTTACAATACATATTAGTGTAGATATATAAGGCTCCATATGTTGGACATAATATGGGGTCCCACTAGGGAGATGGGACCTGTCAGTCACCTGACAACAGTTCAAGAGTACCAAAGGTCTGTCAACAGCTACTCAACCTTCTTTTATGATTCATATGTGCCTAAAGCATATATTACACATCCATAATCAACACATCATGCCTTCCATCTGTCTTTCAGAGCAGATAGTGAGGGGCTTTACGAACAAAAGACCTGCCATGATCATCACACGTGGCTTTGTATAACTGGCCTAATTGTGATGATGTGCTGATATGTTAAAGGCTTATTAGCTAGAAAGAACACAGCAAATATGCCAGCTGTTTCTTAATTATTAGCGTCACATTATGAATTTATGCATTCCAAAGAAATATTCTTTTTATGTTATTTTGTTGTAACTTTGCTGCCTCGCAGCTGGTTTTAGATAAGAGAACCATAAATGCAACCACATCTGTGTTTGTTTCTGATCTCTCTCTACTCCATAAGTTGCTGTTTCAAAATCAAATAAAACAGACATTGTAGAAGCATACATTAGTAAACACTGATTCAATTGTTTGCACTCCGTTACCATTGCCAGAAGGATGATATTCCACAAACAACTCAATTATCATTCATGTGGTTTTCAAATAATTAAATAAGATTATTCAACACTACTTTTGCATTTTTATAAATAAACGCATCTGTTTCAGCAGAAGGACTTAATGGCTTCAGGCAGCCCTTTGGCAGTCCCTTCCAATGAAAAGCGATCTCATCAGTGTCTTTGTTTAATAGAGTCACACATATTTTGTCCTCGAGGCATGCCAAGCAATGATGTAATGCTAATACTCTTCTTTTATGCAGCACTGCAAATGAATCGCAGTGCTTGACATTATTATCAATTCACACGTTCTGTTACAACACCTAATGCATAGTTGTCATAAATTAAAAATGCAACGAAATCCATTTAAAACAACTTGCATAAATCACTGGAACAAGCAAACTGTTTTTGTCAACCTACGGAGGGTATTTTTTGTGATGAGTTTGCACTTTTCATTTTGTATGCTAAATAATAACAAACATGAACATTCATGAAAAGCAATGTTTAGCAATCTCTGTATGCACTGCATATTATTATTGCATTATTTGTTAATTTGTAAGGTACAAAACAATCAGCAAGATTCAAGTCAAACATTGCATTGTGCTTTGACACATGCACAGGAATCACTTCCCAACATGTGATGCAGGTAAACAATCTCAGTTGGAGCGTCTCAATATCTGTCTGCCATCTGTAACACGAAATCACCTCTTTACTATCAAGTTCAAAGGCTTACCGGAATAAAATAGATGACAAAATGACACTTACTCTCCAAACAAATAAATCCACAGACGCAGTGTTTGTGAAATCTGAATCAAATCTCCTTCGCATGCTCTCCGTGGCGAGTCAGAATGTGTTTGTCCTTGAGTGAACCACTGAATACTCTATAGTCTGCCTGTACACAAGAGTCTACCATGCAAAGGGGGCGGATCTTATCACCATTCACCAGTTTTTTTTTCCCTTCATATCTTTTTTTGGAATAAACGACATGCAAATGTTGCTGGGATACGGGACCCCAGTGTCTCCTGGGGTCCCTTGGGGCAAGGAGAGGGCAGAGACCATTACACCTCTTTACATAAGACGTGTGCCGCTAAAGAGATTAACTGCTTACAATGAGCTGCTTGCCCCCCTCTGTCACACTCACTTTCTCTCCCGCTCTTTCTTACACCTCAACACTAACACCATAACACAATCACAATACGCAAACATATGCACACGTTTGAGTAGCTTTTGTGACTCTCACTCATTTTTTATTGGTTATCTTTCACCGTTTTCTGTACAAACACACACTTCTCCCAGTTGGCTCCCTTTGCTGCCCTCCCCTCCTCTCCAGACTGCCCTGCACCCACTCTGATCAAACACCCCTCCAGGAAAAGAAAGAAGAGCTGCCGTAAAATGCAGAAGGCATCTTTGTGCAGATGTTCTTGTTTGTAAAAATCAACATTAAAATGCCAAAGCAGTCAAATATTTTAATAGCCTCCAAAAGCAGTTGAACATGTTTAAATGACCCTCTTGATACTTTCTTATTGTAGTCGTCAAACACAAGTGGCCCTTTGGCTTGGAAGTAGTCTATTTATGAAAAGTAAATCTTATAAGAAATAACTGATGAAAATAGGTCTTTATATTTACAATATTTGTAAATTTATCTAGTTTCAGAAATGTTTGTTTTACTTTAAAAAAACGGGACAAAAACCCAAGCTTTTAGGCTTTTATAAGAATATTCGGTCCCACTTTATATCAAGTGGCCTTAACTACTATGTACTTACATTTAAATGAATCATTTGGTACAATGCACTTATTGTGTACATTTTTAAAATGCCTGCATGTAATTACATGTGTAATTAATTTCTGTAATTACATTTATAATTACACTGTTGACCTATCCCTTACACCTTAACCCACCCTTAAACCTACCCATACCACCAAACCTGTCCCTAACCTTACCCGTTTCCCACCTCAATAGCAGCAAATTTGCAATACAATATGAACAAAATAAGTACATTGTACTTATTTTTTGATGTAAGTACATAGTAGTTAAGGCCACTTAATATAAAGTGGGGCCGAATATTCACTTCAAATGTTAATTATAGATTTGTACAATATAAATTCAATTCAGCACATTTGGTTTGTAAGTGTACATTTGGATACTATTTTTGTGACTGTTCAAGGATTTTCAAGAAATTATCATAAGCAGTTTTTCCCAACAATTGTTCTAAACTCTTGTTCTAAAGTCGTCATATAAGTGTCTCTGAAAACTATGAAAATATCTAAGAGTAAACTCAAAATGACATAAAAACCACTACACAGCTATTGCTCTGCACCCAAGTTTCTGCATCTGTGTACATTCATCTGAAGAGCAAAATCAGCACCGTGGGGACCAGAACAAAGAAGGCAGACTTTCAGATAATCAATCTGGCTGTGAAACTCTATCCCAACTCTGCGAATGCATCCCTTTGTCCAAAACACCAAGGTTGAAAGAGTTGTGTTGTTTGGAGGGAACGTTACATTTGGAGTTAGCAAAACAATCTACATGCTGATCTTGAGGGGCATAATGCTTTTTTGAAAGGATTTGCATGGTTCTGTCACACCACGTCCCTTCCGAGTATTCATTTCATTGCACCCCGACAAGATGTTATTTTGGGGGTGAAGTTTGATTTGGCAAGACAGCAGCAGAAGGCACGGTATTGATTCTTCAGATGCTCTTTGTAAGTGCTTAGTGGAGGGATCAATGTAATCAATATGCAAAAACAGGCCGTAGCCGTGGACAATGGACTGGCACATTTGCAAGTGTGCGAGGAATCAAAGGTCGCCCAGTCTACGGCTGTGGCCCCTCGGGACAGGGTGCACAGACAGCACGTTGAATACGTTTCTTTAAATTATGAATGTGGATTTAAGTGTCTAGGAGTTCCCAGAGGAGTTGTTGTTTAATATGGTATCTGGCTATGAAAGTGAGAGGGCAACAGTGTAATAATGAGATATGCATATATGCATAATGTAATAGGCCCTTATTAGTCACTTCAGAGTAGTACCACTTTTGATTTATGACATCTTCCGTTTCAGTGGGATGCAGTTCTCAGTCTTAATCAGGCGATGACTGCTGTGAACAAATAAATCTCTGACTAAAATAGTAAGTTTTAAACAATTTTCTATTTTCCATTATTCTTTTCTTACCAAAAAAGCATCCCACTCTTTTGGGAAAGAGCTGTGGTTTTGGAACAGTGTGTAAATTAATGAGGTGGACTTAGGTTCTCTGTCAGGTGGTTCAATGATATACTGTATATGTTTACTGATATATGAAAAGTGTATATAACGTATGTGCCATCTCAGTAAACAGACAATTAAAAATAAAATACAAAATATGGCATCCCTTTCAAGTAAAAAAAAAAAGTCAGTTGGAACATTTTACTACAAATCAATGTGTCCATCTCTGCTCAACTTTTGGCCTCTAGAATAATCTATCAACTATGCTGTTTTTTTTTTTTTTGCAGCGATGCCATAAAAGATACATTTCTGGTTCTTAAAATAAACACTTATATTCTTAGTGTGAAGAACATTTTAATAAAGAACCTTTTTCCACTACACACTTAAAAATAAAGGCTTTTTATTGGATTTGTTGGATCCATGAAAAACCTTCAACATCCATAGAATCTTTCCATTTATGAAAAGGATCTTTATAATGTAAAAAGGTTTTCTTCAGGTTATTAAAATGTTCTTCTCACTCAGAAAAACATGGTTCTTTCAAGAACTGTTCACTAAAAGTTTTTTTGGAGGGAACCCTAAATGGTCCTTCTATGGCATCACTGTGAAAACACCCTTTTGAAACCTTTGTTTTTAAAAGTGTAAAAAACGTTTTTGCATTGAAAAGGTTCCATGGATGTTAAAGGTTCTTCTTCATGGAACCATAAATGTCAATAAATAACCTTTATTGTGAGTTTAGCTGGAAGTTTATGGTTTGTGGATTACATTTAATATCTATGTAATAACTGACACTTTGCCCTATTAGTTTAGATCTTTTGAGCTTAACTTTCAGATTTTAGCCTTTGTAACCCTGGTGCTCATTCAGACACTATTGTAATCACCCAGCAGTGGGACACATGATTTACAGTTTGTTGGAGAGTAGGTAATGCAGACTTTGGCTCTTCATGCTCTCGGCTGTTGTTTCATTGTTCTCAGAGACAGATGAGAACGATATGACCTAATCATACAGTCAATGAGCTGAGCTCAGCGGGAGCGCGACAGAGCAGCCGTGCGTGTGTGCGGGAGGGGCTTGCTGCTAATAGATGCTTAGATGTTATTGAGGTGGAAAGTCGAGCTGCTTTAATTGGCCATGAAAGACCTTTATCACAGACACTGGGCCTCTTTTGGGAGTGTATGTGTGTGTGGTTTTGTTTCCCTCACACGTTCCACTTGTTTGTCAACCTACAAAGACGTCCTATGAGAAGTGTGGCCAGAAGACGTTATCCAACGCATGGCCAATCCATTACTGCATGCATGTATAAAGACTCGGTTCGGGCTGTTGTACTGTAGAAGATTTACTGCAGTCTAAACAAAGCGTACACTGCTGCACTTTACCACACCTGGGACTGCCAGATGGCACATATAGACTTACATTTGCACTGTTAGGAATCTTTTTTTTTTTTTTTTTTAAGTGTCCCTTTCATGGTACATATGACCATTTTGTGTCACTTTGGGCTGTTACTTTGTGTGTGGTACTAGATTTCATGCAGAAATTTAAATCAGATGATTAGATATCTTATCTGGATGATACTGATCTACTGAAAATTACAATAATGAGTTACAGTCAAAAACAGCAACAAATTCATATTGATAAATCAAGAAGTTAAAAAAAAAAAGGTTTGGAACATGACACTTACTCACTGTAACTCAATTAAATAACACTAGAAACAGTGGCACAGATCTGACAGGTGATTTCCTGGGAATTGTGAAATATTATTGCGTTTTTAAGGACTGATCAGACCTGTCTAGAGTTGTTCATGGCGGGTGTGAATATAGTATGTATACTGGAGAGCAGCCAGGCCTCGGTGTCCCGTGGGAATAATGTTTCTCAGTCACACAATCGGCTATGTGCCATAAGATCATTATATTGCTGCTTCTTCCCAGCACTCTCTATATGAGCACATGTGCTAATTAGCTGAACTGATAGTAACTTAATTTCCCTATGACTTAATGCCGTTCATTTACACAATTTTGGATGATCTGTTACATCCAAAATGAGGCTCGGTTAAGTATTTACAGATGATTAATAATCAGGTTTTGAGCTCAAATAAAATTATGTAGTTGTTTGTTTGTTATTTGTCTCACTTTCACTTTCACATTTATTCTCCATTTCAGTCTGTGTGTGTAATAAACTAACGTCATCATGCATGTTTTAAAAACATTGGATGTATGATGTTGTCTTACGGATTCATCCATCATCTAGTCCAGGAGTCTTAATCGGTGGTATATTGTGTGCAGCTGCTAAGGGTCTGTGGGGGATAGTCTTGCTAGGCCCCTCTCTCTCTCTGTCCCTGTCCACCAGCAGATGTGATCTTATCATTCCTGATCAAGAAAAAAAAACTGAGCACAATGACCATCTGGAGTAAAGCCCGTCACAGTGTCCCAAGCTTTACACATCAAACAATGTGCCCCTGTTAATTTTCTCTTATTAGCTTGCAATTTGTGTATAATCAGTAATTGGTTTTACAGCAACGGGTTGTTTTTTTATTCATGTGTTTGTTTTGGTTTTTTTTTACTACATAATGCAGCAAAATGTGGTTCTATTAGATAGTTTACACAAAATTGAAAATTCTGTCATAATTTACTAATTCTCATTGTTGTTCCAAACTGGTATGACTTTCTTTCTTCAGTACAAAATAAAATTAGATATTTTAAGACATTTCTGAGTGTTTTTTTATACAGTGGAAGTCAATGGTAACCAAAACTGTTTGGGCTATACTCGGGAACAGGAGCCCTTCCTGGGTTTAACTGGGGATCAGGAGCCCTCCCTGGGCTATACTCGGGATCAGGAGCCCTTCCTGGGCTGAACTGGGGATCAGGAGCCCTTCCTGGGCTGAACTGGGGATCAGGAGCCCTTCCTGGGCTGAACTGGGGATCAGGAGCCCTTCCTGGGCTGAACTGGGGATCAGGAGCCCTTCCTGGGCTGAACTGGGAACAGCAGCAGCAATTCAGCAGCAGCGTAGCAGATCTGTTCCACCAAGACCAAATGCATTAACACTGTCATATCCATCACCATGCTAAAATGTTCCGAGAGTTGTCATGATTGAACTATGATTTTATTTTTTTGTTTGTATAAACCAATCAAAAAATTGTCATTAGGAAAATATAGAAGTGTACAAGCTTTACAAGTGTGAAAATATGAATTAAAAATGAACAATAGTATATTTATTAACATTAACCTAAATTAATAAATGCTGTAAATAATTCTTATCAGTTTGTTAGTTTTTTTCTTTAAAGAAAAACTTTTAACACTTTAGTGACCAATTCTAGTTGCTTATTAGCATTATTAACATATTGACTGTTTATTAGTCAAGTCAAGTCAAGTCAAGTCTGCTTTATTGTCAATT
>NW_015540860.1:959636-964577 GCF_001515605.1 Sinocyclocheilus anshuiensis | reverse complement strand
GGTCTGTATGCAGGCATTAGTATGACAGTGATGTGGTCTGAGGCACCGAGGTGGGGGAGGGGGGGGGCCTTGTAAGCTCCTCTCTGTGTGGTGTAAACAAAGTCCAGAGTGTTGTTTCCCCGTGTTGGAAAGTCTATGTGTTGGTGTATTTTTGGGAACACACTCTTTAAGTCTGCGTGGTTGAAATCCCCAGCCAAGATGAGAAAAGCATCGGGGTGGGCTGTCTGCTGCTCACTGATGTGCTGGTACAGTTCATTTAGTGCCTCGCTCCTGTTGTTGTTGTTGGAGCTGGGAGGGATGTATACAGCAACGAGCAGTATGGCTGTATATTCCCTCGGTAGATAGAACGGCCGGCACTTAATAATCATAAACTCCACCAGGGGTGAGCAGTGTTTGCAGACCACAACAGCATCGCGGCACCACGCATCATTGATGTAAACACAAAGCCCTCCGCCGCGGGTCTTACCTCCCTCGACGCGAGCTCTGTCCGCTCGATAGCATGTCAGCTGATCGAGATGAATAGCGCAGTCCAGAACGCTGTTGTTGAGCCATGTTTCCGTGAACACAAAAACACAACAGTCTCTTACAGTCCTCTGAGTTGAGCGTAGTAGTCGGATGTAGTCCAGTTCATTGTCCAAAGAGCGTACGTTAGCCAGTACGATGGTGGGGATAGCTGGCTTGTGTGGGTTAGCCGCTAGCCTAGCCCGGATACCTCCGCGCTTACCCCTCTTCTGCTTCCTCTCACGCCGCTTGTGGCGCCTCCGCTGTGGGCGAGATGCAGTAGTGGGGGTCGGTGATGGTGTGGGCCTCCGGAGCAGACCGAGATCCCGCAGCATTATTAGTATTGTAATGCACATATTCCGCATGACCATATTCTACATCCCTAATCCTACCCAATACCTAAACTTAACAACTAACTTACTAACTATTAATAAACAGTAAATTATGAGTTTGAGGCAAAAGTTGTAGTTAATGGTTTGTTAATAGCGAGAATTGGACCTTAAAATTAAGTGTGACCAAAAAAAAAAAAAACGGCAGATAAAAATACTTTGCAATGTCAAACATGATTATTTCTGTTCATATATAGAGCCAATTTTGATGAGCACATTTCACTGAAAATAATGCTATTTACACAAATCTCCATTCTATTTTTATAGGAAGTTCTCAAGCTAACTGAGAAGGCTGAGCTTAGTGGAGGGTCAGTTGGCATAAATAATCCACCAATAAGATCTTATTTACCATACAGAACATCTGTTAGGATTGGACAGTTTCCTACTAAAATGCATTATGTATTCATCATGACACTACAAGTCTCCATGGCAACAATAAATGAAGACTTTTGTAGGCCATTATTGAATATACTTTAATATACACCCCAACAGTGCACTTATCTCATGCTGGATGATCTGAGATCTGAGTCCTGAGAGAAGTAATTGAATTGTACATAAAGTAGGTTACAGAAGGAGAAACATTTTAGCAGGATTTTTATATTAATTCTTAAATTGTACTGAGAGCAACACACACACACACACACACACACACACACACACACACACACACACACACACACACACATATGTAGGAATCCCATTGGTCATATTTTTCAAACTCAAGCTCTCAGCCACATCTGGAGCAGTAGAGAGTAAATGCACTCTTGAAATAAGAACTCTCGATGTGAAGGGAGTTGCATTACAGTGATGAAGTGAATAATTCAAAAGGAAGGACATCTCCTCCTCCAGCATCACTCACAGCACTTTCTGACCCACTCTCTTATGCACGCTGACCACTTAGAGGCCTTAAGTGATATGCCTTCCTTTGAAAGTTAGATTTCGGGTATAATTGTGCAGAGGAGTAATAAATCACAGCCATTATCTATGAGAAACAGCTCTTACTCTTTCTCTTAGTTCTAATGACTTTAGACACATTGTGTCTAATATTACTGTCAAATTATTTTAAAAAATTGCACTTAATTGCATGTACCAATATTTGTTGAGCCCCCAAATGAAGAAAAAATCATAGATATTGTGAAATCATTGAATCAGCATTACACAAAGTATTTTTAATATTCAATGTGTTGTCTGTTTTATTTCCATATCATTGAACATAAGCTTATCAGTAGTACTCTTCTGTCGTATATCACTGTTTTTCAGTATCTCATGCCACGGATGTAGTATTTTTATTACACCACGTCAAATTAATAGTTATCCAATTTTGAAAAATGTTTCTCAATCCTACGTTCTACTCTATTTTGTTCCTTTCTTAAGCTGTTTTTACATGAAATGTTGTCTTTTTTGTTTGTTTTTACATGGTTTTAAACAACAACAACAACAATAATAGTAATAATAATTGTATTAATTAATTTTTGTATTAATTATTTTAATCATACCAAATTAATGCATTACATTTTTAGGCCTAATTCCCATTGAATCATTGCAAGGTTATTATTTTAGCTTAGTTTTAAGTTCTCTTTAACTCTGGTTCGATTTTGTCCAGTTTTACCAGAGGTTTTTTTTGTTTTTGTTATTTATTATTTACTTATTTAAAAAAAAAAAAAAGTATTTTAGGGCTTCCAAAGTTAGTGTGTCATTTAGTCTCATTTAACCATCATGGAATATTATTATTTAAAAATGATTAACAGTGTTAAATAATTTTTCAGCACGGTCAAGTGTATTGCTATCTAGTGGCATTTTCATGTTTTATGCAGGTAACTTAAAACTTTCACATTTTATAATATATCATGCATCAGAAACTAAAATTAATTTGTGCCATTTTTATTTTAAAATTAGTTTAGGAGTCATAAGAAGTATTTATTTTAATGGGAAAAATGTACACTAAATTCAAATACATTTTAGCAATGACAATGAAACAAAACAATTAGTAAAAAACAGGTGCAGGTACCAGCAGTCTTACCACATGTTGTGTGAGAGAAAGGAAAATATAATGATAGTGGGTTAAATCAGAGACCTCCACCAGTGGCCTTTGACCTTAGCTGTTTTGGATAAAGGTGTGTGGGAGACTGATTGAAAAAAGACAGAGGAGGGAATGATGGAGGGGGAGTTGAATCTGGAGTGAAATGAAGGGTGTGTAGGTTGGATAGAGTGAAAGCGAGCTCAGCTGATTAAACAACCCAAGACTGTTGCCAGCAGCAACACAGAAAATGAAACGGAGCTGTAATGATGAATCATAAGGTTATCATTAAGTCATTACAAAAACGAGAACTGGAATTGGAAATGGTTTAGCTAAATAAAACAACAGAATCAGGAGAAACTGACTGAAACTATACATGTGGAGTACAATGTGAATGAAAACTAAATACAATTCCTGAAAAAATGACTTTGGTTTTAGTATTTTTTTTAGTCAGTGCTGGACGAGCTTGTCTTCTATACATATTCTGCTCATTACAGCCAGATGGTGTAGTTATGATATCAACCAGCAGGGGCTAAAGGAGCCATGGTAACCAGTTGACCCTTGACCCCTTGATTTATTCTGTCAAAAAGAGCAGTGCAATTACACAGGAAGGGAGCATCATGTAATTAGCATCGTCATCAAATTATGTTATGACACTTGCAAAGGGCGACGGATAATTAGCTTTCTTGTAGCAGATTCCACACGGGCCTGCTGATAACTTTGATTTTTCTAAAGTAAAATAGTTCCATACTACTACTAATAAGAGTAAGAAAAGATGAGGAAATTGCCTTATTTGATTTGAAGAATGCAAAGATGGGCATTAACCATTTATTTCTATTATCATATATTTCTGCTTTGCTAGGCTTGGATTGTCTTTGGAAAAGTGATCGGATGCCATCAAGCATCTAGACTCTTGTCTCTGATTGATCTTCGTTGTCTGGCTCCTGGTACGTCAAAGACTCCCTGAAAGCTTAGAAGCGTCTGGAATCTGTCCAAAAGAAGTTTTAGAGCCCAGTGTATCTGGGAAATATACGCTCTGTCATTTTCATGAAATATTAACTGATATGCTCTCCTCTGTGAACGAGCCCTGACAGATAGAGACAGCACAATACCATTTCCATTTCTATATATTTTTTAAAGGGGTCCTATTATGCTTTTTCACTTTTTGAATTTTAGTCAGTGTGTAGTGTGTATGTTTGGGCATAAAAAAGATCTACAAAGTTACAAATCTCAAAGTCCACTCCAAAGGGAGATATTTCATTTAAAAAAAAATCACTTTTCAAGAACTACAACTAACGGCTCGTTTGGACTACAGCGTTTGTTTTCCGGGTTTTGTGATGTCACAAAGCGGTCCATTAGAATATAATTAAAATAATTCCCGCCTACGGAAATTCGAATGGTTGTGGGGTGGGGAGGGGCGAGGTCGTGTTTAGAACGCTTGGTTGAGAAATCCCTTTTCAAGAACTACAACGAACGGCTCGTTTGGACTACAGCGTTTGTTTTCCAGGTTTTGTGATATCACAAAGCGGCCCATTAGAATATCATTAAAATAATTCCCGCCTACGGAAATTCGAATGGTCGGGGGGTGGGGAGGGGCGAGGTCGTGTTTAGAACGCTTGGTTGAGTGCATCAGACAAGACGACGACAAAGAAGAAGTGCTGCTGTAGCGTCAAGTTTTCGCCATGTCAAAGAAACGCTGTTTTTTTCACCCCCGTGCCTTTTGAATTTCCTTGCAGCAGATGTGTTCTACCTCGCTGGGCGTTTTAACACAGTTATTACACATGTACCTGAAAAATTATGTATGTAAATATGTATGAAAACGTTTTTATAAATTGAAAATGATGTAATCTGCAGAATTTACACTTCAATTATGAGACTATGGTATAAATAAATTTAATTGTATAACAGTTTCACTGCAATTCATGTTATAATGTTAGAATTAAAGAACAATAAACATAATACATATTACCATTGCACTTATCTGTACATAGTAAATGCAGTTATTTTTAAGCGGTTGTTGACATCCTATCTAAA
>NW_015540860.1:958987-959606 GCF_001515605.1 Sinocyclocheilus anshuiensis | reverse complement strand
TTTCAAAATTGAAACCCGGTGCGGGTGTTTTTATATCACTGTATTTCTGAAGGAAACCAACTGTCTTCAGAAAATTTTGGATGTCATTTTCATTTCATCTTGCATGTAATGTCTGATAAAGCAGCGTCTGTGACTGGAGCGCTGCTTTGTGTACAGCCATTACAGAGGAAACATCGATCTCTACCACTCCAACAGCACCTCCTGCTGGCAGAGATTGAATTTGCATATATATGCTGCCACAAATAGAGTGCAAGTCTGTGGGAAACACTGGACTATGGTATAAATAAATTCAACTGTATAACAGTTTCACTGCGATTCATGTTATAATGTTAGAATTAAAGAACAATAAACATAATACATATTACCGTTGCACTATGCAGTTATTTTTAAGCGGTTGATGACATCGTATCTAAAACGTGATTTAGCAAAAAAAAAACTACAAAAAAAACAAAAAAAAACAACAATAACGTTACCACTCTAATACAAGTGTATCTCAATAAATTAGAATGTCGTGGAAAAGTTCATTTATTTCAGTAATTCATCTCAAATTGTGAAACTCGTGTATTAAATAAATTCAATGCACACAGACTGAAGTAGTTTAAGTCTTTGGTTCTTTTAA
>NW_015540860.1:953387-958253 GCF_001515605.1 Sinocyclocheilus anshuiensis | reverse complement strand
TAGTGAATTGGTGGGTTTTTGTTAAATGTGAGCCAAAATCATCACAATTAAAAGAACCAAAGACTTAAACTACTTCAGTCTGTGTGCATTGAATTTATTTAATACACGAGTTTCACAATTTGAGTTTAATTACTGAAAGAAATGAACTTTTCCACGACATTCTAATTTATTGAGATGCACCTGAATGTCTTGCAATATCCGTGTGTGCAAAGGTTCTGCGCAATCCTCTTGTTCAATATTCTCAGGGTCTGAATCCGGCTCAAATATTCTTTATAAAAGTTAAGACTCGTCTATGCCCTCCTAAAACGGCTCGTTCTAACACGCCCCCACATATCTACATCACTATGTGGGAAGCAAAAGAGGACATGACTAGAAATCAGTGGTTAAGTTGTATTTCCAACATTGTTCCAGAACAGTTCAAGCCAAATATTCAGATGTGTGCAGCGCATTTTACAGAGGACTGGAGAGTAGCCTACAATGCCATCTGTGCACAAAGGTTGTTTCTATAAAGTGGGGCAATTCCAACTTTGCAAGGACAGTCTGGCGCTTCTGACTCACAGTCTGTAAGTACGTATTCATATTTAAAGAATTTGCTACTTACGATTCAAACGCGAGTTTTGAGCAGTGTAGAGTAATAGAGGAGCAACAATAATGTACAGTATGTGGAAAATAATGTGTTTTTTGAATCTTAAACCGCATAAACACATTGCATTACACCAAATACACAAAATAATGTTATTTTTAGCAACGTCATATGACCCCTTTAACTATACCGGATCTGATTACATATGCAAAACTATATTGTCAAAATCAGCTTCTCAGTGGGTTTTCTGAACTAACTAATCAGGCTGGTTTAAGGTCATGTCCAGCAAACACCAATCACAAAGGTTTCTTTGCAAAAGTTGGAGTCCTATGTATGCCACCAGACCAGGGTGTTGTTGTTGTTTTTTTTTTAAAGTTTTTGAATCCCCAAGCAGAATGATGTGTGGCACACTGTTCATAAAATACAAAGACATCTATATATCTATAAAGACGATCTATATTACAGTTTAAAAGTTAGGGGTCAATATTTAATTTTATTTTTTGAAAATAATAATATGTTTTATTTTTTACAGCAACAACAATCATCATCATCATCATCATCATCATCGTCATCAATAATAATAATAATAATAAAAATAATAATGCTTTTCAAAAAATGCTTTTATTATTACTTTTGTAGGATGCATTAAATAGATAAATTTTCTATTTGAAATGCATGCTGGTCTTTTGAACTTTCTATTTATCAAAAAATTCAGAAAAAAATTTATCTTGACTTCCATAAAAATATTAAGCAACACAACCGTTTTCAACATTGATAATGATAAGAAATGTGTCTTGAGCAACAAAGCAGCATATTAGAATGATTTCTGAAGGGTCATGTGACACAAGCTGAAAATTCAGCTTTGCCATCACATGTATATTTAAAATATATTAAAATAGAGAACAGTTATTTTAAATTGTAGTAATATTTCACAATATTACATTTTTACTGTATTTACCAAATATTGATGTGTTGCTCTATTTTTCATCAAATAAAGCATTAGTGAGCATGTTTCTTGTTTCAAAACTTCTTTCAAAAAATTTTTTTCTTATCGACCCTACTTTCTAAATGGTCGTGTAGTGATGGTTCATTATATTGGTCCATTATACGTCATTACATGTAGATTTGATTTAGATTACGTACTGTTAAAAACTTTTAAAACGTACTGTTTTTCTTTCTTTTTTAAAAATAAATATATAAAAATGGGTAAATGAATCAAAAATAATTGTTATACATTTTAATTGACATCTTAATGTAAATTTAACATCAATTAAAATGTCTAACAATTATGTTCAATGCATTTACCATTTTTGATATATTTAATTATATATATTTAATATATTTTATGTATAAATTACATTTTCTTTCTTTCTTTCGTTCTTTCGTTCTTTCTTTCTTTCTTTCTTTCTTTCTTTCCTGTCAGATACAACTGTCTGTTTAGCTCAGATACATGTTATCAGATACCACTATAAATGTATTTAAAATGACATATTCATTGAATAATGAAGTGGGTAGAGTAGTGTGTAGACATTGGATATATGTATTTTTGGCAGATGTATGCTTAAAACAAGTAAAAATTACTATTTTTAGCATAAAAGTATCAAGGTACAGTAGATAATGTAGTTTTTTTTTCTAAAGAGATACAGTTATGAAGGTGCTGGTACCAAAACAAGTGTCCATGTTGCAAAGATCAGTGTTTTGATCCCAAAACACCTTCTAATTCTTCTCTCGAAAGAATGTCACTGCATGACACCTTGTTCAGTGCTCCACACCCCGACTGCATCTCTCACCCACACAAGATTTCATAAGCACACATGAGTAATTTCTGGAGGCAGGAAAGAACACGTCTCTCTCTTCTAAGGATTAACTGTGTACATATGAAAGGCCAGTTCTAATACCTCTGAATGTTTTGAATACTTAGAGGTGCCAAACTGGAACAAAATCATGCATGAGGTCATAATATGTTCTAACCGTCTGTCTAGTAGACACAAGATTGTCAAAAACAGTTTAACTGGGAAGAGCTGTGCACCATCTTGAGTTATTGACCTTTTTGGAGGGAAACAGGTGTTTACAAGACCTTTTGCTGAATGTCTGGCATGAGGAAAGGGGAGTGAAACGTCTTGGACTTCCTGCGAATTGGAAAACAACTGACTCTCTGTAAAAACTGGATGATAAACTTGTCCATTCAGGGTGAAGTCGTGCACCAACTGTTCCTCCCACATGCAGAGGCAGCGAGAGAGTGTTACATACAGGGAAAAGGGAAGCTTCGTTTATATGGTTAGGATACGGTCTCATGTTTCACACAGCTCTTGTGTTTATGTGTGTGTGTGTCAGGGGGAAGGCCAAATCAAGGCAGTTTAGCACTGTCTGATGGGCCATAAATTATTAATTCATAAATATCATGTTTTTGTGGAGTTGCACCACATATTTTGCAACCGGAATTAACCTGCCTTGTCACTGCGAGGTCAAATTATCTGATATTTGAAGAGACAGATATTATATCAGGACAGTTGTATTACCTGACAGTGGTATTTTAGAATAGGCTACTATTTATATACTATTATAGTATGTTATTAATATTTTGAATGAGCTTTTATTTTTCAAATTTTTTTTTTCATTTTAGTTTGAAGGAATAGTTTTAACATTTTAGTTTGAAAATTTACCCTCAGGCCATCCAAGATGTAGATGAGTTTGTTTTTTCATCAGAACAGATTTGGAGAAATGTGGCATTACATCACTTGCTCACCAATGGATCCTCTGCAGTGAATGGGTGCCGTCAGAATGAGAGTTCAAACAGCTGATAAAAACATCACAATAATCCACACGACTCCAGTCCATCAGTTACCATCTTATGAAGTGAAAAGCTATGACTCAAATCCATCATAAAGGTGTTTTAACTTTAAACTGTTGGCTTCTGGCCAAAATATGAGTCCATAATCCATAAACGTTTCCTGCAGTGAAAAAGTTAATCTCCTCTCACAAAATCCACAAACATATTTGTGTAGAACTTCTTTTTTGGAATGTTTTCACTTGTAAACAGTACTTGATCTGTGCATATTTCTCTCCTTATTCAGACAAGGCAACTTTTTCACAGGAGGAAGTGTTATGGATTAAGACTATTTTAGCCGTAAGTAATGGTTTGAAGTAAAACACATTTTAATTATGGATTTGTTTCTTACAAACACGCAGCTTTGCACTTCGCAAGACATTAATCGATGGACTGGGGTCGTGTGTGTGTGTGTATGAACATATCTTTACACACACATTCACACACCCACTCTCTAAAACTTGCCTGTGCAGATGTCCTGTTAAACCCTTACCAACGACAGTAAATCTATGTATCTGTTTCCCTGCCATTTCTGAGCTCAAGGACTTATAATAAATGAACTGGTTTGAAGTAAAAAAGATCCTGTGCTCCCACATGTCTTCAAGTACTTGTCTATTATCTGAACTTGTCTTGGCATGTAACAGGCTCTTGTGTTCAGATTGTAATTCTCTTTAGACAGCACTACCTTCCCCCAGTCTGCAGGTTCTTTGAAACCCAGGAGACAGGATGCGACATGCTCATTCACCTTTTTTATGTCAGGTTATCATCATCACTGACTTGTAACTTTCTAATTATCATGTGACGAAGTTAAACAATATTGCCAATTGGTTCATGACATCTTTATGCATGTTTTAACAGGCAAGTTTGTGCTGTAAAAAATATAATTTATGATAAATGGTTACCTAACAATAACAGTTGATGGTTTAAGGAGATACAAAATGGCATACATAACATGGTTAACTGAGACAAAAATAAGCCTCTTTTGCAAGTAGGCTATGCATTTTTAAACATAATTCATTGCAGTCTCTGTGGTCACTATGATCATGTTTGTTTCAAGCAGTGGCATGATTGTTTTGATTTTTGTCTCTGGAGGTTTTGTTCATGAGCTCAGCAAGTTAGATTCATGTTCCTCACAAAGAACCTTTAATTTGTTTGTTTTTATATCATATTATGATAGTTTATCCTATTTTGTCCTGTTATCCTTCGTTTTCCCCATAAAAACACTTATATGATCATATTGTCACATGAATGGAAGTTCAGTTGGCTCTCATTTAATTTGATTAGCAATAATAAGTCATCATTAAAAATGATTACACACCATAATTTTGAACAACTGTTCTACACTGCAAAAACTTATTTCTTTCAGTATTATTGACTTCTTTTCTTTTCCAGAAAGAATATTTTTCATCATACATTTCACATTCTTAAATGCTTAAACCAATTTTTTTATGATATA
>NW_015540860.1:943172-953350 GCF_001515605.1 Sinocyclocheilus anshuiensis | reverse complement strand
TATACTGTATATATGATGACTTGCTTCCAGATAGTATATTTTACATTAAAAATTCTCTCAAAACAAGTTATTATGATGCTTATGAAGTATTTATCTGAGAAATAAATACAGAGAAATACTACTACTGCTAATAAATAATAATAATAATAAAAGTAACTTTTTTTTTTACAGTGAAACAGAAGAATGAAGACAACAACAACATTTCAAATCCTCCAAAATCCACAATAAATATAAAAAGAGTAGTGACTCACCACGTTTGAGTATGTTTCCCTCAATGTGTTTTTGCTGTTTATGTGCTGTATTAAGTGCCCAGGGTCTGCTCGTATTTTAATGGAGAACAGGAGGTTGCAATCATTATCTCTCTGCTCTCCTCTCTCGATCTTTCCTTCTTCTGTACTGTGGGTTGAGTCTCCACAGACTGCCATGATGTGGGTGTTTTGTATAATACCCACAAGCGCGCAAACCCTCCCTCTCCGTTCCCTCCCTTTTCAGTTGATCTCTTTCCACAAGTTCCTGTTTGCAAAAACTGCAGCAGCATTTCTGTTTTGATATCTGCAATGAATATTTTATTTATTTTGCAGAATACTTATATCACCCCATGCATGTATTCGATCCTGTCCTGCCATCTACAGCATGTGGGCTTTGATCCCTCATAAGGCACTATACTCATGTGCATTCAACCGCATATGCATTTCTACAGGTCTGTCAGATGGTGATCGAACATAAAACAAGCTGCGTTAACATGAACCTCAGGAATCCCAGCATAAGCACTCGTTAGATGGGATCACATCCGCCCTGGCAGTGACAGTTAAGAGGGATATGATACTTCAGACCTCCCAAGGGCCGGCTTTTAATGGGGCCATTCCGGCCCTTGAGTCCAGTGCCATCTATTACAGCTGTGACCTCCAAAGGATGTGAATGGTGTAGAGGATACTCTTTTTTTAAAACATCTGTGTCCTTGTGCAATGATGCTTTCTTCATTAATGTGAATGAGCAAAGTGTGATAATCGTTTTTCACCTATTACCCCACAGGTCTTTCTTATTTTATATTTTAGATCACAGAAAAGAATACTAGGCATAATAATATAAAGATCAGTTTTGGCAATGCCATGCAAGTGCTGCTTACATCTTTTCGATAAAAGACATCAGTTTGTCAAAAGTATATTTCAATAGCATTTCACATCAGGAATAAAATCTGACATAAAATATTGACATGCACAGTATCTGATTTGATACCATGTTGGTTATCTGGCCATATTAGATATATTATTTGATTGTATCAGTCAATATTGTATATCTACTGTATATTTTATATAAATGCTAGTTTTTCCTTTTTTTTGAATTTGGATTGTTTTCTGTCATCTAACACTCACTTAATCTCAAATATATAATAACTTAATAACCCTTATGTATAATGTAATTAGCAAAATTCAAAATAAATAAATTTTTCGTAATGACCGTTAGAACATTATGAAGTCTACATCTTTTAAAGGGGTCATATGATGCGATTTCAAGTTTTCCTTTCTCTTTGGAGTGTTACAAGCTGATTGTGCATAGATAAGATCCCTGAAGTTGCAAAGACTAAAGTCTCAAAACCAAAGAGATATACTTTATCAAAGTTAAGACTCTGCCATGCCCCCCTAAAACGGCTCGTTCTAACACGCCCCCACATATCTACCTCACTATGTGGAAATATTTGCATAATGCGGCCCAAATGTTCACGCAAAGAAAGAAGGCGTGGTTTCAGTAACCACAGTTAGTGTTGAAGCAGCCATGTCAGGGAGACGCTGTGTCGAAAGCAAAGCAAAAGCAGTTTATTTGGCCTTCCGAAAGTAGATGCATTTAGGAATCTTTAAGATTACTTACAACAGAACAGCAATGCATTTTATGGACGACCGTTTCGTGAAACTAGGAGAGGAGGTAATTCTGAACATTAAAGCATGTCAACATATTCTGTTACACCAAATACACAAAATAATGATCTTTAAAAAAGCATCATCTGACCCCTTTAAAACAATTTTTTCTTTATTTATTAATTTTATTTATTTAGACAAAATAGTATCAAATTGTATTATTGTTTTTTTTCTTTGTTTGTTTTTTGGTTATTTGCCATAACAGGAAAATAATTGTCTTATCGTCCAGACTTATATCGTTAATATTGATGCATTCTCTTAGTATCATAAATTGTTTATTAAGTCTAAATCATAAACAAACTGTGTTTATCAGGCCCGTCCAACTAATGTACCATTCAAAAGCTTTCTTTCTTTCTTTCTTTCTTAACACTTTTACTCAGCAATGATTACAAAAGATTTCTATTTGAAATAACTATTCATCCACAACCCTGAAAAAATGCATCATGGTTTCCACAAAAATATTATGTAGCACAAAATCAACATTGATAATAAAAGAAATGTAGCAAATCAGAATATTAGAATGATTTCTGAAAGGATCGTGTGACACTGAAGACTGGAGTATTCAAATCAGCTTAGTCATCTGAAGGATCTGGGGATCCTCAAATGCAGTGTGTGTTTTGCTTCAAGAGAGCAACCATACATTTGTGTTGTGTTTTACTTACTTTTTTTATGTTCATTCATTCATTCATTCATTTATAATTATTAATCATTTAATCATTTTATTATTATTCAATATAATCATATAATCATTTATAATAATCATTATAGTCATTTATATACCCATTTCATTAATTCATTCACTGATTATTCATTTATATATATATATAAACTGAACAAAATTATAATTTTGGTATAACAATACCTTTTGAATTTGTGCTGGTCAGATGAAGTCTGAGCATTGTAACATACGCAACTAAGACTATTCAATAAACTCTGCTCCTTTTTATCATCACCACTTCGTCTCCTGCTTCTGCTCTTCTCTGGCTTTTTCCTCGGCCAACTTCTTGGCTGATAGAAGACTGTTAATACCAGACAAGACTTGCTTTTAAGAGGTTTTGGGTATCAGACTGCTTTGCTGATGAGTTGCTCTGTTACCAGACAAAACAGATATTTTCTGACGGGATCTGGCGTCCGGGGCTGGATCTTAATTATCTGGCGTGGAGGCATGATCTAACACATCACAAGAATAAATTACACTTTACTAGAGTTAAAAATGTATTATTATTTCACAATACTACTGTTTTATGGTATTTTTAATCAAATAAATGCAGCCTTGATGAGACACCATACTGAAAACTTTGGTGTCTCTATTAAAAATGTGCTATTTCAACTGGAAAACAGGACTTCAGACTGTATAACAATTTCTCTTTTCTTTGTCTCCATCCTACACTTCTTTCTTGCTCCCTCAGCCCGTGGTTATGCAACAGAGCAACTGAATTAACGATCAGTGTTGATACAGGGCAATAAAAACAACACTGTCATTTCTGATGCAAACATCTGAAATGACACTGAAAAGCACAGCAGGCTACAGTATGCTCAAAAGAATGACATGAAACTATGCACACTAATTCACTATGGAATTTATTTAGTGCATATTGATGTATGATCATGTTTTCATGCTTTTTTTAATATAAACGTATCAGTTTGGTGAGTGCTTCATTTAATCTGTAACATTAACTTCACACTAACATTAAGTTCTCTTATAACTGCCCGAATAACAATTACGTTCTCATGTGCATTATGGAAAAGGCATTTGTTGCAAATGTTTATCCACTGTAATCTAAGTTTAAAAGAAAGGGTGCGTATGCAAATGTGTACTGAGTTTATGAAAATCCTTTCCGTTCTAGTCATGTAGGAACTTGTACCAGCTGCAGGGAAGGTAAAGTTTTTTTTTTTTTTTTTATTGAAATTTTTAGTATTTGACCAAGTTGGAAACAAAATATTATGACAAGCCAGAAAAAAGGTGATTTTTAATTTTATTTAATTTTGTTTACATTTTTATTGCCTGTTTGGTTATGTGTGATTCACAAACAAACAAACAAACAAACAAATAAATAAATAAATAAACAAATAAAGGTCACCACTTACTGACCTTTACGTTACAAAACTAGACTAAAAGCCTACAATCCGTTGAAACAAACACTTTAAGTTAAGAACTTGACCATTTTAAGGGGTTTCTTAACGTAAGGGATGTATTGTAACTGGGCTCAGAGAACTTTCACTTTCATTAGAAAAAGGTTCTTTATTGGCATCTATGGTTCCATGAAGAAACTTTAACATGGAATCAGTCAACAAAAGGTTATTTATAGTAGAAAAAGATTCTTCTTAGGCATTGCTGTGAAACCCCCTTTCGGAACCTTTATTTTTAAGGAGAAGACTTAGGATGCACCAATATCAAAATTTCTGGCTGATGCGACAAAACCATAATTAAAATTCAACACAAAAAAAAGAAAAAAAAAAAGAAAAAAAAAAAAGGATAGAATTAGTCATTTTAAGTGATTTTAGGCATCATAACATTATATTGTACATTATGAAATATGGATATTAACTTTGAGATTTGTGCAATATGTGCGACCACACAGGGCTTTGGACTTTAAAGGGTTTAGTGCATTTTAAATTCATTTTCATATACATTTTAATAATATAAAACATACATAATTTATTAGGCTGAAATGTAAAGTTTGTCATTTTATGAATTTTTTTTTTTTGCCAAAATTTTTATTATTTGAACTGTAAAATTGTAGTTTTTAAGTAATTTTATATTTTAGGGCAGGGATGGGCAACTGGCGGCCCTTTTAGTACAGCCCGCTTGGCTCGGATGATCAATTTTCTAATATTTGAAAAGTAAGCACGTAAAGATTGCTTTCAGTTTATAATGTCTCCAACCAGGAGAGGTCGCTAGTTTCCAGCCGCTCCCCGTATTAATTTCAGCGCAGTAGGACGTGAACTCTGTAAACATTTGCTAACTTTAGCAAATAATAAATGAAAAACTGACCATGAAAACAGTATTTTCCAGTCAAGATGGTAAACAGATTATCTTTTTAACAATTTCAATGGGATACTTATATGTTTGGAAATCTGTTATTTAAATCGCCATCACACCATTACGCACAAACAACGGGGACGCCAGAGTTGCACTTGGCTCAAATTTCAAAGGTAAAATGCATTGTCAACAAAAGCTTTTTTTGCCAAATGCATGACAGAAATGTTTGCACTGAACTATGTTCTTAGGGGTTTCCGCGGGTCCTTAAAAAGTCTTCAGTTAAGTCGTTTAAATGGAAGGCCATGAAAACTCTTAAATGATACAGAAAGACTTAATTATAAGAGGTCTTAAATTTGGGGACAGAAAGACAAGAATTGCTATATAGATTAGTATGTCGTTTAAACTTCAAAAGGCTATGATTTCACCAGTGGTGGAAAGAGTATACTGAAATGTTGTACTTAAGTACAAGTACTGTTACATTGCTGAAATAATTCTCAATTGCTACAAGGAAAAGTACTGGTGCCAAACCGTACTTAAGTAATAGTACAAAGTACTCCTCTCAAAAACTACTCAGACTAGTTACTTTTTAGCCGGCGATTTTTAATGAATTACCAAAAAATATTCATTCATATCAAAGATTTATGTGGATAATAGCTACTTTGAACAAAACCCACTTGTATCTTATTGACAACGTATGTGAATGAGTGGTCATGATAGAGGAATTTCTAACTTCAGTACCTTGAAAAATATAAATATCAAAGTACCCATGACCCGGAAGTTGCAACTGACTTCAGTGTTGTGATGTATTTCCGAGTGAAACGCACTATTGAATAAAGGGCGAGGTTTTATTGTTGTGCACCTCCACCTCTTGCTCATAAGAGATTCACTGTTGGATAGGACTGGTTAAGAATATCTGCTTGTTACATTTGACATCACGCTTCACTGCTTCTGGGTCCCAATGCTCTGCCAGACGCCCCAAGAAAACACTAAACTGTGCTAATATACACCGACGATGTCATGTAATACTGAAAAATGATAACCCTAACCTTTATTTCCATACTGAAATCCCAGGCCAGACAGTGATTCAGCTAAAATATTAGTGTCTGAGACACTGAGCACAGAGACTGTAGTGCACAGCAAATTTTTAAATGCTTAGCTTAAATATGTAATATTAATTAAATAGTGCTCATAAATTGCTGTTGAGATAGGATTCTCAAGTGAAATTAGTAGAGGCATGGACCCGGAAACAGCAGTCCTTATGTCATGCTTAACATGAGGATTCTCCCCAAGCTGTCAAACTGACATCAGTGCGAGAACGCCATTCCAGAGCGGAAACAAATTTTCAGTTTTTGATTAAAGATTATGATGGCCTACAACTTTTTTTTCTCTGTGTATTGACTTGCACGGGTTACTTGTCTACCACAAGACTAGTAATGTGCACTAAAAAAGTAAGTAGGATCATTTTTGATTTCATGACGACTTTAATCATTTTCAATACCATTGGCAAAACTGTATACTGCCATATAGATATTTTAATATCTCAAAAAAAAAATTTGTCCAACCAATTTAAAGTTTTAAATGGTTTAATCCAAGTCTTCTAAAAAGACATGTTTGCTTTATATGATAAACAGATTTTAATATAGGCTTTTATTTACATACATATAAACATTGATCAATTACCATTACAAAAATCTCGATATTAAACATTTGCCCATTCTATGAATTTGTCTTTAAAATAGGGTAACTTTGTTGCAAAATCTTACAGCACAAGGAAGCATGATTTAAAATTTGATTTCAAACTGAATTGAATTTACAAAAAAAAAGACATGCACACAGTCAGTAATAAAATAAAAAAACAAATGACCTCAATTCAGTTGAGGTATTCGAAATATGACAACACTGATTTTTTATAGGCAGTGTTTTAAGAGCCATAAATGTTGTTTATTTAACATTAGATGCAGTTAGACAGACTAGGATATTTATATTTAGGCCTACAAATCATACAAATATCCCATTCCGAAACATTTCTAGCATACTTGCATTGTAAAGAAATTAAAATTCCATCTTTGATTGTTGAAAGACTTTCTGGTGCATTTCAATTACAGCCAATACAATTTCCAGTAGCATTTTCATCGGTCAGGCGTGGATCTATTCTGACAAAGTTTAATCCAGGAGCAAAGAGAAACAATTTCTGTTTTAAAAGCACGGAGAGATCGTGATTGCACGCAGTCTGAGTGCGCATAAGCAATATCGGTGTGAGAGGACAGGCAGTTCATTTGTATAATTAGGTCTATTTGAGAGCTTGCATCCAGTTTTCTGCGATTACTGTGTTCTCATGTTACAATAAAGCGCTAGCCACATTTGCGCAGGAATGATTAAAATTATGCGGAATACAATCCTGCGCGGACATTCAGACTCCGTAATTGACAGGAGGCGGATGCGTGTCAAACTCGCTGTCGGAGAGAGAGCCAGACGCAGCTTAATCGGTGTTCATACGGTAGATATACTGTGGAAAATGAGTAATGGAGCCGTGCCAGGTATTTCAGTATCGGTATCAAAATATAGATATTATGATAACACCATGTAGCTGTTTTTCTAAATTTAGAGTCCATAAATTACGCTGAGCTGTCTGATCAGCTCTCCAACCCTGCAGCAGCGGGCTAGCGGCGGCTTTTCCCGGTTCAGATTAGTGATGTCCGGTTCGCGAACGAATCGTTCGATTTAACCGGTTCTTCTTAGTGAACCGGTTGAACCAGTTCACCAAATCGGACTGAATCTTTTGTAATCCACAAATTACTTAAGTTATTCACTTTTTTAACATGGCTGACACTCCTTCTGAGTCGAAATAAACCAATATCCCGGAGTAAATCATTTACTCAAACAGTACACTGACTGAACTGCTGTGAAGAGAGAACTGATGATGAACAGCAGCATGTGTGCTGCCAAAGTGTGCAGCGAGCTGGATAACGAACGTAAACGCCCACCGCTGGAGCGGTTCTCGAATCAAGAACCGGTTGCATCGGTTTTCGGATCACTGGTACACTCAAACGAGAACCGTTTCTTTCGGTCACGTCCGATTTGAGAACCGACGAGCTGATGATACTGCGCATGCGTGTAATTTTTCAAGAGGACGAAAAGCATGCATCCAAGTATTTTGTTAAAAATCAGATAGTGTGATATAAATATATTTTATAACCGAGAACCGTTTCTTTCGGACACGTCCGATTTGAGAACCGATGAGCTGATGATACTGCGCATGCATGTTATTTTTCAAGAGGACGAAAAGCATGCTATCCAAGTATTTTGTTAAAAATCAGAAAGTGTGATAATATAAATATATTTTATTTTACTTAAAAAAAAAAAGAAAGAAAAAGAAGATGAATGTATCTAATCTGTGTTCTTTGTTCAGTTGAAGATTCTGTTAGGTTATAGCCTAGGCCAAAGGGGGTTGTCAGGGAAGTTGGACAATAATTAAGACTATGTTTAATAGGAATAAGAGATGATTTATGAAATACCTGTACTGTAATTATAGTTAACGATGACACATTCACAAATTGAGTTTGTAGTAAATAGAACACGAGTAGAGCAGCTGATGATATACTGAACGTGCGCAGCATTAGAGCGTGTTCCTGGATCAACATCTTTCAACATAACTGTCCAAAAATATAGACTTAACCCAATCCCTACCCCTAAACCTAACCCTACCCATAATTTATTCCTAAAAACAGTGTGAACTGATAGCTGATTAACAAGGGTGTAGAAGCACCTAACCCTGATTGTAAGCCTAAAACAGATATTTACTGAAAAGTTATCCCTCAATTCTGATTGGTTGATAGGAATGTTGTTCCAGGATCAACAAGGATGTTGATCCAGGAACATGTTGTACTTGGTGAAATCACGGTCACCTATGACTGACACAGCACGTCTGAACCGAACTGGTTCTTTTGGGCAACTGATTCTGTACTAATGTTATGAGCCGAAGACTTGAATGAAGGGCAATCTGGCGAAATGTAAGTTTTTTAATAACAAATAAATGGCAATGGATTATGTATAGTAAGTGGATTATGGTTTCTGCGCTGATGACAACTAATTTATTTACTTTATATCTTCAAGACTTAAAATCCTTGTATGCACATCACTGCCTGTTACTGTATTTGGGTGCCTAGTTGCAAAATTAGTTGTAAACTTTTCAGATCATGATTATGATGTTTTAATTGACTGAAGTTATGATTACTGACTATATATCTGAATGTGTATTTTCATCCAGGCCCGGGATGATAGACTTGATATCATTACGTCATCGCGAATGACGTCATTACGTTAGGGTGTAAAAGAACCGATGAACCGGTTTTTTGAACCGGTTAATTGAAACAAACTGTCTGAAAGAACCGGTTCGCGGAAAAGAACCGGTCTTCCCATCACTAGTTTAGATATCAGGGCTTTTATTGGTCCCTTTATGTTCGGATATCTTTATTGGCTACTGAAGTGCCGTCAAAGGTTTGAATATCAATTCAAATTTTGGGTGTACTCAGTAGCGAACTATGATTTTAAAGTAACGAAGTAGATTATTTTGCTTAATTTGTACTTAAATACAAGTAAAAGTACAGCGTTAAAAATATACTCAAAAAAGTGCAAGTACCCGAAAAATAACTACTTACACTGAACAAAATTATAAACGCAACACTTTTGTTTTTGCCCCCATTTTTCATGAGCTGAACTCAAAGATCTAAGACTTTTTCTATGTACACAAAAGGCCTATTTCTCTCAAATATTGTTCACAAATCTGTCTAAATCTGTGTTAGTGAGCACTTCTCCTTTGCTGAGATAATCCATCCACCTCACAGGTGTGGCATATCAAGATGCTGATTAGACAGCATGATTATTGCACAGGTGTGCCTTAGGCTGGCCACAATAAAAGGCCACTCTAAAATGTTGTGAACAATATTTGAGAGAAATAGGCCTTTTGTGTACATAGAAAAAGTCTTAGATCTTTGAGTTCAGCTCATGAAAAATGGGGGCAAAAACAAAAGTGTTGCGTTTATAATTTTGTTCAATGTTGCTTACAGTAACGTGAGTAGTTGTAATTCGTTACCGCCACCACTGGATTTCACTGAATAAACTTGAGCACTGCACGTTTCAAAGTCAGGCGCTGCTGGCAGAGAACGAATTTGCTTTTTCAATAAGCCCGTCTGCAATTTTTGCTACATATGTGAACCAGTGGATCGACAAAAAGCTAATGCATTATAAAAATCTAAACAATTAAGACACTAAGATATATTAAT
>NW_015540860.1:907932-942676 GCF_001515605.1 Sinocyclocheilus anshuiensis | reverse complement strand
AGATCTTTGCAGATCTTTTTTATGCTCAAACAGCAACATTACAGACTAACTAAAGTTGAAAAAGTGAAAAAGCATTATAGGACCCCTTTAATATAATAATTGAATGATAATAATTGTTTAAATTAATATAGTAATTGATACTTTTGACTCATGTGTGTGAAGTGCAGGTCTTAATATATCTCAATGTGAAGTGCAGGTCTTAAAAGGTATTTAAAGCTCTTAAATTTGATTTTAAAAATCCTGCAGTTACCCTGTTATTTTATGGTACCATTTGGAATAACTATTTTTTTTTAATAAGCCCTTTTTAACTGCCCTTTTATGTTGTTTTGAGAATGTTCTGTTGGCTACTAATAAAAAATAGGACCTCTGTACATTTGTTTGTTGCAAATTTACAGACAATGCAATTGAAATGTTTATTTGTTGGGGTAATATTGCTGTCAATTGACAACACAGTTTCCCTTCTGAATTAGCTTAACTGCACAAGTTTTATAGTTAATAAAATCTTTAAAAACAAATTACATTAATTATACTTTAATTTCCTTCAATAAAAAATAAATTGAGTAAAACGGTGTAAAAGGTGTGTGGACGTGGATTAGTAATCTGGCCCCTTGGTATAAAGGAGAGAAAATGCTGGCCATCGTCACTATCAAAGTTGCCCATCCCTGTTTTAGGGTTTTACCATAGACATTGACAAAAAAAAACAAACAAAACAAAAAACTTCTACCTAGTTCTAATCTAACATAAGAATTTTCCGAAACCATTTTAGCTGCTGATTCAAAAAACCTTTTAGTAGACAAATTTCTCGTTAATGCAATAAGCATTAACTAACAAAAGAAAATGTAACACAACACTAATGTACATTACTGATAACAAATATGAATTTAAAAGAAATTCAAAGATGAATTTATGTAAAATATAATCAAATGTGATATGTAATGTTGTCACGTGTATGTTCTGTGTTTCTGTTCTCCCTGCCTTGATCTAGTTTTCCTTTGTTGCTTGATTAGTTCATTAGTTTCCACCTGTGTTCATTAATCATCTTATTAGTCGATTGTTTGGTTTAGTTTAAATAACCCTGCCTTTCCTCAGTTTCTTTGTCCGGTCTCCGTCATGTTAAAGAGGTTGTTTTCTCCTGGTTTTTCCCAAGTGGATTTATTAAAAGACTCTGTTTATTTGATATCTGCATCCTTCGTACTCCTTCAAGCTCCTTCGCCTGGCAACCCCTGACAGAAGACAGGACCCAAAAAACAAGAAGATGAACTGGGCTGAGGATTTTCTCCTGGCATTCCAGCAGGAGGGAAGGCCTTTGGAGTAGTATGTGGAGGAATTTCTGAGCGTGATGCATCTAGTGAGTTGGAGCGATTCCATGATTAATGCGTGCTTCCGGATGGGACTTAAAGATGATAATTTTTTTAGTTTCTTGACTCCTTACGATTGCCGCAGACCCATAGCGGATTTGATAAATTATGTTCTAGAGATAAATGGTTCCAAGTTCCTTATCGATGTGGAGGATCCTCATCCTCCTCCCATCCGGAAGTATGTGGACGCTCCAGCTCACCACAAGCAAGCTCCCTCCACATACCACTCCAATGAGCCCGCTCCCTCCTTTCCTCCTGCACTTCCCCGAGTCCTCCAAAGGTCCTCCCTAGTTCTCAGCCCAGGATCGCCGGCCGCTGCAGACTCAAGCCTGCCGGCCGCTAGCTCAGCGCTCTTGGACATGGCGCTGCCTCCGGAGTTCTCGGCCCCTATCCTCTCTCCAGAGTCCACTCAGGAAAGCTCTCCTTCGGCTCCTGAGTCTCCTTTGCCTCCGCTGGTCCCGTCCAGCCCTCCTTCGTCTCCTGAGCTCCCTGTGCGAGTCAGCCCCGCTCCTTCAGTGCCCGCTCCTCCAGAGCGCCCTCCAGAGCCCACTCCTCGAAAGCGCCCCCCAGGATTCCTAGTTTTCCCCAAGAAAAATTTTTTGAGGGGGCATATACCCGTGGCCGAGCCGGCTAAGGTCACGGAGTGGCCATGGCTTCCTGAGTTCCCTGATCTGCCATGGCCTCCTGTGTCCCCTGATCCGCCATGTCCTCCTGAGCTGCCAGCTCCGCCATGGCAACCTGAACTGCCTGCTCCGCCATGGCCTCATGACCCGCCCTGGAGGCTTCCCTTGTCTCCGCCCTGTTCTTTCTCTGCACCAGCCTCCAGGGGCTGGAACTGTTAGGGCGCGGGACGCACCGGGAGGGGGGCGTAAAGTCACGTGTATGTTCTGTGTTTCTGTTCTCCCTGCCTTGATCTAGTTTTCCTTTGTTGCTTGATTAGTTCATTAGTTGTCACCTGTGTTCATTAATCATCTTATTAGTCGATCGTTTGGTTTAGTATAAATAGCTCTGGCTTTCCCCAGTTTCTTTGTCCTGTCTCCGTCATGTAAAGAGGTTGTTTTCTCCTGGTTTTTCCCAAGTGGATTTATTAAGACTGTTTATTTGATATCTGCCTCCTTCGTACTCCTTCAAGCTCCTTCGCCTGGCAACCCCTGACAAATGTAGGGAATTATGAGATTATCCTCAATTATACATTAATTCATATTTTTTTACTTGTAAAAACAAAAAGTTGATGCTATTTTACAATAAAATTACATATAATGTAGTTTTTTACTGTTACTATAAGGTGACATACAGTTTGCCAATGAACAGATTTTTACTGTAGCATTTTTACAGTGTTTTTCTGTAAAAAATGACACAATGGCAGACAAGGGAAACTGGACATTTTTATTTGGCAGTGACACACACTGGCTCACCTCATTCCCATCTGTTCTCCCCTTAATGCAGTTTACAGTGTTGGGGGAGAGAGGGAAGTGACCCCTGCTCACCACTATTCCATACTCTACAAACATATCCATGCTCCTGAATGTCTCTTTTAATAAAATCTCTAGTTTACATTATTCGGAAAAGCGAAAGTATTAGTCTTCATACTACTAAGTTTGGGATCGGTAAGATTTTTTTTATTTCGAAACAAATTAATACTTTTATTCAGCAAGGATGCATTAATTTAATCAAAAATGACAGTAATTACATTCATAATGTAACTGAAGGTTTCTATTGGAAATAAATTCTGTTTTTTAGAACTTTCTATTCATCAAAGAAACCTGAAAAAGAAAAATCGCAGCACAGTTGTTTTTATATTGATGATAAAAAAAAAATTTTGAGCACCAAATCTGCAAATTATGATTTCTGAAGGATCATGTGACACTGAAGACTGAAGTAATGGCTGCTAAAAATTCAGCTTTGCATCATGGGAATAAATTATATTTTAAAATGGATTCAAATAGAAAAGTTTGAATTTTTCCACAATATTACTGCTCTTAATATATATTTTTTATCAAATAAATGCAGTCTTGCTGAGTATAAGACACTTCAAAAACCCCAAACAGTAGAGAACAGTAGTTTGAACTTTTTCTTTTTCTCTTGGCATAGTTGTGGTGCCATCAGCCAGTCAGCACCTGCGGCTGTAAAGCGATTTGTCATATGACTTATACAACTCTTGTGCTTAGGTCAAAAAACCTGCATGCAGAACTGAGTGCCCATACAGGTGCATCTCGATAAATTAGAATGTCGTGGAAAAGTTCATTTATTTCAGTAATTCAACTCAAATTGTGAAACTCGTGTATTAAATAAATTCAGTGCACACAGACTGAAGTAGTTTAAGTCTTTGGTTCTTTTAATTGTGATGATTTTGGCTAACATTTAACAAAAACCCACATCTCAACAAATTAGAATATGGTGACATGCCAATCAGCTAATCAACTCAAAACACCTGCAAAGGTTTCCTGAGCCTTCAAAATGGTCTCTCAGTTTGGTTTACTAGGCTACACAATCATGGGGAAGACTGCTGATCTGACAGTTGTCCAGAAGACAATAATTGACACCCTTCACAAGCCACACACATTCATTGCCAAAGAAGCTGGCTGTTCACAGAGTGCTGTATCCAAGCATGTTAACAGAAAGTTGAGTGGAAGGAAAAAGTGTGGAAGAAAAAGATGCACAACCAACCGAGAGAACCGCAGCCTTATGAGGATTGTCAAGCAAAATCGATTCAAGAATTTGAGTGAACTTCACAAGGAATGGACTGAGGCTGGGGTCAAGGCATCAAGAGCCACCACACACAAACGTGTCAATGAATTTGGCTACAGTTGTCGTATTCCTCTTGTTAAGCCACTCCTGAACCACAGACAACGTCAGAGGCGTCTTACCTGGGCTAAGGAGAAGAAGAACTGGACTGTTGCCCAGTGGTCCAAAGTCCTCTTTTCAGATGAGAGCAAGTTTTGTATTTCATTTAGAAACCAAGGTCCTAGAGTCTGGAGGAACGGTGGAGAAGCTCATAGCCCAAGTTCCTTGAAGTCCAGTGTTAAGTTTCCACAGTCTGTGATGATTTGAGGTGCAATGTCATCTGCTGGTGTTGGTCCATTGTGTTTTTTTGAAAACCAACGTCACTGCACCCGTTTACCAAGAAAGTTTGGAGCACTTCATGCTTCCTTCTGCTGACCAGCTTTTTGAAGATGCTGATTTCATTTTCCAGCAGGATTTGGCACCTGCCCACACTGCCAAAAGCACCAAAAGTTGGTTAAATGACCATGGTGTTGGTGTGCTTGACTGGCCAGCAAACTCACCAGACCTGAACCCCATAGAGAATCTATGGGGTATTGTCAAGAGGAAAATGAGAAACAAGAGACCAAAAAATGCAGATGAGCTGAAGGCCACTGTCAAAGAAACCTGGGCTTCCATACCACCTCAGCAGTGCCACAAACTGATCACCTCCATGCCACGCCGAATTGAGGCAGTAATTAAAGCAAAAGGAGCCCCTACCAAGTATTGAGTACATGTACAGTAAATGAACATACTTTCCAGAAGGCCAACAATTCACTAAAAATGTTTTTTTTTATTGGTCTTATGAAGTATTCTAATTTGTTGAGATAGTGAATTGGTGGGTTTTTGTTAAATGTGAGCCAAAATCATCACAATTAAAAGAACCAAAGACTTAAACTACTTCAGTCTGTGTGCACTGAATTTATTTAATACACGAGTTTCACAATTTGAGATGAATTACTGAAATAAATGAACTTTTCCACGACATTCTAATTTATTGAGATGCACCTGTATATGGTGACTTGAATTTGAAATGGCTTGAGTTGTGAGCGTGGATGATGGAAAAAGTGGCTTTAGAAATAATGTATGAAATAATTGTCATGAAAGGGCTGTTGATTCTTTTATTATTGGTATGTATTTTGTATAATACAGTGAATTTCCAAACATTCAAGGTAATAAGAGAACCTGCTCTCCTTTCAGATGCTGATTATTTCATAAGAATTTCACTGTTGTCTTGCCAAGATGGAACGTCGCTTTTTTTATTCAGTGTGTCTGGCTATGTGTGAGCTGACACTGCATGTGCTCGCCTGTACAGATGCAGATAAACCATCAGGATGGGCAAAGATTCCCCACTGAACTCTGTGACTGTAGTTTTGGCTAGCGGCAGGCATTAGGACATGATCTGGATCTCTATTGATTCCCTCTCTATTTCTCTCTCCTCAGGACACATGTGGTATTGAGATCCCCTGTGAAGGGATCAGACAGCGGGCAGAGAGTCTGCTCAGGAAGCCGTCCCTGCAAGCATATGGGTGAGTTTCTAATTACTGCACTCCATATTCACATTGTGTTTGTCTAAAAACTACAGGCCTCCAGCGTTTCAGGTCTGCCCTTTACTCTGTTTTCTTCCTAGTATCTGCATTATCAAAACTTGAATCACAGTTAAGCGCTTTCGGTTACTTTAAAGAAACAGATTTGAATATATTATAATAAATTTCATTTATTAGCCAAGAAGTGGTGAATTATGGTGAAACGCTGCAGCCTTGTGGTCACACTATGTCAACAGCACTGGCTAACCGCTGCAGCAACATTCATATTATCTTAATTTATCTAAATGTCTTAATGTTTGACATTATAACATAATTTTGTTTTTATTATGTGAGCATACAGAAAATATATTGTATTATCCATCTGTTTTATTGTTAATTGCCAGATGCCCTTTGTGAAATGTTCACTTGCAGTGTAGCCTACTTCAAATCTTAAATGTACTGCAGATAATATTAATGAAACAAAATAGGCAGAAAATTCAGTCATCTAGTCATCTTGAGTAGTATTATAAACAATCAAATCAGGTATCAATCAGTGAAGTACTACTGTATATATCATCAGATGTTTTTCTCTCAGAGTTTGTCTTCAACACATCGTTCTGCTGTGTGTTCAAAACCGTCAATAAGTCGTTCATGACAGATGGTTTGTATTTCCTGTTTAGTGCTGTAATTCCTGCTTCTGTCACAGCATGATGACTAACTAACTAACTAGCTCTCAGGAAGTAACAGAGCTCCTCTTTGAAATCATTCCCCCCCCCAAGTTATCACTACAGTTGTCTGTATCAGGGGTTTTCAAACCGTTTAATGCCCCCCAATGGGGAAAAACTCCCTAGAAAGAGATAACACAAATGATTCTTGATGTTTGCAAGAAAAAAAAAGAAGAGAGAAATAAAAACTATATTTTTCACAGAACTGTATGCATGTTTAAATACTGTTATATGATATAGAATATATTTTGTAGGCCTACATCTTTCACAGACCCCCTAGCACCAATTTGGGACTTCATTAGGGATCTCTGGACCCACTTAGAAAATCCCTGGTCTGAAAAATAGCAATGTAATGTGTTTGTGATACAATATATAAACAATGCACTGTAATAACACTGTCAAACTCCTGTCAAGCCATCTCTCTCTCTCTCTCTCTCGCTCTCTCTCTCTCTCTCTCTCTCTCTCTGTAATTCAGAAACAATTTCATTTTCATAAGTTAATAGTTAATTGTTTCTTTGTCAGTGAAGAAGTGAAGACTCCTATTGTGATGTCAAGAAAATTGATAGGTATTCTGAGTTACTGTCATTACGTACTAGAAAGGCAATAGTTTCACTGCCAGTGTGTACAAAATATTAAAAAAAAATGATTGATGGGGCAAACTGGAGTTTCAGGTATAGATTTCACAGCATATTCATAAAATATGGGTTAACCAGTGGCCTGCTGAAGTATTCTGAATGGCCACTAAGAGGCACTGTTGATTTTTTTTTCTGGTAAGAAAAAGGAAAAAATCTAAGTAAGAAAAAACATCAGTGCACTTCAGCAAAGTCAACAATATGTGATTTTTAAATGGAGAGGCCATTAAAAGGCAGCCTGCCGTTTACTTGGGTTGTGTTAAAAGTAGCTTTACTGAAGGATAAAGACGGGTGATCGAACTTCAGATGCAGCTAGTAATTAGATGACGGCATCTAAAACCCTTTTCTTCCCACGAAAGGAGTCATTGAATGCAATGCAATTGTGAAGAAATTTGCTGCAACAGGTGCCATTAAAGTCACATATGTTCACAGATGCTTCAAACTTCACTTTGCATTTAAACCTGTATGGCCACATTTTGGATTCATGTTTAAACTGTATTCATGTTAGTCAAAAAAATCTCAAACCTGCTAAAAAAGTACCTATTGTGCTGTAAACCAGATTTTCATTCAGACTGCCTAAACAGCACACCCACGTCATCTTCACTGAAGACATCACAGAAATCAGTAATAATAATAATAAAAGTACATACAATTTGAAGATTAGACAAGCCACAGACACACAATCAGCACCTTGGCCCTGAATGTCAGCAAGAGAAACTGAATGCTTTCTGGCTGAATAGAAAAGCGCTTACAGAGACAAAACGAGGCTCACATAGCAGTGCTGATGATGTAACGGTGGAAATGGCTAGCTGCTTCAGATTCCTTGGTCTACTGATCTCAAGACCACACTGAAAAAGGTGTTGTGACAGCTCCGTTTTAGGTGCTGTTTGAGAATGTGTGTGATTTTGACAAACAATTGTGAAGCACTATCGCAGAAAACACTCTTACTGGCGCTTTTTGCTGTTATCTACTAACACGAGTGAGGAAGAACACTTGTGGGTAGCTGCTACAGAACACTTAAAGGGGTAGTTCACCTAAAAATGAAAATTGTCATTAATTACTCTCCCTCATGTCGTTCAAACCCGTAAGACCTTCGCTCCTCTTCAGAACACAAATTAAGATATTTTTGATGAAATCCGAGAGCTTTCTGTCCCTGGACAGACAGCAAGGGAACTACCACATTCAGTGCCCAGAAAGGTAGTAAGGACATGGTTAAAATAGTCCATGTGACATCAGTGTTTCAACCTTAATTTTATGAAGCTATGAGAATACTTTTTGTGTGCAAAGAAAACAAAAAATAACAACTTTTTCAACAATTCTTCTCTTTCGGGTCAGACTCCACCACCATTCACAAGAGTACCACCATTGCGCCTTGTTTACAAGCAGAGGAATGCACACACATGCGTTGTGGTACTCTCGTAAATGGTTGAATAAAGTCATTATTTTTGTTTTCTTTGCACACAAAAAGTATTTTTCGTAGCTTCATAAAATTAAGGTTGAACCACTGATGTCAAGTGGACTATTTTTATGATGTCCTTACTACCTTTCTGGGCCTTGAACGTGCCATGCAGGGACAGAAAGCTCTCGGATTTCATCTTAAATATCTTAATTTTTGTTCTGTAGATGAACGAAGGTCTTACAGGTTTGGAACAACATGAGGGTGAATTTTCATTTTTGGGTGAACTATACCTTTAAATGCACTGTCCAATTGATCATATATTTGCAAATTGGCATTTCTAATATTTTGCAATTTTTCAGGCAAAATCTGTTCCCTACATCTAGATCCAAGAGAATATTGTGATGAAAGGAATGTTTACCTTTGTAGTCAATGTGAATTGACTATTTGTATACTGTAATGTGTATTTCTGAGTGGAAATTCAATAAAAAAAATGTAAAGATTCTTTGTAAGATTAGGAATTGATTGCACTATCAGAAAAAAAACTAATGATTTTTTCAATGCAGTGGATGCAATATTATTTTGGACCTTAATGACTTTTTATTGGATGGAATGGGGGGAAAAACTGTTCTTTAACCCACCCACCTTGGCATGGTGTGATAATATAATGATATACTTCTTTTGGAATTTTGTCATTTATACCTCAATTATGTACAAATTTCTCACCATAGTTTGTATTAGCAAATACGCAAACATTTGGAACTTCACTACAGTAAAAATCTACACATCTATGAGCTAGAATATAAAGAAAATATGAGATTTTATCTAGTATTTGGGTCAGTTTGCAGCCATGGTGTAAACAGAAAACTAAAATGACTTTTTGTCAAGCCAAAATCATGTTATGACAATGATGGCCAATAGAAGTGTTGAAATGTTCTATGCATCCACACACTGAACAAGAATTCTTGATTTTATGCTTAGAAAATAAACATTTCGATATTTATTTAGACATTATCCAACTATTATTTGTCAAAGTTTGGACAATTTGAGCCATAATTTGTGCAAAAATTCTTCTATAGTCATAGACTCCCATTCTTTTCATCTAGTCTATCTGTGTAAGAGTAGTGCAGATGGGTGTGAACCTTTTGCACTCTGGATGTTTTATAGCATCAACCCTTCATTTCTGAGTGTGTTTGTTCAAAATTACAGCAGATATATAGATTTGATTAAACATAATTTTTTTTCAGTTCATTTCCTATATGGCTGGTTAATTTTGACTGCGAACAGCCAAGTTGTGGCTTTTATTTATTTATTTTTTGGTAGACCCCTACAAAGTATACAGTAGACTCATAAGTCATAAGAGTACAAACAGCTGATAAAAAAATCACAATAATCCACAAGTAATCCACTCAACACCAGTTCATCAATTAACATCTTGTGAAGTGAAAAGTTGCATGAAGCAAATCAATCATTAAGATGTTTTTAACTTCAAACTGTTGCTTCTGGCTAAAATAAGAGTCCTCTATCCATAATATTGCTTTCTCCAGTGAAAAGGTCATCTTTTCTCAATCAGGAGAGAAATATGCATAGATCAAGCATCATTTACAAGTGTCTAAAACATTTCTAAACAAATATGTCTTTGGATTTTGATGTGAGAGGACAACTGGAGGAAGCGTTATTATCAAATATACTGATATTTTGGTCATAAGCTATGGTTTAAAATTAAAATGCCTTAATTATGAAATTGGTTTAATTACAAACACACAGCTTTTGACTTCATAAGATTAACTGATGTACTGGAGTCATGTGGATTACTTTGTGGGTTATTGTGATGTTTTTATCAGATGTTTGGACACTTATTCTGATGGCACCCATTCACTACAGAGGATCCATTGATAAGCAAATGATGTAATGCTAAATTTGTCTGAATCTTGGATGGCCTTAGTGTGAGTACATTTTCAGCACATTTTCATATTTGGGTGAACTACAGTATTCCATTAATATGAGGAAATTAAAGGTGCTGATATATCTATAACATGTAGTAATGCACATATTTTAATAAGAAAAAAATTAGTTGCTTGAAGTCCAGTGTTAAGTTTCCACAGATAGTGAATTGGTGGGTTTTTGTTAAATGTGAGCCAAAATCATCACAATTAAAAGAACCAAAGACTTAAACTACTTCAGTCTGTGTGCACTGAATTTATTTAATACACGAGTTTCACAATTTGAGATGAATTACTGAAATAAATGAACTTTTCCATGACATTCTAATTTATTGAGATGCACCTGTATATGGTGACTTGAATTTGAAATGGTTTGAGTTGTGAGCGTGGATGATGGAAAAAGTGGCTTTAGAAATAATGTATGAAATAATTGTCATGAAAGGGCTGTTGATTCTTTTATTATTGGTATGTATTTTGTATAATACAGTGAATTTCCAAACATTCAAGGTAATAAGAGAACCTGCTCTCCTTTCAGATGCTGATTATTTCATAAGAATTTCACTGTTGTCTTGCCAAGATGGAACGTCGCTTTTTTTATTCAGTGTGTCTGGCTATGTGTGAGCTGACACTGCATGTGCTCGCCTGTACAGATGCAGATAAACCATCAGGATGGGCAAAGATTCCCCCCTGAACTCTGTGACTGTAGTTTTGGCTAGCGGCAGGCATTAGGACATGATCCGGATCTCTATTGATTCCCTCTCTATTTATAATGCTAAATTATAATGTAATGCTAAATTTCCAAATTTCCAAATCTGTTCTGATGAAGAAACACTCACCTCTTGGATGCCATGAGGATGAGTAAATTATTTGGCAAATTTTCATTTTTGCATGACCTATTCTATTAGGGGTTTTAGTTGTTCTCTGTATGCACCTTTAGGGGTAAATTAGGTACAATGGCTTTGAGGGTACTAACCCAGTGAAAAGTTTTTTTTGTTTTTTTGTAGGTTTTACAACTAGAATGGAACAAGACCTGAATATGAATTACTCATTCCAAAGAGGAAGTTATTACATTTTGATTAAAGATTATAAAGAATATATGCACCAATGAATCATTCACAATGAATGTGTATTCAGAAAGCAAATAGGGTCAATTTTGATTTCCTGACTGAAAACATTATGAAAAAGCAATCAGCTCTAATTTTGATAAGCTCACTGTCACTCACTGTCTATTACTGTTTACGCTACCATGGGGTGGTATTGCATGTAATGTACTTAGTATCTCATATGCATATTACATTTTTATGCTATTTTGATTGTACCCTGTTCTGCATAATGTGTTATTCCACATAACTCTAACTGTAATTGTAACTCTCTCACACTATTACAGGCCCCCTGAGCACTCTACAAAGGTTTTATTCATTATTGGCAAACCCATGTCCTTCCCCCCAAGCATGCCATTGTGGTTTCCATTTAATAGAAGCAAACATATCTGGCTGAATGAAATGAGCTTGTGGTAAGAGAGGGAACAGTTCATGTTTATCTGTGAAAGAGACACCCACCAGGGACATTATATGCTGAGGGGGAACTCGATGAGCTAAACTGAGCTAAGTTGCTGTTGGCACTTTTAGCACAAATTGTACTATTTATCTGTATTTTTGGTCTCAGTGCTCTGAACTCTTGAACTCACTAAGCACCTTAGAAACTATTAAAAGCGAAATAATTGTATTTTCACTTTGCTAAATTGTATGTTTTAAAAGGTGAATTGAATTATGAATTATTGAATTATGGCCAGGCAAGTGGCTTACTGTATTTCTATTCCGCTTTTGCTTCAGTTGTTTTAAAATAATGTAACAAATGATTAGCAACACTGACATACGACATAACGTTTGCTTTTTATATCAGATAACAGTGAAAACTATAACTTGGCAAGGCTATTCACAGGCAAACAGACCAATGTTTGGAGATTGGCTTTGTTTCCAATATAAACATTGTTTTGTGAATCTAGTCACTGCACAGCAAAAGTGATGCTGTGCTAACTATGTTGATTCGTGTTTTATTATCGGTGCTATCGTGTTCCCTTTTTGCTTGCAAACTCTTTTTGGTTACTTCTACTGCATATATTGGTAGCTTGACCTTTCCTTTACCCAGCTAACAAAAATTTTGCTAATGTTTGATAATGTTAGAGAAAATATTACGGGAATGTTGTTTTATCATTTTGTAAAGATTATGGGAACGTTACTTTTGAATGTCTCGGAACCATCTGAAACTAGTAGTAAAGACTGTATAGTAACATTTAAAAAAACAGACTAACATCCAACTAATATTTCAGAAAATCGTTCCATGAACAATGTATAAATAATGTTTTTGTGCTAATGTTTGGATAATGTTATTAAAAACCAGATAACTTTTAAAAACATAATTTAACATCACTAGAAGAACATTTGTTCTTGACTTTGAGTGAACATTGCCACAACATTACCCAAAGTTCTCTGTTAGCTGGGTATTTATTTACATATATGAATCATACATAATGACAAATTAACAGCTGTAGTTTTCAAGCTGTCCAACTACAGCGGATGCCTCCTCAGGGCCTGTTGTTCTCCATGACCAGCCTGTAATGCATGATTGCTTTTCATGATTGCATATACTGTATGTAGCATACATATTATGTATAATATTTTATGTGATTACTTCTAGTGCTTATTTCCTATCATTTGCTTCAAATATGCTCATGTTAAGAATAACTCCTTATGTTTCAGAAGAGCTTCCATTTCTCTTGAGAAATCAGTTTCTGCTTGCATCTAACAGCCTTATTTGAATCAGACCGACTGCAAACACTTCTGCTTGTTCTGGTGAAACGCTGCTGGTTTCAGCCTCAGGCTGTGCTGCAGAGCACTGCAGTTTCACAATCGAGGTGGCTCCGACTGAGTTTGATTGAATTACAGTCAGCAATACAGTGGACAAGTCCCCGAGGACTACAGTAAATCTAATCACCTGCTTGTGGAAATGAAAAGGCATGGCACTACCTGCCAGTGTCTATGTGTGTGTGAGTGGGTGGGGGGTGAAAGAGTGAGAGGCCACCACTGGTATAGTGTGTGTGAAGCACAGTAACAAAATAAATACAGGAGAATTGGAGCAGCGGGAAGGACAGGTGTTAAATTGACATCGAGGGATTTGAGAAAAGGAAGAAAAGAGAGTGACAGAAGTATAATAAAATAAGAAAACCCAGGGAAGGAAGCCTAGAATAAGGAAGAAGGACAGAATGAAGCTTGAGTGGGTGAATGGTGATAAATAACGAGTGGCATGATGGGCTTTGGTTGACGGTGAGAGACCACACAGACTGCATATAGAACCTAATTTCTCACCTGTAAACAGAAAAATGTTGAAATGTAATGATTGAAATAAGTCTTGCTTGATGGAATGGGTGAAGCAGCGAGAGGTTTTTTGTCGGTACAAAACGTCAAAGGGGTCGATCACATAATGACTGATCTGACTCATTTATTTGGGGTTACATTCACCCCTGATTGAGTTGTGGATTGTGGTTCCACTCCTCAGTACAGTAGACCTTAGTCAGGTTAGATGCCATTGATTTTAACACAGATGAAGATGAGACGGTGAAGGTTAGACCTACAGTCTTTACAATTGCCCACACTAAGGGCCTAGATCATGTAATTTTCACAACTTACCATGTTCAAAACTGTTTTATGGAGTTTTTGTCTGCTGAAAGGGGATTTCTTTTTTGTTTCGAAAGACGTTTCAATTGGTATGTTGTTAAACAACAGAATGATTACATGTATTACAGAATCCATTGATTGCGTGTACTTCTATCCCTCACAGTTTCATTTTCATTCCTATCAAAAATTAAATATGCCACTACTCTGACTAAGATCGTCTCGGTTACGTATGTAACCCTCGTTCCCTGAAGGAGGGAACGGAGATGTCACGTCGGCTGACCGACGAAATTGGGATCTCGCTTAGAGAGACCAATCCACTTCGAGTGTAATCGGCTCCGAAGCGAAAAGCTGAATATGCGTTGCATCTGCTGCCTACTTATACTCACGCTGTGATCAGCAGCAGCTGGATGCAATAATCGCATGCCAATGTGCATTGGCTCGTTTAGTTTACACTCGAAGTGGATTGGTCTCTCTAAGCGAGATCCCAATTTCGTCTGTCAGCCGACGTGACGTCGGGAGTGACCGACTGAAAGGGAACTATGGTAACATGACAAGATAACGGGGAAAACATAATACAGCATTAAACACTAACAAGTGTTGCTTGCTGTAAAACATAAAATCACGCTTGATGTCATCTTTTACTTTACCCATCATCAAGTCCCATGCAAAGTATTCAGGGAAGTGGAAGTCCCTTGCCCAGTTGTCTTATTTATATAGTTTATGTAATAAATGGATTAAGTAAACTTCTGTTCTACAAATGTAAATGGCTGGCACACAATTCAATTCCATTTATGCAATTTTTTAAGTGGCCCAATTAAATTGTGAAAAAAAAAATAATATTTTTTGAATGTTGCATTATGATTTTATTATAACAGTTTAAGTATACATTACCATTTGAAAGTTTGGGGTCAGTAAGAGTTTTTTTTTTTTTTTTTTTTTTAATGCTCGCCAAGGCTGCATTTATTTGATCAAAAATACAGTAGGAACAGTAATATATTATATGACTATATTATTACAATGTAAAATAACTGTTTTGTTTCTTATTTTAACACGTCTCAAAATAAAATGTATTCATGTGAAGGCAAAGCTGAATTTTCATCATCATTATTCCAATCTTCAGTGTCACATGATCCTTCAGAAATCGTTCTAATATTCTGATTTGATGCTCAAGAAATATTTCATCTTCTTATAACAGTTGAAAACATTTGATTTCCTTAATATTATGGAAACTGTAATACATTTAGCTGTCAGGATTTCTTTGTGGCACTTTTTTTCTTAGCACTGTGCTGTTGACTCCTATGTTAAATGGTGTCTTTCATTTGCATATTTTATTTGCTGTAATATTGTTTGATTTGCTTGTTTGTTTTGGTCAGATATGTTTATTCTTTTGTTTTAAGTGTCAGAAATTTTGGCCCTCACAATAATAATAATAATAATAATAATAATAATAATAATATTTTCCAAATTCATAAAACATGAATGTACATTGAACTAAAGCAGAGTGAAATTGACAGTTCGAGTGTGTAGCCTGAAGAAGTGTGTGTGTGTGTGTGTGCTCAACGGACAGTTTCAGTTTGAGATAAAGCAGCTTATTATTTTGGCTTCAGTGGTTTGATTTAAATCTTGTCAATAGTGTTCTCTACTCTCTCCCCCTGTATTATTTATGCTCAGAGGCTGCATTGGCCCAGCACTGCCATATTTTCTGCCTGTAAGTGTTTGTAGTAACCTACTCATTGAACCAGTAAATTGATCTGACAGATGCTGATGCTCTTATATTGTATGCCTTTAAGCAAAGTTTTGGCAGATAGCATCAGATTAGGCTCAGGCTCTGGACTGCCAATAAGCGGAGTCTGCAGTCTAACCATCTCTCAGGAGTCCGTCTGAGTGCTGCCGGTGGAGGCGTCATAAATCATGTGATTGATTTGTTCCTTTTGACTAGCGTAGCACCTTTACTAATCTCCAATAGCATCTACTCAATGATCAGTGCAACACAAGTCTACATCTTGTTACATCTTATGCGTCAAGTGCATTTAAAGCAAGTGCTCCTAGATCTAAATCTGATTAACACAGAAGTGCACTGTGAGATTTGTGTGAGTTATTTGAGATGTATTCATGCTGCACTTTTTTACTATGAATTTATGTATAAAGTTGTGGTCTCCAAAGCTTGTATAAAGGGACGTTTAAAAATGGTGATATATTACTAGTTTGAGCAGGAATGATTATCCCAAACTGCTCATCCATAATCCAGTAATGCTACCAAATTCAGAACATCGTGCTGAGAAACTGAGGTTTTCTTCAAAAAGAAGAGTGAAATTATCCTAGTGTGCATTTTATTTATGTTTGGGTTAATTTTTAGTTGCATTTATTGCATTTTAATTGCATTTATGTTGTCTATTCCAGTGGTTTTCAGGTCAAGATTTTGATAAATATATTTTGACTGCTGATGTACACTGTAAAAAATAAGTGTAATTTTAACTGTAAAATATTGTAAAAACGCAACGGAAAAAAAACTGTTAATAGGTTAACAGTAAGTTCCCGTGCTATATACAGGGAAAAAGTGTAAAATATCTAACCAGACATTTGAGTTGAATTACTGAAATAAATGAACTTTTCCATGACATTCTAATTTATTGAGATGCACCTGTATATACTGTAAGTCTTAGAGATGCATAAATAAATATTCAAATTGTAATCAGGTTAAAAGGTTTTCAAATATTTTCAATTATTTAAATATTTTCAAAATAAAACCTGAATAATAATAATAATAATAATAATAAAATCAGTTTTAAATAAATGCTGTTTTCTTTGTATTGAAACAGTCCTGGAAAAAAAAAAAACTTTTTTATTGGTTTCCACAAATTTTTTTGTCAAAATTAAAAATAAAAATGTTTTTTTGTCATTGCGAAAAATATTGCTTCTTCCTTGTATTTGTTGCTTTCCATTACAGATATTTAAAAATTCTGAAGTCAAGATACTTGAGATGCAAAATTAATTTAAAGGTTTTCAAATATTTTCAATTATTTAAATATTTTCAAAATAAAACCTGAATAATAATAATAATAATAATAATAAAATCAGTTTTAAATAAATGCTGTTTTCTTTGTATTGAAACAGTCCTGGAAAAAAAAAAAACTTTTTTATTGGTTTCCACAAATTTTTTTGTCAAAATTAAAAATAAAAATGTTTTTTTGTCATTGCGAAAAATATTGCTTCTTCCTTGTATTTGTTGCTTTCCATTACAGATATTTAAAAATTCTGAAGTCAAGATACTTGAGATGCAAAATTAATTTTTATTTTTAAAAAAAAAAAAAAAAAGTATTATCAAAATTAGGTGTGTTTATATTAAAACAAGAAACAAAATAAATAAATATAATATAAAATATTGTTTTTATTGAAGTTTAAAATATCTGTATTCAAAAAACAAAACAAAAATACTAAGGAAGAACACTTTTTTTTTTTTTTTGCTGCAGTATACTGAACACCAGATCTGATTTCTGAAGGATCATGTAACACTGAAGACTGGAGTAACAAAGCTGAAAATGTAGCTTTGTCATCACATAAATAAATTATATTTTAAAATATATTAAAATGGAAACAAGTTACTTTACATTACAAAATTACTTCACAATTCAACTGTTTTACTGTATTTTGATCAAATAAATGCAGCCTTTGTAAGCACAAGATTCTTCTTTCGAAACATTAAAGAAATCTTACTGACCCCAGAGCTGTGCTGTGTACCACAATCCGCTAAGCATTTATGGTAGTTTGAGATCCACTGCTGTAGTTTTCCTAGTTTCTAAAAATGTTATTCTGTAGATGTGATTTATATAATGCTGTTGAGTACTATTTGCCTTGTGTAAATATGCACATTGAATAACCTTTGGCAGATGACAATAGTAGCATGCATTTCTGCAGAATGCTGGCTTAATCATTATGTGCAAGACAGCCAGTCAGTTTGCTTTAACTGGCTCTCTTTATTTGACAGTTTTCAGGCATGCAGTGTAAAGAATTGAAACAGATCAGAGCTGCTTTCCATTTAAAAATCAGGACCTTGGCTGAACTGTGCCTTTTCAGCAGCTCCTGGGTGTTATTATGGACTAGATAATGTCTTGAAAATTGTGATAGTAACATCACCAATTATATCTGTTTAAAGTTAATTCATCCCGTGCGGCACACATCGATTTCCAGGCTGTGATTTAAACCAGAAAATGGCAAACACTAATAGGTATTTCATCGCCTTGTTTAACCATCCTGAGACTCACAAGCTTCCATTTAGCTTTGTTCCCAATTTCAGTCTGGCCCTAATGCAAATGCAGCCCTTCTGTCTGAACAGTTTGTGTGTGGAACCATCAGTTAACTGCTGTAGGCAGCTGAGTTGATGGCAACATGATGCACTAGAATTGAAGAAATAACTGGAGGATAAACGCTGAGAATGACAGCTGCCTGCACTCAAGTAACTGATGTTGATGCTGCTTTCATATCTGTTTACACAGAGCTAAAAGCTCTAATATGTTAAATATCCTTAAAGAAATCATTTTTATTTTTCAGGGAATTGTCATCACATCTACTCATCATGTATCTTGTTTTTGGGAAGCAAAAAGAAGATATTTCTGAAGAATGTTTCAGCTGTTTTTTTTCCCATACACTGAAAGTCAGTGGTGCCCAAAGCAAAATATCTTTAATATTTGTGTTCTTCAAAAGAAAAAAATCATGCAGGTTTGCAATAGGCATGTGGTTGAGTATATGATAGCAGAATTTTCATATTTTTGGTGAACTATCCATTTAAGACAGACTGTTAGCTATATTTTCCAATGAATCTTTTTTTTCCCCTTTTCTAGGGCTACAATGGAAATTTTTCAGTAAATGTACATGCACTGTAAAAAATGGTCAGTATCTTTACCTTAATTGTTTTCCAGTAATATTATTATAAACATTCTGTATTTTAATTTTTTTTGCTTGTAATTAAAAATTCAGTGTTTATGCCTACAAATAATTTGACAACAGAATAAAAAAAATAGATGTAATTCAAGTTATATTACATGAAAAACAAAACTTATAATATCTATATACTTTTGTTTCTCAACCAAATGTATCTTCATTTTCAAAAATTAAGACAAAATTGCATTAATATAAAAGGTTGAGAATTTTTGCATTTATATTTGCAGTTGTTTAAACATTTTGGACAATATCGATAACTGATAATCATTCACATTTTGAAGCCGATATTGGCTGTTATAAAGATATCAATTTATATTTCGTTAGACTGATTTTTTTTCGGTTTTATATTATAGTGAATGTTAAACTGCTTCAACAATTTTTCTTATCCAAAAACATTTTATTTCATATATATTTAACAACTGGTAGGCCAAATATAAAAAATGTGTCCCATGATCATTTATCTATAATAATACTGTAAAGCTTCTTTGACACAACCTGCATTGTAAAAAGCGCTATATAAATAATGGTGACTTGACTATAATTTAATGGGCTTCACTAAAAATATAATTGGACTGATACAGATAATAAAAAGCTACATTTGTCTGCCGATATATCGGTGCATTATCGGAAATTTTTGGTAGGTTTTTCTTTTTTGGCAATGTTTTGTAAATCACTATTTTCACTCCATGTGCAGTCAGATTACAAGTTATCACACAGCAAAGCAAACTTGGGTCCCTTGATTAGTTTTTAAATGTTAAGTGTCCCATGGCAAGTAGAGTAGATATTGAAAAATAGCATAAATTCTGAATTACCAGGCTTGCAGAGAGCATATAATAAGCGTGGCTGTTGCAGTGGAGTCTGATGAGATGTATTTTTTTTGCTGTGCTCACACACAGTGTATTCCCCACAGCCTTTGTTGGTTTTTCGCTGTGGCTCCAGCTTCATTTGTTCTGCTGGGCCTGGCTGCCTCTCACACCTCCACCCGGCTCTCTTTCTGTTGGGAACGCTATGAATGGCTGTGAATTTTAAACGCTGGATTAGAATCCCTGAGAGAGAAAGGCAGCGGGGAGCTTTACAGGCAGTAGCGTGCTAATTTGTAATTTTCGCACAAGCGAATCAAGCCCAACATATTCTTGCTGTAGGTTGCTCCTTCAACCCCAGAATGCTGATCTGCTGAGTAAAAGCTAAAATATTTGTGTGACAAACTTAGAGTAAAAACACGAACAGATAAGTTTAAAGATATTTAGAGGAAATCGTTCATATTACGTGTAAATTCACAGCCTTAGATTAGTGTCAATCCTTGCTAATGTGAGGTCAGTGCGTTTTGGTATTGAGGTTAAGCTCATACATTCTAAATCCACTCTAAATCCCCTTTACAGCACTGTAGCTCTGGTAATGGCCATACGCAGGGTTTGCAAATTAGTCAGGTCTGGGTTGGGGTGGCAAGAATTGTACCAAAAGAACAAATGCAATTTTTAACTGAGACAGACATAGCTGTTTGGAAATGGTCTTCTTTAAGATTAAAGATTACTTTTATGTTCACAAAGTCTGCATTTATTTGATCATAAATACAGTAAAAACAGTTATTTTATCAAATATTACTGCTATTTAAAACAACACATTTTCTTTTTTAAAAATGTAATTTATTTCTGTTATGGCAAAGATGAATTTTCAGCATCATTACTCCAGTCTTTGTCACATGATTCTTCAGAAATCATTCTTATATGCTGTTTTGCTGCTTAAGAAACATTTTATTATTATTATAAATATTAAAAAAAACAGTTGTGCTGTTTAATACTTTTGCAGAAACTGTGATGTATTTTCTTTCAGAATTGTTTTAATAAATAGAAAAAAACAATATAAATGTCTCTACTGTCACTTTTGATCAGTTTAATGCTTCCTTTGCTGAATTAATGTATTAATTTATTTAAAAAAAGTGTATATTGACTGTAGTACCTTTACTGTAATGGTAGTCATAACTACTTTTTTAGAATAAAAATGAACAGAGTTCTTTAAATTCTTTAAAAAAATCTGTTAAATAATTTAATCTTTGTATAGTACATTTATTAAAATAAACATTTATTGGTATTGTGCTTATGCTCTTAGACTTCTCCAAACATACATGCCAGTTTAATATATCTATATTAGGTCTTATTAGAGCTTATTTTTATTTCATTCCTAGACTTTCTGGAACCACTGCAAGCTTCGATTTTGCAGCACTTCAGTGGTGCTTCTCTCTAATTGGGTACCATTTGCCAGCAGGGCCATTGTCTTAGCATACAGAGAATGAAGAATCCTCTGCTTACTCACCAGTACATATTTAAACACAATATAGATTTGTTATTTGTATTGAAAAACATAAAACCTCATTATTTTAAGATTATTGACATTCCAAGTGTGTATTATGGTCCTACAGTGGCGTCTCACTTGAAACGCTTGACACACTAATTAGGTGAACCAAAGCCAGACTTAATGATGAGATATGCCAGGATAAGTAGGGATAATTTCTGCTGTTTCTTGTAGTTTACACAAGGATGAGCAGGTAAAGTCATTACAGAGGTCTCATTTGGGCACCAAGCTAAATCCTTTAATTCCAGCACGTATCATTTTGGGCAGTGTTGGGGAAAGTTACTTTTCAAAAGTAATGCACTACAATATTGCATTACTCCCTAAAAGGTTACTTTTATGGAAAGTAATTGCTTTTGCACAAATACTATGTTTATGTAAAGTCACTTTTGCTTATTAGTATGGTTGAATTGGATCATCGAAGATCAGCATCAAATACATATTTAACATATCTAATTATTGCAGGTTTGCACCATATTTGTTTGCATTTGACTGTTTTTATTCATTTTGAGAAATACTGAATCAGTTTTTATGCAAGTGAGATGAGTAAATGCATTTAGTCTAGAACTACAGTAACAATTACATTTGCACAGCGCACACAATGAATAATTGAATTGACATCTATCTGGGTTATGTCTACAGGTAAAGAAGAAAAACCTCTCTGTGTCTGGGCTAGGCTAGGTTGAAAGGCAAATCTTCTATAAAATCTACACAATTTATACTCCTCACACATTATACACATCAAGGCCCAGCAATTCAATCTTCTAAAAAGAGATGATTCCTAAACCTTGTTTGTGGCACTCACAATGACATTGCTTCACAATATGGATACCGGGAGGTCCCATGTGTAGTCCATGAATATATTTCCAAAGGATTGACGTGCTGTGTCTTGGTTTGGTTAACATAAGCGGGCCTTTCCAAGGTTCCTAACAAATGGCACTCTGTGTGGAAAATAATAAAATGGCATATTACTTGACTTACCTACCTCACTGAGCATACACCTGTAAGATGAAATGATTTAACCATCATCTGATCTGAATACAAACCACTATGCATACGTTATAAGAAGGTGCATTGAAGAGCAGAATGGGAAATGGAGATACTAATAAAAGTCAATAGATTCAGGAATCATTGTTTGGCTTCTTACATAAAAAAATATTAATCAAACTGGCCACAATAGGCAAAGAGAGGAGGCGGGAATTCTAATTACAATTAAAAAGATAAGATTTTTCATTCCTCGCTTTCTGCATTAAATGTAATTAACAGCATTGGCTCTTCGGACCTTATCTAGGTAAAGAAAATGTCAGTGGCTCTATAGATATGAAAAGTCCACTTTATGATAATGATAGAGAAAATGTCTAGAATATTATACTTTTGTATTTGCTATTACCACAAAAAGTTGCATGCATTTATCCTGCACAAGTAATGATAATGATGATTTGAGTATAAATAAATTAATGCATAAATGCAAAATGTACTAAATAAAAGATCCTTTTAACCTTTCATACATTTATTATTTATGCATTTATTTATGCATGCATTTTTTTATTTTCAGGATAGATTTTTATGGGATTTTTTTTATTTGAACATGACCAAGTTTGTTAAACAGAGCTGTGATTACTTCACTCGTATTCATGCCTGAAAACATAATCAAATTAGCCAAACTCTTTCATAAATGAACATGCATGTGTAGGGACAGCTTTCAAACTCCTCAGAGATCTGTGAAAATGTATTCCATTTAGGCCTGCGGATGTCTGTAGCACAGTTAATGATGAAGTAATGTTAAGCTGTTCTTACCAGACACATGACTGTCCGAGCCTGGCTTTAAGCTTTAGCTCTGAGCTTTAGGAATCCTTCCCTGCTCCCCTGCATCCGGATTTGCACTTCCGCTCTTTCAACCATACACATCCTGTGCTAAGTTTGTGAACTCTCCACAGACCCTTATGAAACTGCCAAAACTCAGCACTGGAACAGGACTAAAGGATGTGATATTCTGTTCCTCAGCTGAACCCAAAGGTATGGCCCTCTTTCATGCAGTGCCCCTGCTGTCAAATGGGTAACAATGGACATGACAGGCCAGAAAGTGGTTGTGTAAGGTGTTTTTCAAGGTGTCTAGCTGCCAGTTTCCACTGCTGAAATGCTGTGGATGTGCATGTGTGTCCATATTTGCTATCATAAAGTGTTTATATGCAGGATTCAGGTAAGAAAACAAGTAAAAGCATGAACCATGCTGAATCCATCTACAATACATATCCTCACAGACAGCACTGTCATAGTAAGACGAAGAAGAAAGACCGGTTTAACATTGCTGATATTTGATTCAATTTAAATTCTTTCAGTGTATTCTTACAGAACAGAAGCAGGGCTTGGCAACCTATGGCATGCGGTGGGATAATCACTGGCATGTGAGTGAAAGAGGTGTATGCATTTCATTTAAATAAAGTCCCTCAAACCTGCATGTCAATGTATATTTTGAGAGAATCATTACTTACAGTCACACAGCCTGTTTTACTACATTATAAATACTATTAAAGTGTGAGAATTAACCTGCTAGTCAACAGATATGTGTACATGGGCAAACCATTTGTGCGACTGCTGTGCATACGAGCTGCTGATAGCTCGATGCAGGTTTGTGCAGTGATGTGCTTTCGCATACTGTAAGTTAAGTCTGTATAGCTTCAGTCATGCTGCGCTGTTGAGTGCATGACCGTTTATTCTGCATTTGTTGCTCTTAGCAAAAAATAAATGTTGGAGATTTTCAAGTCGCTTTACAGAGTTCTTAAAGGGATAGTTCGCCCCAAAATGAACATTCTGTCAATAATTACTCACAATCATGTTGTTCCAAACCTGTAAGACCTTCGCTCATCTTCGGAACACAAATGACGATATTTTTGATGAAATCCGAGAGCTTTCTGACTCTGCATAGACCGCAACGCAACTGCCACGATCAAGGCCCAGAAAGGTAGTAAGGACATTGTTAAAATAGTCCATGTGATGTCAGTGGTTCAACCTTAATTTTATGAAGCTATGAGAATACTTTTTATGCACAAGAAAAAAAAAAAACGATCAACTCTATTTAACAAGTTCTTCTCTTCTGTGTCAGTTTCTGCTGCACATTCACGAGAGTACCACAACATTTTTTAAATTAAACCTAGTAATTATTAAATCCTGTTGCTGCATTATTATCTCCCAATTCTCTCAAATAATGTAGCCTTCTTTAAAACTGTGGCACTAAAATAATGTTATTTGGACTCTTTCTAAAGAATAATGGGCTTTAATTTGGATGTTTATTTAATATCTTTTCCTGGAAAAAAAGACAACTAAAAATGTGCAAAGCTCATATAAAATGAATAGGAAATAAACTTTGCTTATTTATTTTGACTTCTTGAGGTTGGCGGTTAACATTTTGTGAAGGTTAAGTACTTCTTTTCACTGAACATTAAAATAGAAATAATTATTTTCAGAAATAAATTTGCACTATTTGTGCAATGTTGCAGAAGCATAGCCATTTTCTCGGTTCTTAAACCCTATAGTCATTTGTGAAATTATTTAAGGTTAAACGCAATAGAGCTGCATTGGTTTGCATTTCTGTAGTCTTTATATGCTCTTGTTAGCATGCAGTCCTCACTCCAACTAACAATTTTGTATCTATCATCAACAAAACCTGAGATGTTGGTAAGGGTTGAACATGGGGTTCAAGGTGAAAATGTTTTCAGGCAATTGGCATACTTCTACCTCTTCAATCTCGACTAAGTTTTTACTATTGAACTTTCAACTCTCTGGCAATATTTTCAAAGATTCTCTGTTTGTGGCTGAGCATGCGATTTTAGAGAGCAATGTATGTTTTATTTTTCTCTTTACTGTAGATCTTCACAATGAAAAAAAAAATGAATAGAAGATTTTCTTCTGGAGACGGTTCACCTCTTATATCAGTGTGTTTGACTCTGTAGTATCACCGGGTGGGACTGATATTTTAATTAAGCTTGCACATTAATGATATTTGGCCAGCTAAGGACATTTATGAAAGAATTTCAAAGCACTCTTAAAGAAATAGTTCAGCCAAACATTAAAACTTGACCAGATTTGAAGAAATGCAGCATTACATCACTTGCTCACCAATGGATCCTCTGCAGTGAATGGGTGCCGTCAGAATGAGAGCTCAAATAACTGACAAAAACATCACAGTATTCCACATGACTCAATTCAATCAGTCAACATCTTATGAAGTGAAAAGCTGTGTGTTTGTGAGAAACAAGTCCATCATTAAGGTGTGGACTATTCCTTTAATACAATTTTTAACTTATTACTTACATTATTTTAGGATGGACCAACAACTGTTTCCCAAACAAGGATGCAGATTGCTTGTTATTCAGCAGACCTGAAGCACATTGTTACAGGATCTGTGCAAAACAGAACAAAAATAGTCACAGCAATCTAATACAGTAGCTATCCTGCCTCCATTTATCAGGTAATATGCCCAGTTTTGCTGCAAATTTGATACCAGTACATCTCTAACTCTCAAATTAGAGTGTTTACTTTAAAATTAGAAAGTATTATCATACTAATGAAGTATGAATATCATTTAACAGTGAAAACGAACATATTTTGTGTTGTTTTGGAGAGATTAAAGCGGAAGTGGGCTTTGCTAGTGGAACAAATTACCTACAGATCAAGCCAAATTTGACTCCAGGCCTTTCTGGAGATAGAATGAATAATTTATGTGGAAGGACAGAAAGCTACTCATTGCTGTGCTCAGTCAAAATGAGGAGGGAAAAAACACAACCACTAGATGATTCAAGGTGGCACAAAATTGGGTTTTTAATTAAACGCTTGATTACCTCCTATTAATTGGACTTCAGTTAAAATAAATGCCTGGGACTAATGTTTTAACCTCCCCGAAAATGGGGCTCCTGCAAATGATCTAGAATAAAACCACTTCATTTGTATGTATGCATTATCTCTACTTAACCTTTGTCACAGTTGAAAACAGGTTTGTTTAAAAAACTGATATGAACATAACATATAAAACTCAATCAATATTAAAATAAGATATCACTATAGATTTCACTATAGATAAGTCTGAAACTAGATTGAGCTCTTGTCTGATCTATATTATATGGTATGCTAAACCTCCCTCTTAAGTCATACTGTTTGTTTCTTGTCTTTTCTTTGGATGTATTTCCTATTTAAAAAGGAATTTGAAGTGAAACATATTGTAGAGCTTGTGCCATTTTGATCAAAAGAGCCAACAAAGCACTACAATGTCCATTCACCTTTTAAGTTGTGGTTTAGCAGGTCTCGTTTATTTTTAACCATAGTGATTTCTAAATGTTCTTCTTTAGAGAGTTTTAAGACCTAAATGAGAGAATTCCCCTATGGAGAAAACAAGTAGGATTTTTTTAACCTCTGGAACCTGACTGCTGTGTCTTTATTTTACATTCATAGCAATGTACCATGATTATGTACTTTGCTTCTTGTCATAGGTGATATTAGGGGTAGGGTACATCCTCATTCTGGTGAGCATATATTATTTAAAAAAAAAAATATTTCATCAACTTTGACTAGTACACTAGCATATTATGTCTAAGCGTAAGGACTAAAAGCCAAAAATCTCCCAATTTAATTACATGCGATCTTTATAGTAGACTCGAAATAACAGGCACCTTGAAAACAGTTGAAACCCTGTATGTAACTTCAAGTAAGTTCATAGTTATATAAGCGCAAGCCACCTATACAGCACAAACATTCAATCTACCTTTCAGATCAGCTGTTACATATAAGATCAGTCTGAGACGTTTCCGTGTGTGAACTTATCTGATTCAAAAACCGACTGTTTCCACTGAGACAGAGCTGACTTTGTAAGTGTTTGTGTGTGAACGTTTGTGTTTTTGCGATGCAGAAAAATGACTGGTTCCACTGAGACAGTACTGGCGGGTTTATTGAGTTGATGATTTATGTGCTTGCTGCTGCCCTTTCCACATCCTGCTCTGAGAATGCAAAGCACAGGTAGGCTGCAGCTTTTCAGGGAGCTCTCGCAATGTGTTTGTGTGTGTTTCTCTGTGTGTGTGTGTGTGTGTGTGTGTGTGTGTGTGTGTGTTCATATCCTTGGCTGAAACTCTGATGCAACATTGTGCCTCGGGCAGTCAGGACTATGTTCTCAAATCCAGGCAGTTCATCACCGGCACCTTGGTAGACATCTTACCAGAGAACTGCTCTGACACTCTGCATGTGCAGGGGCGAATGTGGCCTCGTATGTCCATCAGCATGAATGTATTTATACAGCATGCATAACATAATATGAAGGGTTTTTTGTATGTGTCTCAATGCCCATGTACAGTAGATACATGTCCTCGGTATGTAAGGTTCCTTCTCATTTATTTCTGTCTAGTTTCTCTAAAAAAAGATTCTCTTGCTACATTTTTAAGAATCTGTATTCACATATGTTGCCCTCAACAGCAGAATTAATAAGCAAACAAAGTTTAACCCTAACTTTAATTAAGTTTGGGGTCAAGATTTATTTTTTAATAATACTTTTATTAAGCAAGAATGCATTGAATTGATCTAAAGTGACAGTAAAAACATTTATAATGTTACAAAAAATTATATTTCAAATAAATGGTGTTCTTTTTTTTTAAACTTTCTATTCATCAAAGAATCCTGAAAATATATTCCACAAAAATATTAAGCTGCACAACTTATTTCAACATTAATAATAAGATGTTACTTGAATCATTTTAGATTTTTTTTTTAATAAAAAAATATTTGAGCATAAGAGACTTTAGAACCAACCTTGCTGACCACAAAAAATTATAGATATTTATAAAAGAAATTCATGCACATGAGATGTAATATCCATGTACGTATCTCCTTCTTTGAGGTTAGATTTTAACATTTTATCTATTATATATTACAGTATAAAAGTATCCACCCTGATTTTTTTATAAGCCTCTTGATTTGGCAACACTAATATTTTAATGTTATTTCATTCATTTATTAATTAATTTATCTTTTGGAATCTGAGATCCTGCAGAGGAAAAAAGAGAGAATTAGCAATAAATGCATCCCAAAACTACGGCATGTGCAGATTCCACATGGCAAGTTTTATTTTCACATGGTTTAGCTGAGATATTACACTTTTTGGAATATTGATAGTCGTGCGGTCTGTATCTGGCCATAACATTACAGCATTTATGGGCCTCTTGTTATTCTTTATATTCCAAGATGGAATCCGCAGATTAACTGAGAAAATCTTGCCTGAACAGGCAATGTGTTCAGGATAATGTAAAGACATTTTTTATTTTTATTATTATTTTAGAATAACATTACATTATATTGGTTGTCATATTTAAAATAATTATCAGGACAAAGTCCGTAGTCTCATTCGTAGTTGAATTACAATACAGCATTTGCAGAAATGAAAAGATCTGTGAATCTGATACTCATATGATTCAGTGGCAGAGCATTCCATACAGAAGGAACATTTTTCAACTTAATCAGAACTTTTGATACTTTTGTTACCAAAGCCGAATGCAAACTTTTTACTTTGTGCATTAAACTCTAAATTTCCTTTTGTCAGGTTGTTTTTCTATTTGTGCAGGCTGTGCCCCCACATTGAGCTGTGCAGTAAAAAAAAATCATCTAATGAACACTCTGCATTTATACTGATGGAAGAGACACTGCATTTATATACTGATGGAAAACCCCTACCAAGGGATTTATGAAGCCTACTGAAATTTGCATGATTTGCAAGGGGCCACATAATGTGAAACAATTCACAGTATCAGTGCTTCAACCTTTGGCTCTCTGTTAAAATATGGGTGTATTAATTAATTGATGGTAGACAACATTGGCAAGATCAAAACATATCTTTCAAATATTTAAGAAGTGTATGCCTCCATTACATTAATGAGTCTGTGTGAAACTGGCTGACTGAGGGAGAAAATGCTTTCTGAAATGACAGGGAAGGCAACAAGTTTGAGTTACCAAGAGTTCTGTGCTGTTACAGCATTAAAGTGCATGTCAGAATGTCACATGTCTGCAGGAAGTTTCTGCACTCTTGAAAATAGGCTCATCAGTTTTAATTCTTTATAAAATCACAGTTATGCTGATATTCAAAACAGCAGAATTAAATGAGACTGAATCAATACATTAGGTTACAAACTAAAGTAAACTAAAGTAATTTTAAGGGATAAATGAAGTAGAAATGGATAGGGAACTATTGCACTTACCACTTTTTTACAGTTCATGGTACACTGAAGAAAGAAACAGATTAAAGGAAGGTGTTGTCAGCAGTTCGGAGTTTAAATTAGGAGGTGGATTCAAACCAATTTACAGCATTAAGGTAACATGCTACAAGATGCAGTCATGCCAGGCTGATGAAAACAAGCCTACTTTACAATGAGATATTCACCCAGACTCTGTGCATCAATGTCCTTAAAGGGGTCATCGGATGCAAAATTCACTTTTGTTGTTGTTTGAACATAAATGTGTCTTGGAAGTGAGTGTAAACATCCATCCTATAATGATAAAAATCCACCCAGTGTTTTTTTTTAAATCCCTATTTTAAAATCCCCTTTCTCAAATCAGGCTGTTCTGAGATTCCTGTCAGAATGATGTAGTTCTGCACAGGCCCCTCCCACGATAGTTGATTGACAAGTCCGTCTTACCTTAGACCCGCCCTGAGTGAGTTGTCATCAGGCCCCCATTGTGTCGACTCCGGTGCAGGGGAAGACAAGAATGTCTCAGATTAAGCGATTGATGTGTTTTGTTGTTGGATGTAATAATGAACACAGCAGTCGTCATTTACTCCCGACATCTGAGCCGCTGAAGACGCAGAGGATTAACGTTACTTTGTTTTTGAAGGGAATGCGCCGATCCCCGATCTGCCTAAATGAGTCTATGTTCGCGTGAATCATTCGTGATCGAGCTTCATCTACACAAGAAGTGAGTATAAGGTTTTTTATGAATCTTTGCAAATCGCCTTTCCTAATATGTGCTAGTTATCCGATGACCCCTTTAAAGCCAGAAATCCCTCATTTTCTCAGAGATTATTTGTCAAATATTTTGAAACGGATTCACTATGAGCTCTGACTTTGCTAAACAATGGCTTAGCTAAGTTGGTTTAAAAAATGTTTAATTGCCAAATTCTTGGAAAACTGCTACACTACCTTAACTAATCAGAAAATACTTTTACTATGGATTCTTTTTGTATGTTCTAGAATATTTTGTAATTATGGAATGAGCAGATTTTCACTCATGAAGGACATTAAGTGTACAATCTTGTGCCCTTTTATTTTTTCAGGTTTCATATTACATTCTTGTTTCAAATCAAATGTTTAAAAATTCTCTGTAATTCTCAGAGCTGGTTGGTTTCGTTCAAAGCTTAGAACTCTTTTGAAATTCATATAGAGAAAATTAATGGAAAAAATACTTGAATTGGAAAAAAATACCTGAAACCAAGGCTGAAATAGTGGGCAGTCACTGATGCGCTTAACAACCCTGTCAGGCACGTCTCAGTTGTAACACAGTTGAGTCCTAACCAAGTGCAACACGATAGATCCCATGTTCTCCATGTTATTCTAAATTGTGACTCTAACCAACCATGACAAGTAGTGATCGACAGGCCATTGTTAGTGTATTTGTTGTTTTGTGCTATATTTTTTCTTGTGTTGTGGGCTTTGCCCACCTTTAAATGTGATTGGTCTACACAGTTGCATATTAAATCTCAAATATTTTCTGATTGGCTGTGATTTTATTGCTTTGCAGCGGTGTATTCAATATATATATTTCAGTGATCATTGGAATATTTATTGGAAACCTGTCTAGTTAATGCACAGTAGGGTTTGAGTGAGGTTAAAAATGGTCAAGTAAACTTAAATTACAACAAACAAAACATTTTAGAGTTCTGGAACTAACTGAAAATGCTGTATATTTAACAGCTTAGCTGTCAAGAGTTGAGTGGATACTGAAATAGAGTCTTTATGCTGCAAAAGTGGCGTTTACACAGAAATTTCATTTGCAAAAATAATGATATGATTATAGAAACATGAAATGATGCATGAAAAAAATGACAATTTAAATAAATGTAAAACAATAAATTATTAAAAAGTTCAAAATATACTCTTTTTATTTACACATGCCTAAAGCAACAACAACAAAAATCACTTGTAGTATTAAATTTTGAACTGGTAAGAATTCATCACAAATTTACCACATTTAATTAGCCACATTAAATATGTGCTGCAATATAACAAAGAGTGAAAAATTTAAGGGGGTCTGAATACTTTCCGTACCCACTGTAAGCAGTTAAGCGATGACATTCACTCAAGCACCTTATTAAACTGTCTGGTTCAGCCTTATTTGCCATCTTGCAAATAAGCTGTCATCCAAACAAGATCCAATTATTTAATACCAATCCTCACACTATTTATTTAAATATATACATAAAACACATTTACAAACTAGCAGGGATTTCACTACCTTTTCCTACATATAACATTGTTATGCTAATTTTACACTCGTCTGTTACACAACTTGAATGTACACATATTTCAGTAGGATGCTTTCCTCCAAGGTAATTTGTTATGTTATGCTTTTTGGTTTGTCAATGGGCTTGTTTAATTCAGTGGAAATGAATGCGCTTGTGCTAACGAGCATTGTTGTTGCTAGCACTCAAATGGAACACCACTAGCCCACGTTTGTATAGAGGTAATCATTCATGCTGAAGTTCTGTCAGTAGACAAACAAATAATTGGGTCCGTTCTAGAGCTCTGTGTCACAGGGTGAAACATGATTTAGAATGAATACTTACTGCTTTCTGTTTAGTTCTGCTAACATCCTGCTGTGCCAAAATGCACATACTGTACATTTGGTATATTCACAAAAACAAGCATGAAAACTCTAAAACTCTGAAAACTAAGAAACACAGAAAGGAAACATGCTGGTTTGTCATTGTATTTAACCAATGAAATATTATGCATTATAAATTCATTGTAAGAATTTAGTCTATTTAGAATGAGGTAATGAGCTCCATTTTAGAGCAACAGCATGAAAATATTCTTCATATTGAGGGATGATAGTACTAGTATATGCCTATAAGTTGTATGTTATAGTTGTAGAAACCCAACAGTTACAATGGACTTAAATCTAATCTATAATAGTTGGTTCAGCACCATCAATTTCCCTGCTGTGGCTATTCAATACAATCCATTGTTAATTCACACAGAAGGAGACTTCTGATTAACAGAGTCCTTGTGGACCACCAAGCTCTGCGCTACACTCATGCAGCTCTTTTTAATTAGGACACAACACTCAATGATACATTTCTCAGAAATTCATTAGAATTCAAGTGGCCTTGAGCCTGTGTCCCTATTCATTTCCAATAGGTGGCTTTACACCAGGGCAATCAATCGATGCATAGGGAGCCTCTACTGCCGCATGTGGCCAAACACTGGGTAGGTAAGTGTGTGTGAAATGACAAATGGAACGGGTGCTTTTGTGGTCACTCTTTGTGTAATTTACAATATTTTAAAGTTTTCCCCAGTGTCAGTTTACCTTAAAATATAAACTGTACAGCAGTGCAATTCACTCAGACTGAGCTTTGCAATTTCAATTTTTTTTTACATTTGTTGTGGTTCCCTGTTAGAATGATTTTCTCAGTATGTTTTGTCTTGAAATGTAAAACAAGAATATATATATATATATATATATATATATATATATACAGTGCCTTGCGAAAGTATTCATACCCCTTAATTTTTTTTCACGTTATGTTCCTGCCTTATGTAAAACTGCTTTAAATGACTTTTTTTCCATATCAATCTACACTCCATACACCATATCGACAATGCAAAAACAGAATTGTCACAACCTCGTAAATTTATATATATATAAAAAAAAATGAAATAAGTACATTGCATAAGTATTCACACCCTTAACTAAATATTTAGCTGAAGCAACTTTACAGTCTCAAGTCTTTTTTGTTTGATGTGACAAGCTTTGCTCATCATCATGTGCCAGATGATGTGACAAGCATTGCTCATTAGCATTTGACAATTATCTGCCATTCTTCTCCTCACCTCTTCACCTCTCATGCTCTGTCAGGTTGGATGGGGGCAAATGCACATTTTCAGGTATCTCCAGAAATATTTGATTGGGTTCAAGCTCAGGCTCTGGCTGGACCACTCAAGGACATTTACAGAGTTGTCTATAAGCCACTCATGCTGTGTGTTTAGGTTCATTGTCCTGTTGGAAGGTGAACCTTCTGCCCAGTCTGAGGTTCTGAATGCTCTGGACTGGGTTTTCATTAAGGCTATCTCAATATTTTGGTGCATTGAGCTTTTCTTCTACTCTGACGATTCCTTCAGTCCCTGCTGCTGAAAAACAGCCCCATGGCATGAGGCTGCTACCAGCACACTTTACTTTTTTTCTCCTATTTCCACATATGATCATGGAGCTCAACAAGAGTGATCATCAGGTTCTTGGTCACCACGCTAACCAAAGCCCTTCTCCATAAACTGCTCAGTTTGGCCAGGAGGCCAGCTCTAGGAAGAGTCCTGGTTGTTTCAAACTTCTTCCATTAAGGGTAACAGAGACTACATGTTTTTGTGACCCTTCAATGAGGCAGAATTTTTTCTGAACTCTTCCCCAGATGCTTGATGCAAACCTGTTTCTGAGTTTTACAGGCAGTTTTTTTGACCTCAGGGTTTGTTTTTTGCTCTGCACACACACACACACACACAAACGGGCATCTCAAAAAATTTGAATATCATGGAAAAGTTCTTTATTTTTTGTAATTTAATTAAAAAAAGCAAGCTTTCTTATATTGTAGATTCATTGCACACAAACTTTTTTTTTCATTTGAATTCTGATGGTTACGACTTACAGCTTAGGAAAATAAAAAATTCAGTATCTCAAAAAATGTGAATATTTTCTCAAAGATCAATCAAAAAAAGATTTACAAAACAGAAATGTTCAAGATCTCCAAAGTAGGTTTAATTATGCACTCAATATTTGCTTGGGGCTCCTTTTGCACAAATTACTGCTTCAATGCGCAGCAGAATTTTTTCTGAACTCTTCCCCAGACGTGTGGCTTGATGCCATCCTGTTTCTGAGCTCTACAGGCAGCTCTTTTGACCTCAGAGTTTGGTTTTGCTCTGATATGTATTTTCAGCTGTTAGACTTTTATTAAGACGTGTGTGCTTTTTCAAATCATACCCATTCAATTGAATATGCCACAGGTTAACTTCACTATAAGTGTAGTAACATCTACAAGCAATATGAATGCTCCTGAGCTAAATTTCAACTGTGTCATATATACAGGTATGAATACTTATGCAATGGAATATGGAAGTTTTTTTATTTTTAATAAATTTGCAAATATGTTAAAAAAAACTGTTCTTTGCTTTACCATTATGGTGTATGGAGTGTAGATTGATGTGGGGAAAA
>NW_015540860.1:904959-907779 GCF_001515605.1 Sinocyclocheilus anshuiensis | reverse complement strand
AAAATTCAGTATCTCAAAAAATGTGAATATTTTCTCAAAGATCAATCAAAAAAAGATTTACAAAACAGAAATGTTCAAGATCTCCAAAGTAGGTTTAATTATGCACTCAATACTTGGTTGGGGCTCCTTTTGCACAAATTTTTAGCACGAAGAGAATTACTGCTTCAATGTGGCGTGGCATGGAGGCGATCAGCCTGTGGCACTGCTGAGGCGTTATTGAAGCCCATGTTGCTTTGATAGCTGCCTTCAGCTCGTCTGTATTGTTTGGTCGGATGTTACTTATCTTCCTCTTGACAATACCCCATAGATTCTCTACAGGGTTCAGGTCAGGCGAGTTGGCTGGCCAATCAATCACAGTAATATCATGGTCAGCAAACCAGTTAGAAGTAGTGTTGGCACTGTGGGCAGGTGTCCTGCTGGAAAATGAAATCAGCATCTCCAAAAAGCTTGTCAGCAGAAGAAAGCATGAAGTACTCTAAAATCTCCTGGTAGAAGCCTACATTGATTTTGAACTTGATAAAGCACAGTGGACCAACACCAGCAGACGTCACGTCACCCCAAATCATCACAGACGGTGGAAACTTCACAATGGACTTCAAGCAACTTGGATTCTGTGCCTCTCCACTTTTCCTCCAGACTCTGGGACCTTGATTCCAAATGAATTGCAAAATTTACATTCATCTGAAAAGAGGAGCAACAGTCCCGTTCTTTTTCTCCTTAGCCCAGGTGAGACGCTTCTTACGTTGTTTCTGGTTCAGGAGTGGCTTGGTTCAAGGAATGTGACAGCTGTAGCCCATTTCCTGAAGACGTCTGTGTGTGGTGGCTCTTGATGCGCTGCCTCCAGCTTCAGTCCACTCCTTGTGAAGCTCTCCCAAGTTCTTGAATCGGCTTTTCCTGACAATCTTCCCAAGGCTGCGGTCATCCCTGTTGCTTGTGCACCTTTTCCTACCACACTTTTTCCTTCCAGTCAACTTTCTATGAATATATTTCGATACAGCACTCTGTGAACAGCTAGCCCTTTCAGCGATGACCTTCTGTGGCTTACCCTTCTTGTGGAGGGTGTCGATGATCGTCTTCTGGACAACGGTCAAGTCAGTAGTCTTCCCCATAATTGTGGTTGCATGTTCTAAACTAGCCCAGGATGTACCCCGTATTTACACTCAAAATTAATCAAACTAATCAAGCTCAAAATGGAATATTCAATTTTTTTAGATACTGATTTTTTAATTTTCCTAAGCTTTAAGTTGTAACCATCAGAATTAAAACAAAAAAAACTCTTGAAATATTTCAGTTTGTGTGCAATGAATTAAATTACAAAAAATAAAGAACTTTTCCATGATATTCGAATTTTTTTAGATGCACCTGTGTGTATGTGTATATATATATAAATATATATTTAACCAGTTGTGCACATAAGTTTACATACCCCTTGCAGAATGTTTTATTTTTTTTAAAGTATTATTCTTTTAAGTATTTTTTTTTTTTTACTCCATTGGTAGATTTCTTTTTTTATTTTTATTTGAAGCAAGTCACTTTATTTTAAAACTTTTTTTTTTTTTTACTTTCATGTAATTTAACTTCTCAGGAAAATATATCTTGATTTAAGAATGTTTAGAAATTTGTACTAAATAACGAGACAAAAATACTGAGAAAAGAAAGACTTTTTAAAAAATGATTTTATTTGAATTTTAAGTCTTCCGTTGAACACAAACATAGATATTATAAAAAAATATATATACCCTCCTTTTTTCCATACAATGAATGTCAGTGGAATCCAAGATGTGGTTTTGGATCCCATTGGCTTTCATTGTTTGGACAAAATCTTTCGGAATGTTCTTCAGCTGTCTCTTTGTCTGACAGTCAATCTGTCATAACAATGTCAGTTCAGAAAATAATTGAGTTGTTCCACAGAAGAAAGAAAGTCTTACAGGTTTGGAATGACATGAGGGTAAGTGATAATAGAACTCTCATTTTTGGGTGAAATATTTCTTTAAGGAAGTAGCGGTTGTATGTGGCCTTGAAATTCTGGAAATGTCCTCCTGTACCTGCATAGTCGAGTGTATCCTCAGGATGTCTCATGCAATAGGACTGCTCCTTGTCTGTCTTCTGTGAACAGTTTTGGCTAAAAGGGATTAAATTCAGAAGTATTAAGTGGAAAAGGCTGTTGAGAAGTGATATGCAGGTGTTGTAGGCTATTTGCTGCTACCCAACATCAAAGACATCCTTCAATCCTTACCTTTTAGACAAGAATGTCTACATATTTACCTGACATGCAAGAGTAATGTGAGGCAGCTTTGATATTATTCCAAAACTAATTATGCGTTTCTGTTTGTTGACATCAGCCAGTGGCGGGAACCTTCAGCATTTAGTCGGGTCCAAAAGTCATGACCACTAATCGAAAAAAAAAAGCTTCTATCTTGGATTTCTTGTAATTTAATTCAACTTATTTCATATTATTATCATAAAATATGAATGAAAATTTGACTGACAAATTAACATGAATTTCATAATGCCTTAGTATTTGGTTTGTCAACAGTCAAGCTGCATGAATGCCACAAGTTTGTGTCAAACCTGGGGTCGGATTTGTGAAACACAGTTAGGAAATAATTCCTTCATAACTGACATTTCCTACTTAAGAATAAAGAATAGTTAGTAATAATAAAGAATCATTTGCATTTCCAAAAACATTTCTTAAGACTATTTTTTTCTAAAAATTAATAAATAAGATAAAATAAATCAGTCAAAGTTAGGATAACCTCAAACTTACATAAATAAATAAATAATATGTACATATAATTAATAAAATATATAAATTATACA
>NW_015540860.1:891768-904949 GCF_001515605.1 Sinocyclocheilus anshuiensis | reverse complement strand
AATAATATACTTATAATATAATATACTTTCTTAAGACTGTTTTTATCTTTCTTTCTAAAAAAAAACATCTGTTAAAGTTAGGATAACTTCCAACTTATAAATAAATAAATAAACAAATACATTTAAAACAGAGCAAAATCTGACATTTTATACATCATAATGTTTCTTTGTTCAAAGTTTCTTCATAATAAGGCTTTGAGTTTATTTTCAGATTTAAATTTGATTTTGTTCCCCGAGTTCCAATATTGTTTCAGATGTTTGGATTCCACCATCCTCATTACACAATAGCTTTCTCTTCTTAATGCATTTGAGACTTTCCTCAACAAGTCACTAAAAACAAAATGGGATGAATCCGATCCTCTCCACATGGCCATCCATACGTGGACATTTAATCTACCCTTGTTGAGGCTTTCAGTATTGTCCAAACACCAGAACATACCCACAGCTTACCAAGAAGACAATGAAAAATATGAGCTTACAGAGTTTTGGCTCAGTGAGTGATGAAAAGGAGGGAAAAGTGTGTGTGTGCACAGGTTCTCAGATGCCTGCGAGAGAAATCCGTCCACAGCATGGGATCAAAAAGAGTGAGAGAAAAAAGAGGAAAGGTGAAAAAGCATAGGATGAATCTATCTCTCCAGTACACAGAGGAGATGAAACAATCGATCCTTTGCTCTTGAGCAGAGCCTGTTGATGATGATGAACCTTTACAGAACTTTCCTGCTGGCCACAGCACTGCGGCCCTGTTCATCCCAGTCCCCAAACCCAGCCGACTGCAACCCATCATTCTCTGACAGCCTGCCTCTCGCTGCACTCTGATATACAGGGCTGGAGAGAAACTGCAGGAGATGATCTCGCAATGTGCTTTTTAAAAGGGACTGTTTAGCCAGAAATGAAAATCCGTCTTCGATTATTCACCCTCGAAAGGAAGTGGAAAGGTCAAGTGTTGTTACTGTAGGGTAATGCTGAATTTCAGTCACAGCGTCAAAGTTGAAAGCAGTATTAAACATTTTGGATGCGATCTGGCACATTTGGTCTCGCTTCACTCGCCCAAAGAGATCATCTGATACGATAACGACGTAAATTGCGAATCAGTGGAGCCTGCATGGCTGATATTACGATAAAAGTGTCCATTACTTTTCAAGTGTATGTCATAATTTTCTCAGAGGACGGTGTGAAATGAAAGGCTGCGCATGGCCAATGAAATTTAATCATGTTTTTGTAGCATTGAAATGATTTTCGTCCTTGTCGTTTTAAAAGAATGTCTGCTTTTGAACCAGCAGGCCTCATTGCTCAGTATGTTCTGCAAGTTTTTCTTCTCTCTTCAAATCACATTTATATTTCATCTTCAGTTTCTGCAGGTGTGCACTGTGACAAATTTATTCCCTTTAGCTAAACTTTAATATATGCTTTTTGTGAGACACCCTCAAGGAACAAATACACAATCACACAGATTCACAAAGTTCTTCCATGAATCACATTCTTGCAATAGTTTGTTTGTTCAGTGCTCCTGCTGTTATTTTGCCGAGGTTTTGCGTGACAGGGAATAGAAGAGTCTATTTATTCGGCTGACATTTATTCTGTCATGCACATTGCAGGGACATTTAAATGTTGTAAAATAGAACAAAACACCTCAGCTTAAAAAACTCGGTTATACATGGTTATTCAAAACACTTATTTATATGAGTAAGTATGTATATACACTCACAGGCCACTTTATTACTGTAGGTACACCTTGTTTGTACTGGCTTGGGCCCATTTTTGTCTTCAGAACTGTCTTAATATATGTTAAAATGCAATTCATTTTTGTTATGGCAAAGCTGAATTTTCAGCATCATTACCCCAGTCTTCAGTATCACATGATCCTTCAGAAATCATTTTAATGCTCAAGAAATATTTCTCATTATTATCAATGCTGAAAACAGTTATGCTGCTTAATATTTTTGTGAAAACTGATACATTTATTTTCAGAATTCGTTGAATAAAATGTTTTGAAAGAAGCTTTCTATTTAATTTCATGCATGTGTGTGTGACGTGTATGTATGAAAAACTTCAGCAGCAGGCGGCATTTATTTTAACGAACAATTGCAAAATTTCTATTACAGAATTTACTTGCGCATCAAGGTACATCATTAAATGTGTCCATCTAATATCATATTGCATTTTAATAATTAACTGTACTAATTAAATGAATTACCAACAGCCATACAAAATTAAGATTAAGGGCCAGATTTACCAGCTGTCTTTTGGCGTTAAAATAGTAGGATTTACTAACATGCAGTTAAGAATTAGCAATGAAAAGGCGTGCACAGTTATTTTTGCCTGATCTTATTGAATATACATTTGTAGGAGTTTCCCTTTCCAACGTGATCTCATGATAATTCGTATGTATTTTACGTAAAGTAGGTTAAGGGGTCTAAAAATCTAAATTGCGTATTAATAAAATGATAAAAATGCATATTCGCTATAAAATGGGTAGGTTTAGGTTTGGAGGTAGGTTAAGGGGTCTAAAAATCTAAATCGCTTATTGATAAAATGAAAAAAATGCATTGATACGAATATCTTAATGATATAAAAGATACGTAAATATTTTTACGTTTTTTAGCTAAAAATACGTAGCGATTTGTACGTTTTAAACGTTGAAATACGTCTAAATTGTACGTTTTAGCATTAATAAAAACGTACAAAAGTGTACGTTTTGTGCTTGTAAATGTTACGTATTAATACCTACGTATAAACATGAGACCAGGCTGCCCTTTCAGACTCAAAATTTATGAGAGGAGAGTATTAAAAGGAATCACGCGACGCGATTTACTAATGTTTCCGCTCGTCAAATTACTGGTATTTGTGCCAATTTTTAACGCCCAAAAAAAGCATGTCTTAAAGCAGGTGGTAATTTGCGCTGCTCTTGGTACATTGTCCTGGTCATTATGGAAATGATCAGGCTGCGTCTGTGTTCTTTAATGTTCGCATTGTTAGCAAATCATCTGCATAATTTTCACCTTCCATCTGCGCGTTTATGGAATTGCGCTCTAATGCTAATTTGCCCTGTTTAGTAAATCTGGTCCTAAATCTAGACATCATTTATTTACATATAAAAGAAACTAACTGACACATTAAGTCTGTTAGGTGTTAATGCTTGTTCTGATGACAATGATGACTTATACCGTATATATTAAAGAATTATAAGTCACATTGATGCTATTCAAAATTGACATTGTCCATTTAAACAGTGTTCATAAAAGCACTTGCATGTATTCAGCAGATCTGTCTTATCTTTCAGGTCAGTGAAGCAGTGTCTTGTCAGAGTCATGCCACTGCTAGCATGTCCGATAACCCTTTTGTGTCACAGCTGATGAATCCCAGCCAGAGAACTATATCAGAGTCAGGGCCTGTCAAATATTGATTGCAGATTATTGAAGCCCAATAGGCTCCCCGGACTACACCAGAGAGAAATCGGAGCCTAAAGATTAATTTATTTTTCTTGTCAGTTTGGCAAGAGCAAACAGGTTTTATGAAGCCTAACATGTTGCGCTACAGAAAACACTTTATTGGTTGACAACAGCTTACATCTCGTCAAAATTCCAAGTGCCAAACCCAACTTTGATTACATTGGGCGACAGCAAAACGAACAAAGCAAGAAACCCCACAACAGTATATTTTTAGACCAGACTAACCTTACAAAATTCATGAGGTACATCACAGCTGAACAACCCACTGTTGACATTTTTCTGTAGAGCTTGTCATCAATTTCTGTCAGTCAACATTCAAATGTGTTGTTTGACAAATAGCATAAGCTCATAGGCAATTAAAGCTGTATTCTAAATACAGCTCGATGGTTGACGTGTCTGAAAATGAAACATTTTATTCAGCTAGCGTTTTACTTTAAGCAAAGACAGCCTAGCCACCAGTCTCTTATGTCCCTTTTTTTTATTTGCAGATATTCTGCCAAACATGCATTGTTTAGGTAGGTACCAAGACCTTCACGAAACACTTTTGAGTTTACAGTCCAATTTTGCTGCTCGCTTTATGTAAGGCAGTTGGATGAGAAAAAAAGTGCTATTTAATCCACACTTAAACATACCAATCCACCACCACAACACGTTTTCAGCCCACACCCAGACAATCAGACGGGAGGTCAAGACATACACACACACACACACACACACACACACACAGTAATCCCAGGCAGACAGTGTTGAGGAAGGCTTTGATAAAGGTAAACTGGGAAGCAGAGATAAAAGAACAGCAGGAGCTAAAGTCCACAGTAAAGCTTGTTCTAACTTAACACAAAAACACAGCCGTCTGTTTGAAGATAAAAAAAACACTGAAGAAAAAAAAAAAAAAGATGTATTTGACCCTAAGAATAGAACACAGTGTACCCATCTTGTGATGGCTAGTAGGTGAACCTCTTCAACTACAAGTTAACGCAATCTGCTGAAGTTCAAACCGAGCATCAGAATGGGGAAGAAAGGTGATTTAAGTGATTTAGAATGTGGCATGGTTGATGGTGCCAGTCAGGCTGGTCTGAGCAGGGCCGTCCTTGGGGTGCAACTGATGCGGTTGCACTGGGCCCCACGCTCCAAGCATTGTTTAAACGCCACAGCCTCAGTATTGTTGCTGACCATGTCCATCCTTTTATGACCACAGTGTACCCATTTTGTGATGGCTACTTTCTGCAGGATAATGCACCACGTCACAATGCTGAAATCTTCTCAAATTGGTTTCTTGAGCACAAGACTCAGATGGCCTCCACACTCACCAGATATCAATCCAATAGAGTATCTTTGGTATGTGCTGGAACGAGAGATTCGCATCATGGTTGTTCAGCTCACAAATCTGCAGCAACTGCGTGATGCTGTCATGTCAATATGGACCAAAATCTACGCCACAAAGAATTAAAATAGAATATAGTTATTTTAGATTGTGACAATATTTCACAATATGAATGTTTTATTGTAATTTTGATCAAATAAATGCAACCACTGGGCATAAGAGACTTTGAAAACTTCTGTATGGTAGTGCACATTCTTTTTAAGTTTCTGTTTTCATCAAATATTAATAATGTGATTAATTCTGATAAATTTTGTACAACGTTCAATTAATGAATGAATCAATTAGCATATCATGTAATTAATTCAATTACATTTTTGAATCAATGAAAAGCCCTACTATTTTGTAATTTCCCCCCAACCTTAAAAAAAATGCAGTTTTGAGACGGAATGTTTCATTGATTTCTTAATGTAAATTTCTGACCCCACATTAATCCATTACTAATGAGCTGGAATGGCAGCAGTAAAGATGAGATTAGTTAACAAAGCAGTCTAAGTACACCTCCAGGTGTTAATTTGTTCATTAAACATTCACAAGACCAGGGTTAAACCATCAGTAAGATAAGGTGAATGCGGCTGGGCTCCTTCCTCATTACCTCCCCCTCAGTAACGTTTTGCTCTCCTCTGTGAATGAATGCACATGCACCTCCACTCCTCTCATTAATCAGAATTCAGCCCCTCTTCTCCAATCCAATTACAGGCTCTTGCAGGAGGGCCTGATCAGGGATGAAATCAGGCGCATATTTGTTGAATTTCATTATCAGGATTTTTCCCAGGCTTATTTTATTTATTTATTGCCAGGAGAAACTCTTCTTCAAACTTCTTCAATCATCCCTTCATATTTGTCTAGGTGCCTTTGGGTTATCACACTTTTTCACGCTGTTTTTCTGTGAGAGATCAAATCATTGCAGGCTCGACTGTGATATGTTGTACTTCTGTAGGAGTTCTTCTACCATTTCCAAATATGTTCACGAGACGGTAAGAAATAGTTCCTTCTCCTAGTGCTTCCATAAATCACACACAGACAGCAATACCAAACACCAATAGTATTTTAAAAATACCTCACAGCCATGAAACAATGAACAGCTGACAAATGACTAACCTTGAGGAGAGTGAAGCACTAAGATGTGCGATAAGGGGCTTCTTATTTATTTTAATTAGTTTCTTTTGAGAAGACCCTATGTGAGAGGTGAATCTGACAGGGTGGCATTTAAACCGAGTGTTTGCTCTGCTCTTGAGCTGCTGCTGCTGCAGTGTCTTCACTTATTTAGCTGAGCCATTCATTATGTATCAGCTCAGCATGGGCTAATGCAAACCTCTGGATCTACCTGTGAAGAACACAACCTGCTGCTGTTTGAGACATAACAACAGTGACATTCCTCGTTTAGATTCAGGATGCTCTTAAAAAAGTGGTTCTCAACCGGTTTTGCCATCCCTGCATATTAATGTTTGAAAAAGAATCTTAAATGGAATTACGTGGAGTGACCCTCATGACAAGTCAAGAAGTCTTTAAATCTTTTAACAGGACCTGTTATGCCAAAGCAAGGTTAATTCACTGCGTAATATATCATGTGGTGCGACTCCCCAAAAATATAATATTTATGAATTAAAAATGCTAAATAATGAAATAAAAACTGTTTACTTTGAAAAAATATAGTTTAAAACTTGATTAATATTGTACATTCATATCACATGCATAATGGTGTGTAAAATATCCAGTTGATGGTTCACCACATTACATTTTTAAATTGAGATCAGAATCAAAATCAAAATCAGAGCTAACCTTTGACTTTTCAATAAATTGTATAAACCTTTTTATGACAAGGCAAGCTTTGTTCAGGTTTTAGTATGTCATGTTGTGTGACTCTCCAAAAATGTTATTATGATTACAAGAAATTAAAAATGCATAATATTTGTAAAAGAAATAAATCTTTAGCAAATAATATTTAAAAGTTTTTTAAATAATGATTTAAACTGTACACTCACATGTATCCGAAATATACTGTATTCAGTATTTAATGGTCACACCACATGGCATTTTTAGGTTCATTAAATTAAAACTTGTCGTGAAAATGGTTTAAAAAATTTTCGAAACCAACATGAATACACAGAGTACATTTCTAAGAATTTAGAAATCTTTATAAAAGATATTTTTTTCTTTATTGTGGACACTGTTATTTGTAATTGACCTGGTTGAATTTAGTGATGTTTTTAATATATGTCCCTGGCTTTGTCCCTATTTTTCTCCATGACCCTAACAGAACTAACCCACAACTTTTCTATATAAAAAAAAAACTCTCTGCTTCATTTTAATTTCAAGTCTATGGCCTTGTGCCCCACCTCTCCTGACACAGCAGAACTTCCTCAGATATCCAGACTGCATTCAGAGTACGTCATATTGTAAAACTCAGAGACGAAGGTCAGAAAAGTTTCTTGAATTCAGTTGGAGTGGATACTTTGGGTGCTGCCTCGAATGTGGATTATCTTGTGGTGTTCAAAAATGTCAGCACAAAAAAGCAGACATTTGATTCCATTTGGATACAGGTTGGACTGAGCTATTTCAGGCCTTTTAGATTATTTAAATAATCCATCTTGTCTACACCCTCATGATGTCAGGTTTTGAATGACTGGTATATTGTAAATTTCAGATCCCACGCAGGAGCATTAAATAAAAATGATCAAGTTCAGAATTCTGATTGCCAATACATTTGACAGGAGCTCAATGCAAAGACCATTTAGTAAATTGCTGAGGAGAGCCGCAGTTATACATGGCTGTACCGTCATCTCCTCTAAAACTATGTTTTCTGCTGTGGTGGCAGAACTGTACGGGGTGGGTTTATGTGCCGTCCGATCATAAAACAATAAACAAATATTATTAATGGCCACCATTGCAGGGCTTAACATTTCAGTAAGTCTGCAGACTCTCATGAAGTTCTTAACCTTTAATGACTTGACTGCTCAGACTCCATTATTCCACCCCAGACTCTTGTTCACTGCTAGGTTAGTGTAAGTGTTGTAACTTTAGATCTGTATAAACACAGTTACAAGTAACTCATATTTAAAACATGCCATTTGCCTTGGCTTTTTGTGAGTGCACGCATTAAAAACGCAAAAGCTGCAGACTAATGAAATGTCGTTTCCCTTCCTTCCGAGTCATTACCATTATTTGTGGGGTCTATTCATTTCAGTCCAAAAGCAACATAACCCAAAACCGAGGCCTCACAGTTCTGCAACAGCAGCAAAACTGGTGGTTTTGAAGAAGTGCCTGTCCACCACGGCTCTGCAATTTACTAATTGGTGATGCTAATCAACTCTCTACTGTCAGCTGCATTTGGTGTTGAGCGCATACAAACTGGAACGTTTTACTTCACAACAGGGTACGGTGTGAAGGGCTTAGAAAACCACAATGAAATGTTTTGAAATGAATCAGCAGAGAATGGCCACAGAAAATGTGTTTTTAATAAGCGTGTGCATCTAGTTAGCATAATGTTCACACAGATACTACTTTGAAAATGTTGCCTTCCAAGCTACAAGCTAATCATTATTTGCCAAGCTCAATATGATTTTGTGCCTAAGTACATAAAAGGTATTTATTTATTTATAGGGAAAAGGGCTCTTTACCAATTGAAGTTACTCTGTTTTAGAAATAGTTGAGCTGCTGCCACTACTGAACAAAATCTAGTTAATGACTACTTTAAGTTGTTATGTACTGAACGATTTCCCTACTGAAATTATCTTTAACATATTTTGTCAGGGTTTAAATAATTCAGGGTGTGATCAGCAGTCTACATAATGAACCGTCATTTGCTGAATAAATGAAGACGCTGCGGAGTGGATAAGAGGCAAATGGACACATGGCTGCATAGATTTAAAATGTCACTGTCATTTTCTCATGTCTTCCCTAAGCTTATCACTCTCTCTATTCACACGAAAAAATTACAGACCCAAAATTACAGTGAGGTGGTACAAAAGCACCGGTGACTGTCGCTCTAGACACGATGCCCCTGGATACGGCTCACTCTATGAGCTTTCAGTCTTTTGAAAGACTTGAAGCAGTATGGTGCTCTTTACAAATGTTAGTACAGCAATATAACAAGGTCAAACTGTCAGTGCATTTGCCTATCTTGAAAAGGTTAGAAATGAGTTGTCTGTCATAATAAACAGTTCAAGTATAAATGGCAGTGTTTATTAAAAAATCATAAAAATATAAGAATGTATTCATAAAAATAGAGACCACTTATAAAATTGCTTTAATTTGGCACTTTTCTGAGTTTGTTGTGTTGTATTATCCGCCTTACCATTTGAGTGACAAGATTATGGAACATTTTTGAGAATGTCTCGGTATTTGGTACATTTAGTTTCTGGTAATGGATTTCCATTGAGGGGTTGTGAATGGGTCAATGGCATATAAAATTGTCTACAATAAGAAAAAAGGAAAAATCTTTCAAAGGGAAGTAAAGTTCTTGTATTCATATTGGTTTCACGTGGTTTTTAGAAACATTTATATAATTTTCAAGGAAAGTTTTGATTTAATGACTCGTGTGGTGTAACTGTCTAGTTAAAAGAACATTTTCTATACACTTCTATTTGTAAATACCTTTGTAAATAAAAAAAAAAATACCTTGAAAAATATCCATGCATATAGATAGATACATATTAATTATTATTGCATAGTACTTAATGTATAATTACACTGTAACAAAAACTTGTATTCCTTTAATGAAGTTATCTTCTTCATAATGATATTAAGATTGTTTTACCATAATATATCAAAATGAATAATACAGAAATAAAAAAAAGTGTTTATCATAGAAAAGGTATATTTAAGTCATTGTACTGTATATTGAAATTGCATTTTTATTTTTAATAAATTAAGAGATATTGAAAAGAAGCGTCATGCCATTAACCCAAATAAGACATCTTTTTTTTTTGTGCTGAAATACTGCATGCAAAAGTTGCATAAGTACTTTGAATCTGCCATAAAAGGTGAATGTTAAATGCTGGTGTGTGCTGTCACTTCTGAGTAGGGCTTTAAGTAGTGTATGGAGTGCAGAAGGACTCTAAAGCAGTAATTGGCTGAAGAGTGTTCAGGTTTATGAGTTATGCTGAGCCACGCAACACTGCGTTTCCACTGCTGATGTAGCTTTGAGTAAGGCACTTATATCACGGTTCCTCTGGAGGTGCTGTTCCCCTGATTCCAGCAGAGCGCTCTGTGACCACAGGGTCGTGACCCTCTGTTGCTTGACCACAGCCTTGGAAACAAGCCCTAAAGCTCTCAGCTCATCGCTGATTGCAAGCAAACAACTGACAACATCAGGAATAGAATGGCAAATTATCACTCCACCTGGCTGGAGTGGACAATGCTCAGCTGTCATGGTTTGGGAATCAATCACACACACACACACACACACACACACACAAACGCACAGAGAGATCCACTCTACTACCGTTCTGAAAAACCTAAGCTGTCCGAACTCTATGTAAGCAGAGAAAATCACACCGTTTTCCCCCAGTAGTAATTCCAGAATAAACTGAGGAGATTCAGGAATGGAGGGGAAGTAGATAAGAGTTGTAATGTCTGTTGATTATAACAGTGACCCGTCCTGCAGAGCAGCTTTGTACTGGCTGTCGCTGATAATCCCACAGGCCATCTGATGTACATCTCTGTTGTTTTTATGGCTGTGAAGCCTCTGAGGTAAATTTCATCCACCGTGAGTCATGAGCAAACTTCCCTTCAACTATGAGTCAGACACATGCAGCACTTGGCCACTTGGCTCTTTCTCTGCTTTCATTTCTTGTTAGATGGAAAACAGAAGGAAGAGGATCTAAAGAAAAGAATTATGGGTCATTCCTGTAATGCCGTAGATTAAATTAGGGCGAGGTTACACAAAAAGCAACCACACTTCTGAATTCCTCAGACAAACAGCTTTTAGTGCCAGGGGTTTAAAGGAATAGTTTACCCCAAAATGCTCACCCTCAGGCCAGCCAAGATGTAAATGAATTTGTTGTCATCGGAACAGATTTGGAGAAATTTAGCATTGCATTACTCACCAATGGATCCTCTGCAGTGAATGGGTGCCATCAGAATGAGAGTCCAAACTGCTGATAAAAACATCACAATAATCCACAAGTAATCCACACCGCATGTTTTTAATTTCAAACCGCTTCAGGCTAAAATATGAGCCGTCTATCCATAATATTGCTTTCTCTATATTGAAAAAAAAAAAGTCTTGTCTCAGTGAGGAGACAAATACAGTATGCACAGGTCAAGCATCGTTTATAAGCAAAGACAGTTCTAAACAAATACTGTATGTCAGTGGATTTTGTTGTGAGAGGACAACATAGGATGGACTTTTTAACTGGAGGAAGTGTTATTATGGATTATGGATGGGTATTTTGGGCAGAAGCAGTGGTTTAAAGCTGAAACACCTTAATGATGGATTTGTTTCTTACAAACACAGATCTTTTGAACTGAAGAACTGGAGTCATATGGATTACTTGTGGATTATTGTGATGTTTTTATCAGCTGTTTGGACTCTCGTTCTGACGGCAACCATTCACTGCAGAGGATCCACTGATGAGCAAGTGATGTAATTCTAAATTTCTCCAAATCTGTTCTGATGTAGAAATAAACTCATCTACATCTTGGATGGCCAACTATCAACTTTATGATTATATGATCTCAAGAGGATTTTATCTAATTGTGAGTTACATATTCTCACTTTTAACTGTGATACTGAGATAAAAGAAAACTAGCTAATATGATCTAAAGAATTTGTGAGTTTAATATTTTATTCAGCATATTAAAACATTACAACTTTAATGCACAGGACTGGTAATATCACTAAATAAATATAGACATGTTAAAGGAATACAAAATGGAGGCGAGTAAATAATGACACTGTTTTCTTTTTTGAGCAAGCAACCATTTTAACAACGATTTTCAATAGCAACCAAGGACAACAACACACCGAGTGCTTTATATGCAGTAGATGTATAGACAACAAAATAGATTCTTACTGTAGATGCTATGAAAAGGATGTTGAAACCGTGCTGCATGTGTAAAGTGTGAATCATTTTCAATGGAGCAGTATTATTGAGGGTGAGCAGAGGTGACTGAAAACTAGGCGATGTGGAGAGTGATAAATGACTGAGCTTTTTTGTTTCTCCAGTGAAATCTGATGAAACGATGCACAGAGTCATTTATATCCCCTCTGGATGATGGAAACAAGTCCTGAGAGATCTCAAGCATTTGTCTCAGTACTTTAAGCATCTTGTTAAGAGGCATTTTATTGTGTCTCAGAAATACTGGTTTGATTTATGATTGCCCATGTCTCCTAGTCCAGCTGTTCTATTTATATAAAAATGTGTATATTGTTGTATATTGTTATTATTTTTCATTACAGCATATACAGTATAGCACATTTTGTCTTAATACATTCAAACAAGCATGTTGTTTTGATATACAACAATAAAAATGACAATATATATATATTGTCATTTTTATTGTTGTATATCAAAACAACATGCTTGTTTGAATGTATTAAGACAAAATGTGCTATACTGTATATGCTGTAATGAAAAATAATAACAATATACAACAATATACACATTTTTATATAAATAGAACAGCTGGATGACCAACTGTACAGTACAAGCCTGAAACAATATTGAAAATAAATCTTGGATTTGTATTTTTTTAATACTGGATAAGTTGCTACATTTTTAATAACAATACAGTACATACTGTGCAGTGTGCAGCTATTCCATTTGAAACATTACACTTATCTTAATGGAAGGCAAGCAGTGACAAATGGGAGCAGGAATCCAGAAGAGCAAACCGCATGTGAGATATGATTCATACACAGTGGAATTACAGGGATAAAAAAGATATAGCAATCATCATAAAACAGAGATGATGGTGAGAGGATTGCACTCAGGTTCATCATCATTCGCCAGATCAATGTTTTCATCTCCTTTGTGCAAATGTGGGATAAAACTTTTATTTGCTCTTCTCACACTTGCACTAGGCTTTTTTTTTTACAGACCAGGTCTTTGCTCTTTTATTTTTCTTTTTTAATGTAAGCTCTGCTTGATCTTGTGAGTTTGTTCAGGTTTTTAGACTTACCTCAGGAGATGCGTACCTCACGCTACACAGGTTGATATCAGAAGTTGACCTGATTCTTTATCTTTCTCAACACATTATTGACAGCCTGTTCTATATCTATTTCTATATGCATGGTGTTATGCTCCTCTTATACCAGGTGATAAATATTTATTTTTAAAGATCTCATGTTTTGCCTGAAATACACTAGCGGTTGAATTAAAAAAAAAAAAAAAAAAAAAAAATAT
>NW_015540860.1:891134-891669 GCF_001515605.1 Sinocyclocheilus anshuiensis | reverse complement strand
ATATATATATATATATATATATATTTTTTAAGGATGTAGTGCTTTTATTGTGCAAAACTGTATTATATTTTTAGTGTTGTTTTTATGTTAAATTAGTAGTGTAATAGTGTATTTTGTATTACATTTACAGTGTTGCTAAAGCTTTCAATTTCAAATAAATGTCAAGTCACCTATATTTATGCTTTATACAGTACAAATTGTTTCAAAGTGTCTTCACAGTAATAAACAAGTCAGTTCAGAAAATGCTATTCTTATGAACGTTCTACTCATCAAAAAATCTTGCAAAAAATATCACTGAATGAATGAATGAATGAATGAATGAATGAATGAATGAATGAATGAGCTTTATTGCCAGGTATGTTTACACATACGAGGAATTTGTTTTCGTGACAGAAGCTTCCACAGTGTAACAGAATGACAGTGACAGAACAAAAAACACAGATAATAAAAAATAGCACAAGTAAATAAGGAATAAAAATATATAAATCGACAATTGTATGTGCAGGTATATTACAATAGACAGTTTTGTATGTAC
>NW_015540860.1:882084-890091 GCF_001515605.1 Sinocyclocheilus anshuiensis | reverse complement strand
AACAGCTGAAAGCCCGGCAGACTCAACGCGCTGTCCGGAATGGCGTCTTTCAGCCAGGTTTCCGTGAAACACAGAGCAGCAGAGTTTGAAAAATCCTTATTTGTCCGGGAGAGCAGAAGGAGCTCGTCCGTTTTGTTGGGTAGAGAGCGGAGGTTCGCCAGATGGATGCTAGGCAACGGCGTTCTGAATCCGCGCTGCCTGAGCTTCACGAGCGCGCCGCCTCGCTTCCCCCGTCTGCGCGTCCTGAAGCGTTTGATCAGCGCCACAGCACCCCCGACTACAATGTCCAGCAAAACATCAGAATAGTCGAAAACATATCGGGTATCGGGGGTGGGGGGGTGTACTGCCGAATGTCCAGCAATTCGTCTCTGGTGAAACTGATATATAACTAATCCAGCAAAACATCAGAATAGTCGAAAACCGGTGAAATATCGGGGGTGGGGGGGTGTACTGCCGAATGTCCAGCAATTCGTCTCTGGTGAAACTGATTGCAGGGATATAACTAAAGACAGGACAAACTAACAAAAACATAAAAACAACTGCGGAGCACGCCACGGAGGCAGCCATCAGCGTCGGCGCCATCTTCTGTTTCCACAAAATATCAAGCAGCACACCTGTTGTGAACGTTAAGACAATTGATAATAAGAATTTATCTGAGCACCAAATCAGCATATTCATCATGTCACACAGTAATAAATTGCTTCTTAATATATCACCATCAAAATCAGATACTTTAAATTGTTGTAGGATGCTACTGTTATGACATGTGAAGATCAACCACAATTACAACAATTTCAAATAAAAGTCAAAACACTAATAATAATGTGTAAGTTATTTTAGGATATAATTATACATTAAATATATGTTGGTCATGAAAATTACTTTTATATTTTATTTGATAAACCTGTTCAAAGCTGTATATACAGTAGACAGTAAATCTGCAGTGCTTGTTTTTATCTTGCAACTCTAGTGAAAATTAATATTGACACATATTAGAATAATATCTCATTTCATGAGTTCAAGTACGCTGGACATTGGACCTGGCTCCATGGGGAAAAAATGACTTTATTATATTTACTTTTAGCTCTAAGCAAACTTGAACATTTGGATGGAGATCATTTGAAAACTTCATAAACCTTCTGCTGATGACCTGTTACGAGAAGCACTTTACTTAGAAAGAGTCGAACAACATGCAGCGTTACACGAAATTAAAAGCCTCTTCACACTTACATAGTCTCATTGCCGGATGCACGCAGAGAGTTATTTTCAGCCATTGAGATTTCATGTGGCTTTTTGTCTCCTCATATCACTGTATGCTGTATGCTCACTAGAAAAGGACATTGTCTGGTTCTCTGGTGGCTTTAGGGGCTGTAAATCGCTCACGATACTGCTCCTTCCTCCAGAGGGGGTACTCTCACAGAGAGATCACATCAGCGGAGGAGATGTGCTCAGCGTGGTAGCCACATGTTTAATTATTCAAATTACACATTGTACTTAGCTGTCAAGGCTGGGTATGTCTCTGTGCAACTTTTACACAGCAAACTGGAACGTGGCTAGGAAAGAGACTTTGTGTTGCTGCCAAATAGCCTTTATAGACTTTATGCTGTTTAATATGTAAAATGAAACCTTTGCCCCTCTTTTGTAGCAATGAAGAGAATTCCTTTGGTTCCAGCGCATATTATAATTTCATTAATTACAAAGTAAATATGTGGAGTGGGTTAGAACACTTGTGTATTATAGCAAAAGCTATCGTTCATTACATTATAAATTTATGATATTCATAATTAATGGGGTTGGTTATAATTAAAGCCAATGAACTCCCAAGACACCCCATTCTTGTAAATATAACATTTTAGCCATAATTACCTACTAATATCATAGGCAGCTTGTTTTTATGGCATCACATAAAAGCTGCGTACTATAACCTTTAATGTGCAAACAGATGATTTATTAATGAATTTGAGATGCTTTTTCACTTTCGCCCTTCATAATCCTTTCAAAACCTGTTGTAGTTAAATTCCATGTGGTTTTCCCAGTCAGTCGAGCAGCAGGATGTTTCAGTGGTGAGTTCGACCGGCTGCAGCTCCTCACAGGAGGTGGAGAGCTTGCACCACAAGTCTGTAATAGATAGCCTACATCCACAGCATGAACACGGCGCTGAATGAGAGAGATTCTCGCCTGAGGATGTTACGTATGCAGCGGAAAAGATACGTATATATTGATGCCATGGAATTAAACCTACGGGCAAAAATTTACGATTTCTAATGAGGGGGACCACCCCCCCGGAACGCGATTTTTACCGAGGGGGGCCTGAGTAAATATGCTGTTCAGGGGTCCCACAAACCATAGCGGCGCCCCTGCCAGCACTGCACCATACAGTTCTGTTTTTTATCATAGAAACACTGCCTGTTAAATATTGCTGTCAGGATGTTTTTGTCTTGCGAATGTTTGTTGACTCATTAACCGGTCTCATGTGACTTATCCATAACCTTGAGGAAAACTCAAAGACGGGCAGCCAGACTGCATTAGGTTTTCACTCATCTCTTAAACAGGGTTAAATCACCTAATTCTCGCGCTTTTACACATCATTACATCAGCAGGGGTACTGATGCTGTAAATGGGAGCCATTAGAAAAGCTGTAAATGTTTCCTTTTAAAGCTGAAATGTGTGAAAATATGATTAATAAAGTAATTATACTCATTTAAACATATTTGACAGCTCTTTTGAAAACATGAAATGTTGTTTAGAGTTTTTAAATGTGTATAATGCAGTAGAGTTTTTGTAGCTGAGAACCCAGTCCCATATCAAGATTATATTACGTTACTTCTTGCACATTTTGCGACACTTTCAAATCAAAATGTCCAGTGAGTGGCACTAAAAGTGTGTTCAGTTTTATCTGAAACAGATAAACATCAATCTGGTGATGTTTTATTACATTGGTTGTTGTTGTGTTGTCTTACGCCAAAAGGTTAATGCTTTATCACGTTTGAAAATAATGTACCACCTTCACTAAATCCTACCCTACAGCTAATCAATAGTGTTAACAAAAGCCGAGCACTTCGCATTACAAGTGCAATGCTGTACCAGGTGCGCTTCCGAGCAAGTTTGCTATATCAGAAAATCCCTACATATGGAGCTGGTTAAGTGATGCAAACATCAAAATGTATTAGTTCACAAATCATGCACTATGGTGAAAGTGTTTTGAGGTCATGCTATAGTATTGTGCAAGAAACTGTGCAAGTAACCAATACTCTGATCATCATTTGTGTGAAAAGGGGAAAAAAATGGTTGCTGTTTCACCACCTAGTGTTCATTTTAGCTGGAAACTGCAGTGAATTTACAGAGTACATTTTTATAGTTTTGCAAAAATGTATACTTTTCCATGTTGCATATTCATTGTACTTAATCACTGGCACACCATCTGAGTGGCAGCTGTAGTTCATCACTGACCACTGCAGCCTGTCAAGTACACTCATAACCCACAATGCACCCTTTCTAGAGTTTAGTTACAGCCCTGTTCTAACATTCTTTCCTGCATACATCTTTGAAGACCTTGATTAACTGCTTCAGGTGTGTTTGATCAGAGTCGTGATGCAAATGACCTTGAGCTGAGTTAAGCACTCCTGCCACAAGTAATCTGTTCCTCTGACACCTAAATCTATTTACATTACGAATGTGCTGAATATATATAAAGCAGTGTGTCTGGAAAGGCAAGATGTATTCGGATGAATGTAAATATATATGAGACAGTCTTGAGCAACATTTTCATTCCAATTAAAGTCTTTAAATTCATTTCTGAAATGTCTAATATTCTATACCTAAAACAAAGGAATTTATAGAATTTATAAATGAATGTGTTAATGTGTTGATGTTTTGTTGCTTGTGGTGAACTGATTAATTAATTAAGTAAATTTCTCGTCTATCATTCCACATGGACATCTTGTTGGGTGTTCCAGGTGAATTAGGTGAAATAATATTTAAAATATGAATTTTGCCCCAAATTGCCTGAAACTCCAGGAAATCGAGATAAAGAGAGATGCTACATTTGCTCTCACAGCACAGCCTATATTCTTCAACATGATTACAGGGAGGACTGCAGAGGTCATACATGTCAGTGGTGTTTCCAGCTTCCCCTCATAGCAGATATGATTTATTGTCTGTAGTTTGACAGTATTCTGTTAGTGGTCACATGACTCTGACACATTCTGTGGACTTTTACCTACAGAGACAGTCTGTGAACTACTGTACCGCTGTGACCAAAAAACTGTAATGTGTGCATTCCTGTCAATCCCGGGGACAAGCAATAGGGCTTAAAATAAAACCACTCACCACACGGTTTTTGTGTAACAGCCAATTTCACCGGCTTGGCCTTTGTTTGCTGGCATGTGTGTGCTATGTGTTACACAAAGTCCTACAAATCCATTGTTTTTAAAACAGTATTTTTTTTGTGTGACAGCAGTATAAGGGTCTGTGAAATACACATATGCACATATATGAGATTCCCCTCACGTGCTGCACTCAAATAGCCACTTTACAATATAAAATTAATGAACAGCGACAGCTTGTATGCAAAGGAAAAAAAAATTGGAGAGCTATTGACGAGATATTGGTAGAGGTTCAAACAACACTTGCACACATATGGGGTAAGATGCCCACCTTAATTTTGGAACAAAATCTCTTCTTAAAACTTTTGATAATTGGCTACACTATTTAATTTTGTCATTTTATCTGAATATCAACATTTGTGAGATTTAGTCAGTTGAAGTGTAATTTTGAGGTTAACTGGTCTAATTTTATTTCTCTGGAAAATAGGGATTTATTACAATGTATTATTTTAAACAATAACGTTTTTGTGTCTATTTGTTAATGAGGGATTTGTGATGGACATATGAATGTTTTAGTGAAATATACAATTACACTTTTACACCGAAGATGACCCACTAGAATCAGCACAGAAGATGTAGATGTACATTTCAGACATCTTTGCTTTTCATTAAAACCTATAGGCTCATTGAGTGAAATTGTTAAATTTGTTGCTTTTATGACATATCATATGGGCAGGTGAATATTTAAATATTATTATGTCTCTATATAAGAATAAATGTATCTTTCAGATTAATCTTTTACTGAGATTCTGCTTTATCTGTCACTAAATAGTAAAAACATAATTATTATTATAATGGTCGATTCAGTATTTTACATTAATGACCTTTTTAAAAAAATGCTTACATTTTGTGCTATGGCAACTATACACTATAAAAATGCTTTTGTAAATAAAGGTTTTGGTTTACAAGGAAATACTATTTTAGTTTTTCCACTTCAGAAATTCACATTTAATTCAGTGTTACTTGCCATTTTTTTGTAATTAATTGTGAAATTTAAAGCGTAATTTAGCAAAGGATTCTATTTATTTCCTTAATAACACACTGGCCGATGCATCATCATCCTGCACATGCTATATGCTACAATTTAAAAAGAAATACATAGTTCTTGAGGGGGACATCTTTCTTCATCTTACCCTGCTCACTAAATTACGATTAAATACCTACATAATCAGGTGTCATGGAAATGGAGTGTAACCCTGTCCAGAAAATATCCTCAAGCCATATTTTGAGGCAGCATTTGGCCCCATGTGGCAGCATGTAGCCCCTCTCTTGCTTTGACACAATTGATTGCAGTGCTGCCCGCTTGTCCTTTGGGACCGAAATAGGGATGGGGTATCAAGGCCACTTGAATACTAATGAAATTCTGAGAAATGTATTGCTGACTGTTGTGTCCTAATTAAAGGGAGCTGCATGAGTGTGGCGATGAGCTTGTTGGTCCGCAAGGACTCTGTTAATCAGAAGTCTCCTTCGGTGTGAATTAACTATAGATTGCATTGAATTACCTGGGCAGGGGAATTGATGATGGGCCCGGGGAGGGGTGTTCCTCTCTTTATGCACTTTGGTGTGAAAATAATGATCTCTCTCCCTCCCTGACTGCCTCATCTCAGACACGGGTCTACAAACGCAAGCCAAAAATAAGTCATCGCTGACTGTGAAGAGCGTTCACACATATATATGATGCATGTCTGAGTTGTTAGCAGTATATGAAGAGATAAATAATAATTCTGTCTAAAGATAAGAGATTTGTGCATCAGACTGGCAGATGCATTGTGAGAATTGCCCAGTCACAGCATGAGTGGTGCTACCCACAATACACAGCAGTGGCAGGCATGCTGCCAGCACTAATTCTCTGGACTTTTGATACCTGATGTTGTAGTATTGTGCTAAACTCAGCTGCACCATAATTGCGAACCCCCTCCACTTGCTGCATTACTTCATCAATGCACTGCTGCCTTCACATGCAAATTAGACAGATTTAACACTCTTGAGTTTATGCACTCATTTATCTGACAAAGACTGATACACCAAAATTCAGATAAATATGAAACTGTTACTTAGTGAAGTGACAAAATGCAGTTCAGTTAACATCTCAGAAAAGCAGTCATTTTGCATTTCTATTTTATAAGTGTAACAATGTCTTTTAGCTGTCCGATAAAATAGCAAGTAAAAAAAGGGGGGTTGATATTTGTGTTGAAGGTCAAGCTGTACACAAGTAAAACAAGCAGGTATTAAACATGATATTGATTTTAGGATTGAATCATTTTGCAGTGATTAATTCGTTTCTGGCATGTTGTATGTTTGGCATCAATTCTTTTAATCCTAACTGATGCTGTTTAGCTTTGTAGCTTTTTATTTCTCAAACAACCATGTTGGAAGACGTACCCCTGTCCATATTCCAGGATGAAAATGCCAGGATTCATCGGCTCAAAGCGTGATTCAGTGAGCATGAGGAATCATTTTCACAAATGGATTGGCCACCACAGAGTCATGACCTTAACTCCACTGAAATTTTTTTCAAGAAGTTGTGCAACCTGCATGATCAAGCTGTCTTTGCTGTGTGGTCTTTGAATGTCAGCTGATTATCATAGATTACACCAAGATTTCTGACTGAACTCAATGGGATAATTGTTGACCAAAGCTGGATGGTGAAATTGTGCTGTACAGTTGGATTGGCAGAGAAGAAGAGAAGCTCAGTCTTTGCCAGGTTGAGCTTCAGGTGGTGTTCTTTCATCCATGCCGAGATGTCTGCCAGGCAGTCTGAGTTTCATGCAGCTATCGTTGAATCATCTGGTTGAAATGAAAAGTAAAACCATGTATTATGGATCCCAAATATGAAGAAAAGGAGGGGTCTAAGGATTGATCCCTGAGGAACCCCCATGACCAGTTGATGTTCTTTGGATACCGTCCCCCTCCAGGCAACCCTGAAAGACCTTCCTGTGAGGTAAGATTCAAACCAGTGAAGTGTAGTTCCTGTGATGTCCAGTGATGAGAGGATGGATAAAAGGATCTGATGACTGATGATGTCAAAATTGGCATGATAAATCTAGCAGAATGAGAACTGATGGTTTAGAATCAGTTTTCGCAGTCCACAGGGCTTCAGTAACCAACAGTATTGCAGTCTCAATTGACCCTTCGCCAGGAGTTTGGTTGACAGGCGATCTGACAAATCATAAGGCAGAATCTGCCATTTTGTCCAACAAACAAACCAGACGGCAGAGTAGATTAAGATTGGTGGACTTGAACTTGAAAAATGGTGTATATTGGCGGCTTTCTGTGGTTGAAAATGATGTTCACTCATGTTTATTTTGTGCTATAACTAGTAAAGAGGAAGAAATGATCGTTTCACGTGCCGCTTGAACTGAGGCACTACAGCAATCGGTCACAACACATTAAAGAGCCACAAACCTGTATTTATTGATGGAATTTCTTTAAAAAAAAAAGACAAAATTTGAAACCTGACACTTTGTTTCATACCAAACGTAATCTGCTCTGTCTTCTCTGTCGGCACACTGTCAGTATCCTCTTTGCTCCGCGATGTTTTTTTCACTGCGTGAGAACATAATGTGTAGTTTGTGTGCGGTATGGCTTTTCGGACATAGCAACAGTAACTCAGGGGGGGGGG
>NW_015540860.1:877082-881882 GCF_001515605.1 Sinocyclocheilus anshuiensis | reverse complement strand
TCGGGTCACTTTAGAAACCTTGTTCAAGTGTTTTCACTATGAATGGGAGGAGAGAGACAGGTCTGTTACTTTCTACAATTGAAGAAGTGTGTAATGTGGTTTTTTTTTTAAGTAGCAGGGTTACCTGAGCCTGCTTGAATGTGGTGGGGAAAATGCCTGAGAGAAGAGATGTACTGATGATGTGTGTGAGTGCTGGTGGAAGTGTAGGAGAGATGGCTTGCAGAAGGTGGGAGGGGATGTAGAGGGCATGTTGTAGGATGACTTGAGAGGAGAAGTTTAGATACTTCTGCTTCTGTAAGAGGAGAGAAGGAGCACATGACATTGTTGGCTGTGGCTGTTGTTGGTCTGAGTTCCTCCGTGTGTAAAGCTAAAAACTGGTTGTAGTTTTGTATGTGAAGAAACTGGCAAAGTTATCAGCTGTTAAAGAGGTGGTGGGATGTAGCAGAGGGGGCAGAGGAGGGAGTTGGATGTTTTGAAGAGTTTGCTTGAAGTGTGTTTGAAGTGCTGTTGATCTTGTTGTGAAAATATGAAGTTTTGGAAGTGTGGACCTTGACAACAAAAGATGAAAGCAGAGACTGATACATACTCAGGTCAGCTGGAGTGTTTGATTTGTGCCATTTTCTCTCTGCAGCCCCGAGTTTAGAGTTTTATACCCTGTTGAAAAAAAACCCTAGCATATAATGGTTAGGTATGTTCTGAAGCATGGCAGCTGGTTTAAGCTGGTCCTTAGTTGATCATGAGCTGGTTTAAGCTGGTTATGAGCAGGAGCTAGTTGCTTAGGACCAGCTTAGGACCAGCACATGAACAGCTTAAACCAGCTCATGACCAACTAAGGACCAGCCTAAACCAGCTCAAACCAGCTGCCATGCTTCAAAACATACCTTTGTGTATGCAAAGTCATTAAATAATTGTATAATTATTAAGTTGAACTGAATTGAAATTCTTTTTTCAGTTTACTAGAAATGCTATTACTAGTGCATTCCCTTCAGAGCTTGTCGTGATCTGCCCTGTGAGAGGGATACTGTACATTCACAGTCAAAAACTGTTTGTCAGGAGCATCACGAGGGAGTTTCCTTTGCCATGTGGCTGCATATCAGCCTAAACTCACCATGTGAAAATGCAAGTGTCAACTGGAGTAGTTGAAAGCCCACCGCCACTGCTCCGGTGCAGTGAAAATACACTCTCTGGAGTGATGATTTATGTTTTACCATATGGCAGTCTGATGGACGAATCTGGGTTTGGCAGATGTCAGATAAACACTACATGCCTGAGTGGCTAAAACCAACTGGAAATAATTATAATAATAGATTCAGTCTGTTCAAGTGTCTTAATGCTGCTGAAGGGAAATCTTTTCTAGATGCATTTCCAAATTGGTGACAATATTTTGTGGATACCCCCTTTGATTCAAGGGTTGAATTGTATTTGGTAGCACTTTATTTTAAGGTGTCCTTGTTACACGTTACGTGTACTTGCTATTATAATAACAATAAATTGTGTATAATTACATGCAAGTAACCCTAAGCCAAACCCTAATCTAACCCTACGTAGTACTTAAATGTATAATTACACTGAAACAAAGACACCTTAAAATAAAGTGTACCCTTGTATTAAAAAAATAAAATAAATAAATAAATTACATTAGAAATGAAGTAGGCATATTTAGAACCATTCTTGTAATTTAGATTTAAAAAAGTAACAGTACAACAATAAATTAATAATGTTTTATATTATTATTGTTATATATTATTATTATCACATTTAAAATGGACAAATAAATTGATATTATTGTTATATATTATTATTGTTGCTGTTATTGTTAATAAATGGATGGATAAAATAATACATGAATAACTCATTATCAAGTCTAAAGATTTAATTACATTTATTTATCAATTAATACATTTTTATTAATTTAATTATTTATGTTTTTATTTATTTATTTTGAGTGCCACATGTAATCAATTATCAGGTATCAGTATTCAATTAATTAATTAATTCAAAAACAAAAATATCAAAGTACATTAAAGTACATTTTCAATTTACATTTTTTTAAAATATTTTGTATAGTGTTTATTTGATTAAGGTTTAAGTAGTTAAAAGTAACAGTACAATAATACATTAACAACAAAACTAATAATTACTATTATTACTATTTTTATTATTTTTATTATTATCATCATCACATTTTAAATTGACATTTGTTTGTTTGTTTAATAATAATAATAATCATCATCATCATTACTATTATTATTATTATTATTATTACTATTGTTATCATCATCAGCATCATTATTACATTTTAAATGGAGATTTGTTTGATTTTAAAGCATTGGCCAATTGGTTTTCTTTATGCATTTGTCAGTCGAGTTGAAACACCATTGGATAGTTTGCATGTGTGGGAGCACAGATTAACTCTCCTTTCTGAAATGCTGCTTTTAGGTTAGTAAGGAAAAGGTAAAACAGACATTAAGACAAATTTGAACTCTACTGCAGATCACCGCAACATCATTGTCAGCCTCACCTTTGCTACTGTATCAGTAGAAATGCTCCAGTATTTGAAAGCAGGGAAGAGGGAAGCATTGCTACAGCAGCATAAGGAGGCTGACTCTATATTAATATCCCCTAATTTGGGTTAATATAAATGAATGTATATTGTCCCTCCCTCTAAACATCAGAATAACAACCTTCTGTGAATCTGCATTAAGACTGCAGTCGTATTGCTGATGTTTCTGACAAAACTAACCTGCCCTGCTGTTGTATTCTTGAACCTAATTTTCTGTTGCCTTGTCACAACACTCACGCTTCACTACCTCGGCTGACCCGCGCTGACTGCTGCGGCCTAATAATTTCTCAAAATACAGATGGCATTCATTTGATAAGCACAGTAAGGCCAAATGAAGTCTGTATGTCAGCAGCCTTTGACTCACTGTCTCCTTTGAGCCAAAATCTCTCTGTCTTTCATCTGTTAGATACCGCACACTCGCACTGAATTACAGCTGAACCTACTTTGGTAAATGCCAGGCATGCCAGGGCTGAAATGTCAGAGTAATAGGTTGGTTCGCAAGCACAATGTGTTCAGAGCGTGAGTGAGCATATTTGAGGGAGGGTTCAGATGTACAGTACTCAAGGTGTGAAAATGCGTTAAAGGTTATGCTACTGAAAGGTTAGGCCACAAAATTGCATCTGTGATGTGAAAAATTGAGAAATGTAAATTTTTGCCAGCGGGGAAAATACTTTTGTGAAAAAAAAAGTGATAACTGTCCAGAAGGTCTTCCTTACAGTATATACAGCACAAATGTAGTTTCAAAAATGCTGATGTCCTTTTTCTACAATTGTCATAGTTGATTGTCTTTAAAAAGGGATAGTTCACCCAAAAATCAAAAAATTCTGTCATTAATTACTTACCCTCATGTCGTTCCAAACCTGTAAAACCTTTGTTCATCTTCGGAACACAAATTAAGATATTTTTGATGAAATCCATGAGCTCTCAGACCCTGCATAGACAGCAAGGTTACTACACTCTTAAAAATAAAGGTGCTTCAAAAGGTTCTTCAAGTGATGCCATAGAAGAACCATTTTTGGTTCCAGAAAGAACCATTCAGTCAAAGGTTCTTTAAAGAACCATTTCTTTCTTACCTTTTTATAATCTGAAGAACCTTCTTTCGCCACAAAGAACCTTTTGTGAAACCGAAAGGTTCTTCAGATGTTAAAGGTTCTTTATGGAACCATTTAGACCAAAAGGTTCTTCTATGGCATCGTGAAGCACCTTTATTTTTAAGAGTGTACCACGATCAAGGTCCATAAACGTAGCAAGGACATCGGTAAAATAGTCCATGTGACATCAGGTGTTCAACCGTAATTTTACGAAGCTACGAGAATACTTTTTGTGCGCAAAGAAAACAAAATTAACAACTTTATTCAACAACTCTTCTCCTCCTCATCCCATCTGCAGCGGCGTGCCGCCATTATGGAGAGAGTATCACAACGCATGCGCTTGCTTCCGCATCATATCAACGATGCATGCGCGTGCTGATGCATGTGCATGTTGCGTAAGCAGCGGCACCATATGTAACAATATATTTGCTATATATACTATATAGCAAATCTAAAAAGCTTGAATTGCTTGTATCATTGCAAAATGTAAACTATATTATCTCCCAGCTCTATTCTGGTAAATGTGACCATAAGGCATGAGCATATTGACATATTATCATACATATTGACATACTGCTTCAAAACAATCTGTATTGTGAAGAGTGTTATACAAATAAATTTGAATTGACTTGACTTTAATAGCAATAAATAAATAAATATGAAAGACTCCAAATACCATGTGAATGCAGCCTTTTAAACAATTTCTTTTAACTATTAAATACATATCACTGTAGAAAAAAAAATCCCCCTGCTTCAACCTAAAAACTTTGCAGTTTATTTGCTGTCTTAAGCGCTGGAAGTATAATCCATTAAGTATAATCAAATTGGCTGTGCATGTAAGTTTATCTTAAATTATATTATACTGACTTAAAAAAATGAGTCGAATAAATTAATTAATTTAGTTATTTATAGTTTTTTTTTTTTTGAGTTGAGTCGAATGAGTCGAATAAATTAATTAATTTAGTTATTTATAGTTTTTTTTTTTTTTTGAGTTGGATGTTTTTTACAGTTTACAGTATTTTTTACAGTTTACAGTATACAACTGTTTTTGTACAGTTTACAGTATTTCACACAGCATAAAATCATATTTAATTGATGTAATTGTTGATATTTTGTTGGATTTAATAATAATAATAATAATAATAA
>NW_015540860.1:870016-875660 GCF_001515605.1 Sinocyclocheilus anshuiensis | reverse complement strand
TATATATATATATATATATATATATATATATATATATATATACATTGAATTTACTGCAAGTCAAATAATAATCAAGCGTAGTGTTAGTTCTGGCAAGTCACACGTGCATCAGCTGATCCACGTCTACCTATAGGAATGAGACGCCTATCTCAGCATTCATACAGTATTCATACAGTAAGGTCCTTCAGTATTATCAGCAGCTTTCGCGTTGCTCAATAGCTAATTACCCTTCTCCATCCCCAGCTCCTCCTCTGTCAGTCAGGATTCAGCCTTTTGATTCTCTTTTGAATCAGGCTAATTTCTAAAATGTGTACATTAAATTATTGAACATTAATGATATCTGCAATACATTTATGTTGGTTCTGTTCTGTTTACCCTAAGGGGGTTATCACTGCTCTCCCTGCTCTTATCCATGCAAGGCTGCATGGATGCGCAGGGAGTTCTTGTCCAGAACAGAACCATACTTCCAATCCAAACTGTATGCTAATTGTCAATCATCTTTGACGATAGTGGTCATGACAGGAACAGTCTTTATGCTGATAAAATAGATATTAATTGAGAAGTGCAAAAAACTAGGGTGTAAAAACATTGATTATTAATGAAGTAGCTCATACTGTTCAGTTGCTTTGACACAATCTGTATTGTTAAAAGCGCTATATAAATAAAGGTGACTTGACTTGACTTGACTGTAAATGTGTAATGCAGTAAAATGTATTTTGTGCTCTTTTAGCTCAAACAATCTCACTTTATGTTTACACAGTATTTATGAGTAATTTGGTTGCTATGTGTATGAAGCTCTGCGGTTTTGCACTTGGTTTCTTTGAAGAGCTTATAATTTACATCTTCATTTCAGACTGCAAGAATGAGTCATTACTGTGCTTTTTGTTTTGTTATAAATTCACTGCTACATATGCAGGAAGAACACAGTCAGATTATACATGTTAGGGAAACCAATGTTTTTGCTTAAATGAAGGGCAATGTTTATGCAACCTTGTGCCAATATGATGCTTGAAAGTCTCCAACTCTATTGTGTGGATATGTGATAAAGCGGTAAATATTCAGGAGAAAAAAATAACAACAAAGCTCCAATTCCTTAGTTGGATTAAAACACTGCAATACCCACACAGACAAATCCACCAGTTTACCACTCTTCATTATTTCATCACAACTTTACATAAGAAAGACTTAGAAGCCACCCTAAGGGTTTGCAGTGCTTGGGAATCAAAGAAGACCCTTCGAACAGTGTAATTAGACATTTCTCTAAGGTACACCTCTGAGGAAATCTTCCCTTGGTCTGTGTGGGAGTCATAGCAGACAGAGCACACACCTTTAAATGTGCATCTTTAAATAAATATGGCAGGGTAATGGGGGGTAACTCCAGGTAATGTGCTACTTTAATACCAAACAACTCAGAACAGACGGGTTTAAATTAAAGCTGTTATACACTTGATTAACCTTTCTTTAAAATAAAAAAAAAAAGTCTATGCCAATTTTTATCTTTGCTTGATAGTTTAAATAACATTAAAACTAATATACTGTATGAATTCAGATTGAATGATTTCAGTGAATTACCATATCTATCTAGCTAGCTAAATATGTACATATCATGGTTATTATAGTTAACTAAAACTAAAACCATAAAATAAAACCTTAAAATAAAATAACCGTAAACTGAAATAAAGTTTTTATAGTTTTATTGTATTACTCGTTTTCATTTAGTTTAACTTGATACTAAAATGGTATTAAATAACTAAAACTAAAATTAAACTTCAAAACTATGTAGACATAAAAAAAATCTAATAAAAATGCCCCAAACACCACCAAATTATTAAAACCAACTTAAATGAAAACAGAAAATATACAATAAATAAATAATAAAAAATCAGAATGTTAATGAAAAAACTACAATAGTATCTCAATGAAATAGAAATAACACTTGTAAGTCATATAATAAATGTACTTTTCAGAGGAATCTATTTAACTGCAATTCAACAATAGTTGATTTAGTATTTACATTAACGACACTTATGAATATATAAACATTAATATTTAAAATGCAGCTGTACATCAGTTCTTCAGGGAACGAGGGTTACCATACGTAACCGAGACGTTTCTTAGTGTTCTTAGCAACTTCTACACTTCTTTAACTTCCTCCCTTGACTACAAAGTGCTTGCAAACAACTGTCAGCTAGTGCTGCCTTCCCACATTTGCATGTCAGATTATTCATTCTCAAGACTACGTTGCTTGTTGTCTTAGACAGGGCAGGGTCTCTTGTGGGGTAATGCAACGTGGCTGGGTGCAGTTGTTTCACCATACAAATTGCTAACAAACCAGAGGATGACTAAGAAGGATGAGGTCTGGTCTATCATGGGATGAATTATTCTGTTTGTGTTGACTCTTTAAAGCAGATGAGCAGAAACTATGACTGATGCTAATATGTAACTGCATGTGTTACTGCAGAAGATAGGTACAACAGCATAGAGCGATCACTGTGACACTTTCGTTTTTTTGCTTATTTATTCAGAAAATGTTTAGCGTAAAGCGTTTTAGAAGTCATTATAACTGTGTTAATGGAATTTACATTCATACTATCCATGCAGTACCATGTAATCAATATGACAGAAAATGAGAACATTATGTGAATTTATATTTTTATGTGCATATAATAATGGTAGTCAGTACAAATCATCATACAGTACACATCATAATCATAATCACATTAATGATATCAGACTAGATGTAAATGCAGCAAGCAAAACAAACAAACAGACAGACAGACAGACAGACAAACAAACAAAAACCAAGTTGATGATATATATTTACAATTTACATAGTTGAATAAACTTCTGTAAACTGCAAAGATACATATGCATTAAAATGGATAGGCTTTTACTGATGATACATTTAAGCATTACAATTATCTCTGTTCCAGAGTTTCTGCAAAGGGTTGGGAAAAAAGGTAACTGGAAATGGTTTATATCTCACAGTTATGAGTTTTTCTCCTGAATTCTGAATTTGCCACAAAAAAGTAATTGGAACTTTTTTTGTCTTATAAATCTGTCTTTTTGTCTTACAGTTCTGATAAAAATATCTGATATAAAGTCAGAATTGCAAGATAAAAGTCATAATTGTGAGGTAAAATTCACAATTACTTCTTTTCCAATGGCAGAAATAAACTTTTACACTGTTTTCTTTTACAACATCAAATTTACATTTTTAATATCCTTTGTATAATGCTGTATTTAGGTATACATAATGTACATTTGGATGCATTTCCATAAATAAGTGTAACCAAAGTTAAAATGCATTATAGTAAATGCAGATTCCTTGTTATGTCTGAAAGTGGTTGTGGTAATTTATTTGAATGCACTGCACTTTCTAAAGGTGTAACGATGTATTATAATGTTTTATAACTGTAGATAAAGTATTATTGATATCATGAAATGCATTATAAAGTGCATTAAGGTACAGTTGATGCATTTAAATACTTTTTATAATGCATTGTATACTGTATAAAGGCTTAAATTATTCAGGCTTCAAGTGTTACTTTAAGAACTGTAAAGTGTTATGAAGGTAATTTGCTGTTAATTAAAGTGTACTGCACTGGATTAGATGAATGAAAATGTAACGCTATTTCATCCAGTGTGGATTTAAAAACATTGCAGAGAAGTCTTTGAAATCATTTGAAATTCATTCTTGTATGCCATTCCCATGTGAGGACGTTCATTCCTTCTTTTTTGAATCAATACTGTATGTCTTGAAACCGTTTCTTTTGTTTCACTTTTTGAATGTGATTTATGGCCAAAATAACTCTTCACAATGCTGATTGATATTTTGTCCAAATTACATCTATTTTGGCAAAGCCAGGCAGTTAAAAGTGTCATAGAGAAAAGTAATTATAAGTAATTAAGTAAAAATAAAGGTTCTTTATTGGCCCCATGAACAACTTTTAACATCCATAAAATCTTTCCAATTAATGAAAAGTTAAAGTGGGGGTATTTTAAGTGGGGGTAAAATAGTTGTTTAGATCATTTAAATAATCTTCACACCAAAAAAAAAAAAAAACAGGTTATTTTAAGAACCGTTCACTGAAAATGATTTGTGGTACTAAAAAGTGGCTTTTGGAGCCTTTAGTTTGAAGAGTGTAGACTGAAGAATCCAGAATTTTTAACTGTAGGATGCTGTGCACTCGTCTTTCATACAGATTAAAATAAAATATTTACCATTTGGGCTGTATGGCTAAACTACATCTTGGCTTGTTCCAGTTTTGTTTGATTTCCCCTGAACACATTCATTTTAATCCACTCATTTGAAGCCAGTCCATGGATCTGGCATTTCCCATCAGTAATATTTAAATGAGCCATTCAAAATATATTTCCCTTTCTGTTAGAGTGAAATCATCATAGTTCACTCATGCTGTTTCTAATAGATTTACATATGTTTCCTCATTAGCAGACATGCATGACATGGATGGGTGGATGTTTTTACTGTATGCTCTGATGGCTTGCAATGAGAGGAAAAAACCTACTCGGATATTACTGATGCAAGGTATAAGACCTCTCTGAGATGGAAGATGATGGAAAATAAAATTGGATTTTAAGGTTTAGCTTTATGAACACATTCCTTCACAACATGTACATATGAATAGCTGCGCTTAACATCCATAATGCCTGGCCTTTGATGAAATGCTGCCTTGCTGGATTATGTTAACTGCTGTAAAAACTCTCATACATTGGCTTTTGTTTGCATTATATAATTACTGCTGAAATCCAAGTTCAGAAATCTCTCCTAATGAACTTTGAAGCATGCATTTTAAGTAAATTCACCTTCAAAATATACTTTTACTTTACCACATGATTTGTGGATAATAGATGTCTATTTCTTTATCATTATGTATTCTGGTTGTCCCTGCCAGCATGTTATTGGCCTTTTTTTCCTAACTAAAAATCCATTAAGGTGCTTTTGAATTACTTATATTACTAAGTTATGGAGACCCAGAGAGCTGTGCTTTATGCAGGCTTGTTTTAATACAATTTATATGCTATTGTAGTTTTTCTTTTTTCTTTTTTTTTAAATTAGTTTTTACTTTTGTGCTCTGCTTTCATGTTAATTTATGTATCTTAATTTATTTTAAAGGAATAGTTCACCCAGAAATGAAAAAAGAAAGAAACAAAAATTTTTTTAAAAATGTACTCACACTCAGGCCCTGAGTTTGTTTCTTCATTGGAACAGATTTAGAAAAATGTACATTACATCACTTCTTCATCAATGGATTATCTGCAGGGAATGGGTGCCGTCAGAATGAGAGTCCAAAAAGTTAATAAAAGCATCACAATAATTCACAAGAAATCGACACGACTCCAAGTCCATGAGTTAACAATGCTTAAAGCCAATAGCTTTGTGTAGGTAATAAACATCATTAAGACATTTTTAACTTTAAACTGTTGATTCCGGCTGAAATACCATAATAGTCCATTTTATATATATATATATTATCCAGTGTAAAAGTAATTTCTTCTGATTCAAACAGTTTAAAGTTAAAACGCCTTAATGATGGATGTTTCTTACAAACACACAGCTTTTCACTTGGCAAGATGTTAATTGTTGGTCTGGAGCCGTGTGGATTTCTTGTGGATTATTGTG
>NW_015540860.1:858874-869717 GCF_001515605.1 Sinocyclocheilus anshuiensis | reverse complement strand
ATGTTTTTATCAGCTGTTTTGACTCTCATTCTGACGGCACCCATTCACTGCAGAGATCCATTTGTGAGCAAGTGATATAATGCACAATTTCACCAAATCTGTTCCAATGAGTAAAAAACTCATCTACATAGATGGCTTATAAATGTATTTGTACAAATTTTCATTTCTGGGTGAACTATACCTTTAGTAACAAAAAATGTTTTTAATGGTTTTATGTTTTGTTTCAGTTAACTGTAATAGACCTGACTCTCCATACACTTAAAGGGATAGTTCACCCAAAAATGAAAATTCTGTCATTAATCACTCACCCTCATGTCGTTCCAAACCCGTAAAACCTACATTCATCTTTGGAACACAAATTAATTAATTGAGGTTGAACTACTGATGTCACATGGACTATTTTACTGATGGTCCTTACTACGTTTCTGAACCTGGGAACATTTCAGTTGGTTTGCGGTCTATGGAGGGTCAGAGAGCTCTCGGATTTCGTCAAAAATATCCAAAGATCAAACGAAGGTCTTACGGGTTTGGAACGACATGAGGGTGAGTAATTAATGACAGAATTTTCATTTTTGGGTAAACTATTCCTTTACATCATGGTCGTCTACATTCAGTTCTGGGTTTGTTCACAGTTGTTTTAAGCTTTGTTCAAGATCATGCAGTGGAATAATGAGTATTTTTCCCCCTTTGATTTCATGACACATAAGTGATTGCTATAAAAGCAATCTGACATCATTTTGCTCTTCTTTTTTCGACAAAACTGTTCTATATAAAGCTTCATCCTTTCATTTACCACTTTATTTTATGCTGAGGATAGAGATGAACAGTTGAAAGGGGGCAGTATTGTTTGCTGGGATCAAATAAATGAAATAAAACAAGCTGTGTCAGTGATTTGTGTGGCATAGCTGTCAGTACTCCGGCACAAATTGCCTGTGGCCGTCCCTGGCTTTCAGCTGGGTTCACGATTTCACAGCTGCTGTTAAAGCTCTTTGCCATTTATTGAAGTGTCAGAATGCGCCATTGTGGCGTGTATTTATCACTGTTAAAATGCCTGAGATGGTGAGGACACGTCTCATTCTACCTGTCACTTCCACAGAAGAGAGCCAGCATAGTCCATATTTAACCATCGTACTTTCTCTCTTCCTCGCTTGTCGTTTCTTCACTCTCTCTCTCTCTCTCTCTCTCTCTCTCGCTCTCTCTCCATTTGAAGGGCCTAACCAAACAACCTGATGTTCTGGATGCTCTATTTCCCTTTAGTATGTTAGGCCAGCCTGAGAAATGTTGCATTGGAATAAATTGTTTTCCATGTGACATTTACATCAGGAGGGAAGAATCAGTGGAGAGAATATGATGCTGTCTTCTTTCTTAACCCCTAAACTTTTAAAGGGGTCATATGATGCGATTTCAATTTTTCCTTTATAATCCGTAATTATGTCCCCACTGGATGCAACAAATGCCTAGTTTGTAATGGGTTTTATTGGTTTTGTCTCGACTAGTGATGTCCGGATCGCGAACAAATCGATCTATTTAACCGGATCTTCTTAGTGAACCGGTCGAACCAGTTCACCAAATCTTTTTTAACCTTAAACCGCATAAACACATTGCATTACACCAAATACACAACATAATGTTCTTTTTAGCAACAACATATGACCCCTTTAAATGTTAGTGTATTACGGTTTCCATAAAAGTATGAAGCAGCAAAAAAAAAATTCAACATTGATAATAAGAACATTTTCTTGAGCACCAAATCATCATTATAGAATAATTTCTGAAGGATAATGTAACAAATTTGTTTTTCCTATTCTTTTCCTATTAAAATGTTTTTCCTATTTTTTCCACCCTCATGTGGTATGGCACGGGCCAAATCAAAGATCATAACAGGCCAACTTTGGTCCATGTTCTCTGCTTTGGGAATGCATGTTGCAATCAATTCCAGATGGCCAAAATTCGGTCCTACTCCCCCTCTCCCCCTCCCCCTCTCATTCAGTGTTCTTTTACACTCAGAAATGCATCATATTATGGAAGTTTTGCAATTTAACATTGACTTTTAGTACGTGCTGGTTGTGGTAGTTGTTAGATGAACAGTTTCCGTAAACTTGTATGATGATTCATTTGTCTATTTGAGTAGTAACATACTGTATTCTTTCTCCAGGAAATAAACAGACACAAAATGGAAATATCTCTTTGAATGTAACTAATGGAGCCTTCATTCTGTGATAATTAGAGACAATTGGTGTCATTTTCCTTTTCCTTAATGTGTAATTAACTGGCCATCTACATTTTTTCTGTGTACACAAAGAACAAACAGATTCTGCCATAGTGATAATACAAACATGACTGAAAACTGAACTTGAGCTAACTTTACATTCAACTTTACATTCAACTTTTGCTCTTGTCCTATATTTCAGAAATGGTGGTGGTGAAGGAAGCAGAAGCTCTGGGTCAATCTAGAGTCTAAGTTTTATTCTGATGCAACAAAAGTAAGATGAAAAAGGCATTTAAATCTCTCGGGAATCCCGTGCTCACCAACACACACTTCTGAAAGCCTTTAGATCTAACATGTCAACAGGAGTGGTGAAATTTTAATCCAGGATGACATTTCAGATAACTTTTGTTCCTAATCTCACCCTTATCTGCTAGCAACGGTATGTTCGCCCAGGTTTACCCATCTGACCTGTATGATTAAAATATCCATAGCTCTGAAAAAGATAATTCAACTGAGGGAAGAACGGTATAAATCTCACACAGTTAAATCTACACAGTTTCTGACCCATATTGCCTGTATCTTGTCTCAGATTTTTTTCATGTTCTTTTACACAATAAAGGTGATCTGGATTTCAAGCATTGAGCCTTTCAGTTTGTAGTTTGTAAACCTGAAAGAAAATGTGCATTTTTTTTTTAAATTCTTGAGTATATAAGGACTACAACAATCATAATAATTTGAGTCTATATGGTTGACAAACCAGTTATAGTACTTGTGTAGCAACTTTTCAGGAATTTTAAAGCAGTGTGGCTTGAGGTATGACTGCGAGTAATTGTTGTATGGGAAAATCTCTTAAATGTTTACAGCAGACCTTATTTAACTCAAAAACTCTTAAAAATCCTTAAGAATTTCCAAGGGAACCCCTGGCACAGCCTGATCTCATTAGTATTCGTAGGTATGTGTAACACATTCAGTTTGTTACGCTTAGATATATACTTTGATAAGGACAAAAAGTGCATTATGTTTATTTAAAAGATACATTTGTATATGTTACTTTTTACCATTATATAGGTATGTCTGAGCCCCTATCCAAACCACTACACCAAAAATATGAAAATAGGTAACACTTTGCAGTACAATAAGGTTTAATTTATTACCTACATTAGTTAACTTGAACTAACAATGAAGATTACTTCTGAAACATTTAATGTTAATTTCAACATTTACTAAAACATTAAAATCATTATTATTATTATTATTATTATTATTAAAATCAAACTTTTATTACTATTATTATTATTAATAATAATAATATTTAATGGACCTGAGCTAGCATAGACTAACAATGAACACATTATTTTTTTCTAAAATTGATAAATACGGCAGCGAATGTATTGCCCATTGTTATAATGGTAGTTAATGCATTAACTACTGTTATCTAATGGGACCTTATTGTAAAGTGTTACCAAAAAACAAAAAAAACAACAACAAAAAAACACAAAAGACAGAACAGTACAATAATTGTAATTACAATAAACTACTTAAAAAAATGCAATAGGATTAAATATATTCTTAATGATAAAATAATTAAATCAACTTATAAATTGAGTTAAATAATTGTTTTGAACCTAAAAGAATATTTGCACATCTCTAAAGTTTTTCATAGTGCTTAAATAATAAATGTTTTCAGGGTTTAGGAGAGAAAACTGTTGGTGACTCTAGTGCCTCACAAATTACACACTTTGCTTAAATTCAGCAGTTCATATAACGGAATGTCAATCCAAATTCATAAGAGTTCAGTTGTTCCAGCGCAAGCTTCTTCCCTTCTGATTTCTCTTTGTATTATGTACTCATTAGCAACACAACAAAAAAAGGTCAAAGCAAGCGAAAAGAAAATTACCTGAGAGGTTAGGGGTAGATAGAGCCAAGAAAATTACAATTGTAAATTAGCTTTGATATCCCCCGTCAAAAGCAACCTTTATTATCTGCTATTTGGCACTGATGTTTCAACAAATAAGAGGATTCTTAGTCACCCAGAGGATGGTCCCTCAGAACCCCCTCGTTTTCTCTCTAGTTCTTCATGGTTTTTATCTCAGCATGCCGCATTGCCATATGTGATGGTGGAAACCAGTGACTGTTATTGTTCCGCCCGCCTTGCATCCAGCAAAGATGCGTGAAAACTCAAGAGGAGGCTTGACTCACACCTGAGGCCTAGTGCTCCTCATCACCGATGCCATAAATTTCTATCAAGGCATCAGAAAAGGGCTTCTTGTGTCATCACGAGCCCACATTCCCACATCTGAAAACCTCTCCATGCATACGCTTTCCTCATTCATATAGCGCACCTTCCCCTTGACTCCATCAATCCTTATTTTTATGATTAAATAATTCCTCTCTAGGGCTCTTCACAACCACTCCACTGTGTTCGGCGTCATTGTACACCACATAATGTTGTTACTTTGATTGCGGCTTACTTTTAACCCCAGCTCACGGCATCTAATGAACAATACCGACAGGAATGCTCACAGTTTGCAGAGACGTTTAAGGTTCGCTATTCACTCATTTACCTTTGTGTTACTGTAATTGATTTTCACAATACCATGAAGTTGATTTATACTTATATCTATGGCAACTGCTTTTTGACAGGTGGGTGCTCAAAACTCATGGCTAAGGCTGGACACAGTTGTCATTTTTCATTTTTAACTGCGCTTACATTAAAGGATGGCTGGGATTTATTATCTCATTTTGCTCTCCGTTTTCTAACACTTCTTTCCACTTGTGCATCTCATTTCATCATACTCCATTATTCAAAAAGATATTAGTGCCGTGTAAAAGATGATTTTTATAAGCTGTCAGGAATCCAGCGAGGAAGTGCGAGCGCTGAGGAGCGACGCTGTTGCGTCTGTCAAAACGTAAGCCGGACGGACACTGAGAAAAGATTCATTGTCCCCCCCCCTTCCCTCTCGTTCAGAAGACTCGCAATCTGTTTATTTGAAACAACATCAATGCGGTCGCAAACACAAAAGCATAACTGTCTCAGCTACCCTTCTCTGTAATAGGAATGAATTTGGAGATGCATCGCCCAGGCCCAGTGGAAATAAGAGGCCATTTAGCTTTAGCTTTCCCTCACACTGCCTGAATTCATCCCCATTTAGAGAAGCCTTTAACAGGAGTCCAACAGCATATTAATGCAGTATTTATGACTGGCCCATTTAGGCTTCACAGAGTCCAAAGTGCCCTCATTAGCCTCTCATTAACACAGGACAAAGAGCAGAGATGTTAATAAATCCTTAATTGAATTACATTCCTCCCTCTGGAGAAAAATGGGGAGGTTTGGTGCTAAAGTGATTAACATGATTTTAATGACCATAATTCAGTGGCATTTCACTCACGATTTTTCATATAGTAAGAAAATGTGCCTTTGGATATAAATAATACATAATAAGTATAATTACAATGAAAAATATACATGGGGAAATTTAATTGGGCAAACAAAGTGAAAACAACTGTCATGTTTTTTTTTTAAACAATATTAGAGGCTAATGTGTCAACATAAATGCTGTCACATCCATCTATAAAAAAAGATATATCAGAGAGAAGTCTCTAATATTCACCAACGTTGCATTTATTCGATCAAAAATACAGTACAAATAGCAGTATTGTGAAATAGTATTACAAAAACTCTTCTGTATTGTTGTATAATTTAAAATGTAATATATTCCTTTGATTGCAATATGCTAATATGCTGATAGAAAGTTAGAAAGATAGAAAGAATAGAAAGTTAAAAAGAACAGCATTTATTTAAAACAAATATTTTTTAACATTATAATTGTCTTTACTGTCACTTAATGTGTCCTTGCTGAATAAAAGTATTTTTTTCTTTTTAAAGGATATTTTTTTAAATGCCAGTTCATCACAGTTTCCACAAAAATATTAAGCAGCACAACTGTTTTCAACATTAATAATAAAAAAGAAATGTTTCTTGAGCTGCAAATCAGCATATTAGAATCATTTCTGAAGAATCATGTGACACTGAAAAAAATCTCTCTGTGTGTTGTTTTTTTTCCTGGTTATTATATTTGAATTTTTCCCTATCGACTGATATCATTCAGCACATGTGGGCTACCAGATAGTGTTAACCAATTGTGAAATAGCTATTTACACATTATTTTAGCTCTCCCATTTAGAGTAGAATGTATCACCCCCTTGTCATAATCCATTGCATTTCTGAATCAAGTACCGCTCTATATGTCTCCTAGTTGTTTTACTCAGAAATATCCCAAGTAAAATGGAGTTGCAAACACCATTTCGCGGTCATGGCCTTATTTTGAGAATTTCCTCAGTTGAAAAAGTGGTAAAATTGCTTTTGACACATAGAAGGTCTGTAATAAAGTGAATTGCTTTGGGTTTTAGAGGGTAACATTGTGTTATGGCCAAAATAAAATTTGATATTGCGACAGTAAGTGATATTAAAACATGTACCAGACTTTCTGCTATTCTTAGGGTCAACTTTAGTACGTGGGGGTTCTTTTATTGATCTCATTTGGTAATAAAATATCAAAATCTTCCTAGACCATCTTTCATCTTACTAAGTTCAACCCATTTCAATAAAGGTTTGTCTTATTTAAAATTACATTGATTTTTGTAGCCCCAGAGACTGTTATTGTAAAATTCTAAACATTTTTGCTTGTCTATCTTAACATCATTAAATGTAAATCAGACTTCATTTGTTATGTATTTATTTTAATTTTTTTTTACCTTTCAAACAATTGATTTCTTACTCACACTTTATTTTAAGGTCCAATTATCGCTATTAACAAACTATTAACTACGACTTTTGCCTCAATAAACTACTAATTTGCTGCTTATTAAAAGTTAGTATGGTAGTTGTTAACTTTAGGTATTGCTAGGATTAGGGATGTAGAATATGGTCATGCAGAATATGTACTTTAATAAACAACCAATATGTTAATAATAGGCATGCTAATAAGCAAGTAGTTAATAGTGAGAATTGGTCCCTATACTGAAGTGTTACTGATTTCTTTTGTTGGATTATACTGCCTCTTTATATTTTAACGTTTTTTTTTTCGTCACTAAATCTGAATTTGATAAACTTAAAAATCCAGATATGATTTCTCAAACGAATACCATCTTGTGCAAAGGTGACTGCATCTTGTTTGTGTTTGCCACCTTGCTGGTTGCCTACAGCTGCGTTTTAATGAAAGTGTCCACTGACGCTTTCAGAGAGACAGATGTGAGAGTCTGGAGCCTACCTAATCTTTTTCTGCCGTAATCACACTAGTCTGGCATATTTATTGAGGAAATACAGTCTTCTCCTCTCGACTGAGTGCTATATCATTATGGGACAGATTTAACCGCAGAATACAGCTTGGCTCTCGCTGGATGCCTTCAGTTTCAAGTTGCTAGAAAAGGAGTTTTGTAATGAGGCAGGAGAACATGCATGTCTCTTGATCTAATGGAGGAAGTCGGGTACTGTATGAGCCAGTATAAACAGTTTAGTGGGGTGGAGCAGAGGATGGAGGTAAGGAGTGGGTGGTGGGGTTACAACACGAAATGGCAGGTTGGCGTTTACACTAGATTAATGAGCTAGAGGGATGATGTTCCTTATCACTGCACTGCACATGTTTGTAAATTAATGCAAAAGAAGGAGCTCTTTCTCTTTCTCCCTCTCTTTTTTCTCGTTCACTTCATTTCTTCTGGTACTGTATGCATCAAGCGGTGCATTTGCATCCAACCAGCCCCCCTCTGTTTTCATCTCCCACACTTAGTGCTCACCATAACAAGGCCTGGAGAATGGACCAATGGGAATCAGCTTGAAGAGTGCTTGTTTGCTTAGTGCTTGCGAGGCAGATTTATTGATATTCCTCTAGCATTCTGGATTGGGGTTTGTTCTAAACCTCTAAAGTGATCTCAGCAGTGTTTTAACATTGAATAATCCTTTAAACATCATTTAGACTCTGATTTGTAGATAATTATGCGATTTCTTAAATCTTTATTTTTTTTGTAGTGTTTATATTTTTAATAAATTTGAAATGAAAAGTTTGAAATTATCCCTTTGAATTACACTATGAAGTGTGCAGCTTTCAAAACAACGAACAGCACAGTTCTTGCAATATCTACACACACACATACACACACACACACACACACACACACACACACACACACACACACACACATATACACTCTTAAAAATAAAGGTGCTTCAAAAGGTTCTTCAAGTGATGCCATAGAAGAACCATTTTTGGTTCCACAAAGAACCATTCAGTCAAAGGTTCTTTAAAGAACCACCTCTTTCTTACCTTTTTATAATCTGAAGAACCTTCTTTCGCCACAAAGAACCTTTTGTGAAACAGAAAGGTTCTTCAGATGTTAAAGGTTCTTTATGGAACCATTTAGACAAAAAGGTTCTTCTATGGCATCGTGAAGCACCTTTATTTTTAAGAGTGTATATGTATATGTATATATATATATATATATATATTGCAAGAAATTACATCTACATTTTTATTACATCTGTTTACTGAATTGTATTTGGCAATGCTAACTATTTTATTTTTAACTATTTATAGCTAGGTGTGGGAAAATAATAATAATAATAAAAACTTAAAACAATTCTTTAACTTTATTGGTTGTGCTATATATATTTTAATAACTAAAAAGAAGCAACTTGAGTGAGGAGGAAACTGGAAACATTTATATGATGGTCACTTTAAGGAAGTAAAATTATTTATTTTGAAAAGTAACATGAAATAAATTTATTTTATTTCAAAATACTGTTTAAAAGTCTCTTGTGCTTACCAAGGCTTTTATTTGATCAAAAATAAATAAATAAATAAATACAGTAAATACAGCAATATTGTGAAAAAATTATTACAGTTAAAAAAGTTGTTTTCTATTTTAAAATATTTTAAAATATAATTTATCCCTGTGATTGCAAAGCTGAATTTTCAGCATCATTACTCCAGTCTTCAGTGTCACATGATCCATCAGAAATCATTCTAACATGCTGATATTCTGCTCAATAAATTTTTTTTTTTTTAATGATCAATGTTGAAAACATTTGTGCTGCTTAATATTTCTGTGAGAAAAAAAAAACAATTCTTTGATTTACAGAAATAACAAAAGAACGTCTCGGTTACGTATGTAACCTTCGTTCCCTGAAGGAGGGAACAGAGACGTCACGTCGTGACCGACGAATTGGGTTGGGATCTCAATTCCAATTCGTCAGTCACGACGTGACACGTAGTGACTGACTGAAAGGGAACAGCTTTAATTTTGAACAGAAATATTTAAGAACAGTATACTTTGCTGTTTAGCGTTTTATTAAATGCTAAAAGTATGAATTTCTTTAAAAAATGCACTGACCCTAAACTATAAATATAAAATCTGTTGTGCAGTAGCTGAATGCCGATTAAAGATGTTTGTTTACTGAAATAGTGAAAAGCATGAACAGGTCAAGCTGCACCTGACTCTGTTTCTGTCACGGTGGCAAAGAGGCCTATAGCCAAAAGAAAGTGAAATGGGGCTGGTGCTCTGCATTGTGTAATTCTCTGCTCCACTGAAGACAGACTGGACATTGGATTTGAAGAATGAAAGCTCACTGCACTGAAACAATAATACAGATGGCTTCTCTTTTTTTCATCGTTCAGCTGTGGATATATGTCCACTCCTGTGTCTTACTTTGTTGGCTTCCCTGCTCAAATGATTATTGATAAAGCAATCGCTTTCAGAGGACTAACAACGGGAGTCAGAACCAATCTCTTTTATTCAACACTGTGATTGGATTTGTAGGGCCTACACGGCTGTTGAGGATTTATCGAGCAGAGCACATGGCAGATATATTCTCTTTCAAGAACCCCAGATTGTAGCATCGTTCAAGTCTGTTGAAGACTTACTATAAAGAATTGTAAACAAAATATGAGGGAAAGAGTTCACAGTACTGCATTTAAATGGAAAAGGGTTCAAACGGTCATCCAGCTTTTCAGGTCCAGTTGTCAGTCGCAGGTTGAGTGAATGAGAGTTTAACATTCTCACAACATCTAACTTAGTCAATCCACAATGGTGAATCAATTATGGCTGTTTCAGAGAGAGAAGAGAAGGCTTTTAAGAGCTTGATTAAATGTCAACTCTGATTACTTCGCAGCTGACGTATCTATTCCTGTCAAGAGTGGACATCTGATGCTGTCTGGTGCCTCACTGCTCTTTATTTTCAGCTGGAGTGACATTGTGTTTGTTTGGGTTACATCTGTCGCTCAATGATGGTCCTCTTGACATGTTCAGCAATAGCATTTAGCCTTTTGATCATCTTGAAAATGGAAAAGACGCATTTGAGTTTGTTCTGCATTTGTGTGGTTGTGACTATAGTAACATGATCGGGGGGTATAATGACAGAATTGTCAGTTTAAAGGCAGAGTAAGTGATTTCTGGTAGCCAATGTTGATATTTGAAATCACCAAAACAAACATGCCCCTACCCCAAAAGGGTCTTGCCCCTATTTTGATAGCTCCGCCCCACATATACGTACGCAACCCAGGCAACGATTAGTTCTGTGAAACAAAGCAAAACCAATGTTACACCGTGTCTACGTACGTGAGCGGCGCGGCGCAACAAATC
>NW_015540860.1:853620-858400 GCF_001515605.1 Sinocyclocheilus anshuiensis | reverse complement strand
TGTTTCATTTATAAAGAATCATTGGTTTGGTGTCATATAATTTCAAGGTTAAAACTTTTGCCAAGATCAACGTTACCTCTCTAAGAGCTTACAAATGATCAAAGAACGTATTTATCCGTGGCCAGGAGAATACATAGTCAATTTGTTAAAATATACTGAGGTCACGGCTCGCTGGACGACCCTTGATTTAAAGTGTAACATAACAAATTTGAAATCGGTTTAATCAGGTGAACTTCGGATTTTCAGATCCGAGTCCTATCAAAACCTGAATGAATTAATAATAATTAATTCCCTTACAAATTTAAGTAATCAAGTCATTACATCTGGATCCAATACATACACTCTAAAAAAAATGCTGTTTTTTTTTTTTTTTTTTAACCCAAATGCTGGGTTCAGCCTGTTGGGTCATTTTATTGGGTTGTTTGCTGGGTAATTTTTAATGCTGGGTTATTTTTTTCTACCCAACCGCTGGGTTGAGCCTGTCTCCGATGAAATAACCTAGCTGCTAAGTTACGGTCAGAGCATGGGCTTTTTGTGTCCACTACAGGAGAGAGTGGTTCTCAGCGCCGCCGCCGCCGATTTGGTGCACTTCTTTAGCGAAATAAAGGTTTGTATTCATGTTATTTCATTTGTAAAGTCTTTACTGTGCTGTAAATGATATTATTTTACGCAATGCAACATGAGGTGTCAGTCAGCTGCATCAGCAGCGGTCGTTTTGCATGATGGAAATGCCTTTTGCCTTGCATAACAAATGGATTTTATTTGTTATAATACTGAGTTTAATTTAATTTGACATTAAAATATGTTCTCTAATCTCAGTACTGTTTGTTTTGGGCAGGTTTTGGAGTCAGTCACGCCATCTCTCAGCTATGAGTGAAACGTGAGGCCGCGGTCTGAAGTTCGCTCAGATTTCAGCGACACACCGGCACGAGAATTAGCATTTTGGTAAAAAGTGATGACAGAGAACGGTTCAATAAACTTAAATTAAAATGCAACTTTTTAATGTTACATTTTTTATTTCTAAAATGCTTGTTGAACGAGTTTCATTGTATGTAATATTGTAAACTATGCTGTATTCACCCAAATAAATTCAATTTGTGTTGTATTTTGTCCATGTGTTCAATCAATGTTAATTTTTTGATTATTGCTGTTGCCTCTAGTAAATCTGTGTGATTTTTTTATTTTTTTTTTATTTCCAGCCCATATTAACTAAGGCAGCGACATAATATTTTTTAAACAATAGTTGTGGGATATAATGTTGATTGCCATTAAATAAATAAAGTAAAGAAGTAAAGAAATAATGAATGAATGAATAAATAAATAAAATATTACTAACAATAAATTCTTTAAAACAGAGGTTATGATACGGCACCTCCAACGGAATAAAAAGGTCCAAGTGTAAAAAACAAAAAATAAATAAAAGTGTTATAGTTTGGGTCAAAAAAGCACTCTTAAGTACATCTTTATATGTCATTTCATAATTAATTACGTTGTTTTTGAAATATGGTTAAATACTAAATACATACATACTGCTGAATGTGCTGACAAGCATTTATGATACACTAAAATATACTTTAATGTAATTTCTATTGAAACTGGTATGCCAACTATTTAAATTAAGTTAATATGATGTAATGAAGTTGCAGTTTTGTACATTTAATATGTGGAGGATTTAAACGCTGAAATGTTTAGATTATAATTTCATAACAGCACTTTTGTTCAAATGTGTTTTATTCGAGCTGTAAAGCTATTTAAATCATTTTTACTGTCGTTTTAGGTTGTCATTGCAATGAAGTTGTACAATTAAATATATTTTTACACAGAAGTGTCTTTTCTCATTAAAATCATGTTAACACACATGCTGTTTATGTATTGTGGCTATACTATTTTAAAAGTGAGTACATTAACATTTATGGATACACTGAAAATTATTATTTTTTTTATTTATTTAAGAAAAGGAGGCACAACCCAAAATACATTGTTGTGGTAATTTGTATTAAGCAAAAAATCATAGGTGAGAAAAAAAGGTGTGATTTGTAAAATGTGTGAACTGTAAACCTTGTTACTGTGCAACTTGACCGCTAAACTAAGCATTTCCCCCTGAAGCATTCAAAAATGACTTGGCTCAAAATCTGAGGGGGCATGATTTTCCTATATTTAGGAAAATATAATTCTAATTATAATAAACATCAGCATCACCATAACTGTCATTTTCCATCAAACACATTATAGTGTAACTGAATGCTTAAAATGAATCTCATGTTGCAATGCAGTGCACACACAAGCCACACACACAAACAAAATTGCACCGGTTGAACATGCATCATTTTGATCAAGGTTACATTTCATTCCTCCCTCTCTCAGCTGCTCATCTGAAGTGTTTGTGGGAGATGAAAAGAGGCTGAGCTCTTTGAAGCTGATTTTCTACTCCTGCAGCTCCCGTTATCTCTGCAGCTCATCATTCTCTGGAGTTAAGAAAAAGAAGGAGACAGAGAGAGAGAGAGAGAGAGGATCTGATCTGTAATTGTAATCTACTCATTGAACTTTCCCCCTCACTTTCTTGAACCATCATCTGACCATTAAAGTTGTGATCTTAAATGAATAGTTCACCTAAAAATTAATAGCAATTATTAAATAAATATTCTGGAAATATTTACTCAACCTCATTCTTTTCCAAACCCACATATTGCTATTGTTTCAGTGGAACAGAAAAGGAGAACTTTTGATGAATCTTGATACAATTCTTTTCTATTCAACATCTGCCCTTTAAAAAAAAATACACATTAGCATACTTTTTAAAGAGAGTACTTATTACAAAAATAATATACTTGCGTGTAGAATGAATGTAATGTTTTTTGACTCTTAATTGCATATCAGTTGCATTTTTATTAAATGCATTTGGCTAAACAGTTAGAGTGCATTTTTGATCCATTTAACTAGTACTTAAGTACATCTTTATATTCATATTTAATTCTGTTGTCTTTGACATACAGTTAAAGTACTTTAATGCAATTTTTATTGAAACTTTGATGTTATGTATTTAAATATATCTGTAATTACATATCTGTAATGAATCTGTAATGTATGTTAACTTTAATATGAGATGAAATCATGTAAAATCCAGCAATATCAAACTATTTGATTTAAGAATTACAGCAGAGGGCTGTAACTTCAGAATGTTTTTCAGTGTATTTTTCCCACAAAACTATTCCATGGCTATAAAAGATTTGGACCACTTTTATAACTTTTCTTCTTCTTCTTCTTCTTCTTCTTCTTCTTCTTCTTCTTCTTCTTCTTCTTCTTCTTCTTCTTCTTCTTCTTCTTCTTCTTCTTCTTCTTCTTCTTCTTCTTCTTCTTCTTCTCCTTCTCCTTCTTCTTCTTCTTCTTCTTCTTCTTCTTCTTCTTCTCCTCTTTTTTTTTTTATTTTGAGTTTGACAGACTTTTATGGAAAATGTCTGTGTGAAGATTAAAGAAAAATCTGCTAAATCTGCAGTAAAAACATTGCAATAAAAGTATTATGGTAATGAGATATTGTTAACTCCACTGTACAATAACATAGTAACTCAGTGGTTGTTTGTTTCCCTTTAATCTGTCTGTTTTAATTCTGCGGTAATGCTTGGATATCTCTGCAGAATGGATGGATTGATAGATGAATGAGAGCACTGGGATATACAGTATTGATTGCAGTTTGTCCAAGGTTAAAATGTTTTGAAGTATGCATCTACTTCCTTTGTGGAAAGGTCTCATGTTTCATGAGCTATTCTCCATTAGGACCCCATTAGGTGGGTAGGTGTTGGCCATACTGTAACTGACCTTCATGTATGATTGATTCCGGCTCTGAGTGTTTGTGTGTGTGTGTGTGTGTGTGTGTGTTGAGGAGTGAGAAACTGAGTGATGAACTCATGTAAAGATGTGTCGTTTAGCCTTGGATGTATTTTAAAGAGTTGGCAACTTTTGAATGACTCTTAAAGGGATAGTTCACCCAGTCAATGGGGTTCAAAACTTTCATTCCATTTGTGCGTGTGTATGTGCGTTCCATAGAAGAAAGAAAGACATACGGTAACTTTAATTTTTGGGTGAACTATCCCTTTTAAGATTGATCTCTAAAACACTGCCCACCATGATTAAAGCTCTCAGTTGATTACGATGAAACACATTTCACCCAAGAAAGCACTAAACATCGGATTGGAGGACGTCACATGGCTGTCTAAGAAAAATGATCTCAATTCATAATGGCATCAGCTTCTCACACTCATTCCTCCTGTGAGTGTGAGGCTCAAATTGAAGAGCAGCTATATAAAGACATTCACTCACCTTCAATCTGAGTCCTTCATGCAGGCAGCACTCCGCTTTCCACCGCTGGTATCCATCACCTCTGACAGACTCAAACTGGCTTTTTCCTTTGAAAGACAAGCCATGCTCTGCTATCCAGCAATCCTGGATCAAAAAAGGTCACTGCAAGGTCAAGTGCAATAGGATAGTTTTGAATACACATAAAATGACATGTTTTCTTTTTGTAAACATAGGAATAATCATTAAAAGTAGAAATGCTTCAATGTCACAGGAATTTTATTTTTTTACTTTGCTACATACAGCAGTCCATGATTATTGATCGAAATCTCATAAATTAGCTATGTAGAGTAGTTGGTAAACAATTTCTTCTGTTGAACATGTAAGAATTGTAACTTTTAGTTAAAATTTGTATTATAAATTCAGGGTCGCAAAATGCCAAAGCAGTGTTTGTGGACCAGTAGCAATGGGCTAGTTACCCATCATTAGC
>NW_015540860.1:852140-853512 GCF_001515605.1 Sinocyclocheilus anshuiensis | reverse complement strand
CTAATTCACTTGACCTCATAAAAAAAAAAAAAAAAACTCTTTGTGCAAGTGGTGTTAGACACTTTTAGTCAGTTAAACTTGCATGAGTTGTTGTCTTCTAATTCTGCAAAGGTCCTTGGTTTGAAACATTGCAATACATTTTGAACATTTACACAAAGTATTATTCTGAGAGCAAAAGGCAACAAAAACCTAGAAAACTACACTACTATGTAAAAGTTTGAGGTACGTGTGATATTAAGCAAGAAATGAATTAAGAAATGTTTGTTGTGCTGCAAATCATTATAAACCTTTTCATTTTTGTAACTGTCAAACTTTTGAACCGACATGCGGCACTGTGAATAATGTTAATAATCCAGGTGTAATGTTTGGCTTCCCATCCAGCTCATAAGTAAATAAAACCTGCTGTGTGACCATGAGAAACAACAAAACATAGTTTGGCATGCAGAAGGCAGGGACTTTGGCATTTCTAAAACAAACAACTAACTTAAATCTTGTTCTTATCTCACAAATGCATAAGGTTCCCAGTGATCCCCTGATCAACACGATTACTGTGGAAGTAAAATAGTGCAGCTTGGAAAGGAATCCAAACTGAAGGATACGATCTTTTAAGATTGTCTTAGTCAGCTGACCAGTTCTTAAAGGCCATCATGTGTCTTGAATCAGCTGTCACAAACGCTTGATATGATAGACCTTACCATGGTGTAGTATAAACCTCTGATAATCACCAATATGCTGCTTGGTTAACAACGAAATATAGTAAATGAACTATAAATATTGATTTAACTAATTGGGGCATCGCTGATGTTGTAAAACACATTCAATTTTTGTGGTATGTGGGTAAAATGTACTTCAAAAAGCATCGTCTTAATCAATATTTTGTATATTCCAGTATTCCAATATATATATTTTTAAAAGGATAGTGAAACAGAAATGAAAATTCTGTCATCATTTACTCACTGTCATATTGTTTCAAAGTTATATGATTTACTTTCCGATGTGTTTGGCTATCATTGATTTTTATTGTATGTTTTTTTCCCCCTATATTTGATCTTGGAACAACATTTTTGGGTGAACTCTTTTCCTAAACGCCAGTGATCACACAACAATGGCTAATAATAATACATTACATATACTGCTTTTAAAGAGAACCTGTACACACACCTCATTACTAGTGCTGTAGACCCAGATGTGTTTGGTTAAAGTAATGACGCAACTTCGTGACACCTGCTGTGTGAAGAAGATAAAGCTGTTGACTTAATCCAGGAGAACACGTTTGATCAGGGAAAACCAAGCCCACAGAATAATAAAGCCCTGGCATATCGTGATCTTTTTAGTTTATCATTGCATCTTGCCGAATCTATAGCGTATGTCT
>NW_015540860.1:833579-852026 GCF_001515605.1 Sinocyclocheilus anshuiensis | reverse complement strand
GTGAATGTCATCTGCATTTGCATTGCATATTTTTCAAGCAATTTGTTTGTCAGCACAAATCAGAGATTCCTCCTTGCATGTACACTGTCCACCCATCCAGACAGACTCGGGTTTTCATTTCTGCATGTACATGCACAAACACACACACATAAATAAAAACATTCCCCTATAGAAAGCTTTCGTAAAGCTGCTCTCTGCCTGTGTTTTTGCAGGAGAGGTTGTAGCCTGCACATAAATCATCAACTCAATGCACAGCTATAATGTGTCTCAGTGGAGCCGGTCATCTCTGCACACACACAAACACTTACACAAACTCGGGTGGGCTGGGGGTCAGAGGTAAGGAGAGTTCTAGATGTATTGAACTCTGAATTAAACTGAATAACACATGAACTCCTGCTGGTACATAGTGTGCCAGAATAAATCTAATGTTATATAGTGTGTCCCATTCAATTCTCAAACAAATACATCTTTCAAGTCTATGATAACACACGTTCTTCAGCTTTCCCTTTGAAAGAACATTTTCTAGAAAGGTCACTGGAACTGCATTGATTAGGAATACTTCAAAAATACAGACCATATATAACAGTAAATAAAGATCACAATGACACAAGGCACAAAGCTGTCATTGGGGCGGTACCCTAGAATACAAAAGCTAAAAGATACATCTTTGTATATTATTTTCGAATAAATGGTACATATTAGTACTTTGAAGTGCGTATTAGTAGCTAAAGTGTACATATAGTACCTTTTGATTTATCAATTCAAATCGAAATCTAATTTATAATATTCACTGATTATTTAATTGCATGTATCAACATTTACTGACAAAAACCCCAAATAAAGATTTGAACATTTTAAATTACTGTAGCAGAAGAAAGTATTAAACAGACATTACAAATGGCTTTATAAACTGATACATTTAGCTATATTTTCATTGTACATGTACAGTTCTTACTCTATATTACACAAGCAAGAACACTGTTATTCCGAATATCAGCACAGTTGTGATAATATAATAGTGACACTTTAGTGTAGGGACCAACTCTCACTATTAATTAGTTGTTTATTAGCATGCCTATTATTAACATATTGGCTGTTTATTAATACTTATAAAGCACATATTCTGCATGACCATGTTCTACATCCCTAATTCTACCCATTACCAAACTTAACAAATACTTTACTAACTATTAATAAACAGCAAATTAGGAGTTTACTGAGGCAAATTTGTAGTTAATGGTGTGTTAATAGCAAGAATTGGACCTTAAAATAAACTGTGACAAATTTAAATTTTTAGACAATATTATTAGAAAATAGTTCTAAACAAATCTACTGAAGAATCAGTGTTTTCGAGTGAATCAGTTCTGTACATGATTGAAACTGATCTCATGGGAAAACGTCCCTTTTTTTTTTTTACAAGGTGACGATTTCGTAAGAATTCATACAATGTGAATCATGTGAAAACATACAATTTTTGAACTTTTTTTGTATGTCATAACCATGACTGGAACATAAGTGGATTGTATGAAAATGTATTATTGAAATCGTACAAATTCATACGATTAGTCAACAATTTGCCATAAGGGTTACAAATGGCCATGAGATTGTGTTGGAATTATTCAATGTCTCACACACTAAAAAGACTTGGGCTGCATCCGAATATACTACTGTATAGTATACTCTGAATTCATAGTAAAACAGTATAGGCAATAAGTACCTGGAAGACCTACTACTTCTGATTTTGAAGTGCACATCCAGTTGACATCCAGACACTGACACAACTGGCACCTGTAGGTCACATGACAATGACAAAATGACGGATATTTTGTGTATTACGTTCAATGTACTTTTTTATCACTCGTGAGGCCATGTTTGTATTAAGAACGTTTCTTTTTGCAGAATATGTAATTATTTGCCTTTCCAAACATGAATACTAAATATTTATGTAGCCTTATTAAAAGAGCAACAAATTTGTTTTTATTTTCTTATGTTAAATGTATAATCCGCCACTGTTCTGTGCCATCACTAGGTCTGATGTTTCTGCAGTATCTCTGCAGGAATCCTCACAGCCTATAACTATAATAAACAGATCCCATCAGCCAAGACAAAATATGTCCTTAATCTGAGATCACGATAATGTGTTTTTACGTACGGTATTCTCTGTGGTTTGGTAACTACTCACTTACTGACACGCACATTTTAATGATGGCTGTCTTGTGAAGAGCAATAGGTCAGAACATTCATGCATTTAAACTGAAGTCATCAATCTACTTGTTTGATGGAGAGGAAAGCCGGACAGTTTGTCATCAGAGGCCTCTGATGAATGCTAAAGAGAGTCTATACAGAAGACAGAAGCAACTGCATATCAATGAGTTTAGCATTCATGAACCTTCGTAAAGCACCTGATATTCTTCATTTTAGCATCGGGTTTAAACAATTGCCTTCTTATAACCCAATGCATTAGTGTGTTGATATCCGCAGGCAATCACACCAGCAACCAATACACTACATGATTTATTACTGCACAATGCTATTTCAGATTACTTACCAGACAGCAGTGGAAATGAAGCTCGCTGGAATGAAGACTAGATGAATATTTAATATTACAGGTCAGTATCCGGCACACTTCGGCCCCATTGTGTATCAGCTGACACCTCAAAGGCTCTTTTGGATTTAAATGAGTATATCCTGGCAAGTTTCTCTGTCGGTCTTATACATCTGCTGCTAACACAGAATAGCTGTCTGTTGTTTGGCACTGAGGTAGTCTACTGGCCACAAACAAATTCAGTCCTTTTAGGTTCACACAATCAGAGACTATTCTTTTTTTTTTTTTTTTGCACTTTGAAAGCATTTTGTCCACTTTGGTTATAAAAGTTGAGAGTTTTGCTTTTCCACTATTTCTGTGACAAATTGAGAAATGCTGCCAATACTCCAAGCCATGTGCATCCGTATGATAACAGACACTTTTAAAAACATTCTATTTCATCCCCAGACTGAGGTTTTGAAGTTTTTGCACATCTCCTTTCTTTCCATTATTTTAATTGAATTTCATTGCATGGACAAAAGAGCACCTTGTCAGCACTCCTAATTATGTGGATTTTTAAAAAGAAGATTTTATGCTCCAGTGATTGCACATATTATTTGTCATCGTATGCAGTTTATTCATGCGTGCTGTATGATACATTTTTGAGCTCATTTTCTTCTTTCGTCCCTTTTCCAGTCTGTTTGATCACATTCTGAATATTTAGTGTCAAAATTGTCAAGTGAAAAGCAGTACTGCACATTTGATAGCTGATGTTCTACAGCACCGCTATGTACATATGTGATTAATTAAAAGAGTAATTAAAGTGTGAATTGAACCCTCGAGGGAACCTTTTTTCCAGGCTCTATTGTCACCCGTGTTTAAATCACCAGGAAGGGCATCCCGCCATTTAATCTTTCTGATCCCATTTGGGAAATGGTCTAGGAGCCTTTGGTCCCAGCTTAGTTAGAACATATCTAATTACATGCTTATGAGAACAGAGATTTGGCCTTTTTATAATTGTAGAGTTCAATAAAAAAATACTCGTAGTGGTGCAGCATATGTACTCTAATTGTCTAATAATTGGGATCTGTTACATGCCATGTGCACTATGTAATATAGTATGAATATCATATCCATAATAAACAAATACAATATATTTTAGTTATTTATATGAATAAAACAACACTGCAAAAATAATTATGATTGCTCGGTAATTTTGCGAGTAAAATCTATTAATTTCAATGTGAATCTGTGTAATGTGCAAGTGTTCTGAAATGTTGTATGAAATATTAAAGGAATACTGTAGTTTACCCAAAAATAAAAAGTACGATACTAATCTTCTGGCCATCCAAGATATAGATGAGTTTGTTTCTTCATTGAACACATTTGGAGAAATTTTGCATTACATTTCTTGCTCACCAGTGGATCCTCTGCAGTGAATGGGTGCCGTCAGAATGAGAGTCCAAACAGCTGATAAAAACATCACAATAATCCACAAGTAATCCACATGACTCCAGTTCATTAATTAATGTCTTGTGAAGCAAAACGTTGTGTGTTTGTAAGGGACAAATCCTTCAATCCTTCACTTCACAAGATGTTAATTGATGTACTGGACTCATGTGGATTATTTGTGGATTACTATGATGTTTTTATCAGATGTTTGGACTCTCATTCTGGTGCCACCCATTCACTGTAGAGGATCCATTAATGAGCAAGTGATGCAATGGTAAGTTAATTAAAATCTGTTCAATGAAGAAACAAACTCATCTACTTCTTGAATGGCCTGAGGGTGAGTGACTTGTTTTCAACAAATGTACCTTCAGCTAAGTTTATTTCTTTCTTTATTTTTTTTACTGCATTAGATTTTTTCTTGCTTAACTGTAAGCATAAATTAAGCCTAATTAAGAAAGGTTTATGTTTATTCAAGATATATTCTCTAAAAAGAAATGAATGTATCTAGTTTTAATCATGTAATTATCTTGAGATTTTTTAGAGGAAAACAAGAAAATGCTTATTAAAACAATTATTTTTGCACTGAATGTTCATGACTAATATTTTAATCATCTGTATCATCTCCTGGAATCGCTCAGTTCTCTCATTTAGGCTCTTAAACAGCATCTCTCTGGATTTTGAAAATGATCAGTGACAGAGAAATTTTCATTAGCATGATCCTTTATCCTGTCATCTTTTTCATGCTTATTTGATGCTGACCTTTCCAGGCATATTACAGGAAATGATCTGCAAAATCATTAAAGCAAGTGCTTTATGTAACATTTCTGGTACTCCTCAGCTGAAATATGCAGAAAAAGAAAGTAACAAGTAAAAGAAAAAAGGTTTGTTCTTTTTAATGGCTTGTCTTCCCAGGCTTTTCTTTGAAAAGAGAAGCTGTCTTAAAACATTCTCCTCAGAGCAAAGTAACTTGCTTTAAGGTGATGGACTTTACCTTTATTCAGTGGCATTTGAGGAGAACTTTGAGCTACATTTATGTAGATAAGATTTTTCTTTTTAACTAGAGGCAATCTTCATGTTCCTTTTCTTTTTCATCTTCCTTTATACTCTGCTGTTTGAAAATGCCTACAGAGTGATTAAAAAGTAATGCAAACTAAAATTAATGTACAATTTAAAAATGAGGCCAGTTGACTTAAGCATTACATCATTAATAACATTTATGACTCCTTAGACCATTAAATAAGTATCATATCGTCAAGAAAGTGTTTGGTTTCCATAGGTTTATAGTAATTCATGACAGGTTTGTGATTGTGTCATTGTTAAGAAAGTCTAAAAAAAACAAACTATAATTGCCTTTGCCATCAGTAAAATCAATAAGAGGCGGTGAGAGAGGATTACCACTTTAACATGCATGAAAGAAGGTAGTGAGTGGGAAGACCACAGCAATTTATCAGCAATTAATGACTGGGATGAAAAAGACTCTCCTCTCTGGACTAGAGCAGAAAACATTCAGCCTGCAGCTATCCATTCTCATTAGTGGAAGCAGACAGTTCTGCACCACCACCTTTATTTCTCACATGTTCACGACTTTAGCATGTTGTACAAGAGTTTAAAAGAATAGTAAACCCCAAAATTAAAATGTACTGAAAATGTACTCACCCTCAGGCCATTCAAGATGCAGATGAGTTTGATTCTTTATCAGAAAAGATTTGGAGAAATGTAACATTACATCACTTGCTCACCAATGGATCCTCTGCGGTGAATGGGTGCCGTCAGAATGAGAGTCCAAACAGCTGATAAAAACATCACAATAATCCACAAATAATCCACATGACTCCAGTCCATCAATTAACATCTTGCGAAGTGAAAAGCTGCATGTCTGTGGGTTTCAAGCCCATTCAGACTGAACTATCAGAGCATCCTTAGATTTTTGAGCCAAGCTGATTTCGAATGCAACTCACAATAAATAAATAAATAAAATAAATAAATAAATAAATAAATAAATACATGTATTTTTAAGTGAGTGTATTTTTAAGACATTGTTTGCATTGAGATAATTTGAATGTTTTAATTATCATGCTGTCTTAGTAGTGCTGCCTCTAAAAAGCAATGTTGATTTAGGTTTAGTAAGTAAGTCTGGTGAATACTGAAGGATTAGTCGTTTGATATTTGCCAGATTATTGAGTATATTTTTTGAAAGGGAGTTTAAAGCTGCACTGCTGCATCAGCAGTTCAGTCTGTGTATTTACCACATGTACTTTAAACATGCAAGCAGAGTTTCAGTCATGCAGTTTGGATATGTCAGTGGGTTATTTTAAGGATGAATATTCAACAAAATAACTATATAAGGAAAAGATTAAACTTCCCGTGATTCTATATATGAGAAATAACCTGCAGACAGGTAGATAAATACCACCTCCAGTCTGTATTGACACAAGGTTTTGTAATTACCAATCTCAAGTGTTCTGTAACAAAACAACTTCTCTAATATTTTGTGATTCCATTGCATGAAATAATATCATTTCTATAAGATGGATAGTCAGACTGATGCAATCTTTGAAGCAATGCAATCTTTGATTCCATTAGAAAAAAAAATAATACTTTTATTTTGAAATTATCTGCCAGTGTTCATCATGATGAACAGCAACATTCACTGCATGCATGCTTCTTCCAGGGTTGTATCCTACAGACAGCAATATGCTTTTTCTATCAACAAAGGGGGTCATTAGCATATACAATTGTTTGTAATTTGAGTATGTTGCAGAATCATGAAACAGCTGCCTTCAAAAATGCATTTAACTTATGTAATTAGAAAGTGAGACAGAGTCTAGTGCCTTTCTTTAGCTCAAGGAGAGAGATACAGTACTCAGAATGCAGTGCATACTTCTGTTTCGTTCACCACGAGAGGCCAACTTCTTCCTGGGAAAAAGGCCAGAATATGGAAACACTGGGCAGCAGTCACCAGGTTAGGCCAGAGGAGCTTGTAGTTTGTGAATTCATTCTTAAAGGGCAAGTGGAAGGTCAGGCAGGAGAGTGAACTAAGACCTGGAGAAATGTTAAGTATTCAAAGCACATGTTGCTTCTCTTGCCTCTAAATAAGATAAATAATTTTTTTTTGACAGCACTGTACAGTGTCCCCAAAATGTATTTGGACACCTAAGCTATACTTAAAAATGTATGAATGTCAATGCATTGTATTTAACCAATAGCAAGAGTGCTGTTTTAAAATATCAGCAAGGCTGAAATTAAAGGTAAAGCAGCAACAGCAAAGTTATATTTGCAGTACATATTTTTTTGCAGGGGGCAGGGGCGATTGGGAAGCATGCAATTTGCAATCGTGTGAAGTCACTTTGATATGCATGCTGTTTTTTCGCTTTTAAAATCGATCAGGGGAGGGGAAGTGGGGCCCAGTAACCCCTTAGCGTCGGCCCTGGATATTATTGACCTAATGCATCATTAATTAATTAATTAATTAATTATGAGGACTATTTTAAGGTATCAAAAGAGTTAAATCATTTGTTTAACCGCACAAATATATAATTTTTATTGGTTCAATTGATATTAATTTATATATCAGTCTCTATGACAAAGTCTACTCATGGGTTGTCACTCATAATCAAAGCCATATTCAGAAAAAAAACATCATGATTGCGAGTTTGTGACAATGATTTTATATAAATTTACAAAAAAAGAAAGATAAAAGACACAACATTTGCCCCTTTGTCTGTTCAACGAATCAGCTGAATGAATGATTCAATAACTCACTTGCAAAGTCAGTCAATTGTATTGTTACTGAAGGAATCAACATTTCTTGAATGAATCATTCGAATGAACGTTTCAATAACTCACTCACAGTCAGTCAATTGTTTAGTTCCTGAATAAATCAGTATTGTTTGAAGGAATAATTTGAATGAACGTTTCAATAACTCACTCGTAGTCAGTCAATTGTTTAGTTGCTTAGTAAATCAGCATTTTTTGAACGAATCATTTGAATGAATATTTTTATAACTCACAGTCAGTCAATTGTTTAGCTCCTGAGTGAATCAGCATTTTTTTTTTGAACGAATCGTTTGAATGAACGTTTCAATAACTCACTCGCAGTAAGTCAGTTGTTTAGTTCCTGAATGATTCAGCGTTTTTTGAACGAATAGGTTGACGTCACTCAAGGTATCACACATTTGCCAACGTTGTAAAGAGTTACAGAGGAAAAACGGACATCAGACACTAAACTGAGGATCACACACACTACCACACGTGAGTTTGCGTTGCTCTGAACACAAACTCATGCAGAAACATGCACCTTGTTGCTACTAGCATGACAACGGAAAACAATATGTGCTCTAAAATCATCTCAAAATGTCAAAAATCTTTGATTTCCTCTTCCTGGATAGTGTCATAGTCTGAAGCTAAAAATTGGAGTCTGTGCCTATCATACATTATGGGATTTTCTGTGAAATCTGTCAACTCAAATCTGCAGTCTGCCAGTCAGACTGTAAATAAACTAATGTTGAATTGTCCAGACTGTAAATTGTGGCTAAAATCTGGGCAAAAGACTTAGCAGTCTGCTCTAGTATGACAAAGGAAAGTAAAACATCTGTACATGATGTTCAAATCTTTACCATATAATATGTATAAAGCATAAGTAAGTGAAATATCTGCTCATTGTGAACACTGGAATACATAATATCCAAGAGTACAGCTGCATGCACCAGGAATAGGAGGCCTATGCAGAATGAATGCAGCTGCAGTGGGAAGCTGTACTGTACACACTGACATGTGTTTAGTAAGTGCAACGTTGTGTAACACAAAGTCATTTAAAGTGCACTCCAGTCGAACAGCAGGGGGGCAAATGAACCAGGATCACGGCTAGAGTCTCAACGTTTATTATTAAGCCACAGGAAGTAATTATGGTCGGTGATTGGCCTGACAGCAGGATTCCATAAAATCTCCAGCCTCTGGAGGTGCTTATGCTGTACTCTGGAGCCAGGGCACAGACGAGGGCTGGTGTCATGTGCACTATAACCAGAGACAGCATTTTAATCCATTATTGTGGCGCTACCAACATAAAGCTCGTCTGAAAAGCTAGACAACTTAATCATGCTGCTTTCTAAGATGCCACTTTTGGCCAAACTAGTGTTTGGCCGCATATGTCCTATATGGTGAAGGAAATCACAGAAAGCATTGCAAACAAGCAGTAAAAGCAACATACTAACATAATCTCCACTGAAAACAAATGCTTTTGAGTCTCCAGTGCAGAGTGCTATTAGTGATGTGGGCAGAATTGCTTCCCAAGTAGAGACTTAATGTATACAGTAGGACTCAATAGGCGCGTTGCCATTACAGATTTGCGCAAAACTTTGGCGATATTTATAAATGTCGATAAAAATGTATTGCGAAATGACGGCGTTTCCATTAACCAATGTTATGCGACTAAAATGTAACCTTTTGCCTCTGGCGATAAGTCATGGCAACGGATTTTAGTAGGATTTTGACGGATTTTGGCTATATTTATTCAAAGGAGGCTTATGCGTTTATCTTTACAGAAGCAGCAAAGAGAGCCGCTTCAGAAACGTGCGTGGCTGGAATAAACCATAGCCTGTATAAAAACATAAACAAAAGCATTGAGTGGCCGCAATCAGCTTCAGTGACCGTATCAGAGCCACACTGCACCGCAGACGTGTGCAGTGTAAATTGCATTAATAGTAGTGAAAGCCCCTTATACTGGAGCGCGGCCACTTATGAAGTGTTTGTTGGAGGTTATAGTACGTTGAAGAATGATCATATGACTTTTTACATACGCCATGTGACCTGTAAATGCGAAAAAGCCATTTCCATTTCAGTTTTGCGAATTATTCCTTTTTCGCATTGACTGAAAAACCACCTCATGCGAGCGTAAAAACTTTTTTGCGATATATGGGAGTTTTTGCGAAATTGATGCGTTTCCATTAGGCGTATTTTCAATTCGCAATTTCAATTTGCGCAATTTGAAGGGTAATGGAAACGCGCCTAATGACAGTCAGGATACTTCCTTCGAAGACTGCTACATACAGTTCTCATGTTCAGCTCATTTGCTAAGCTATTTTGAGGGCTAGAGTATCAGTGAAAAATGACTTATTTCATGTAAAGAACAGGGCTAAAAGTTATCATGTGGCTTCCAAAGATTACAGTCTTCAATATCTCATATACAATGTTCCACAGAAGAAAGCAAGTCACACGGGTTTGGAACGACATGAGGGTGAGTAAATGATGGCAGAAGTTTCATTTTGTGGAGAGCTATTGCTTTAAACACACTTCCCTTTTCCTTTAAAGCATACAAATGACCCGATTCTCGAGTAATTTTCTGATGTTATCTCTTCATTTTTTTTCCCCTTGGGTGTGATTGTGACACTTTGATTGGTTGGGTGTGTGCGATTTTCTGACAGTCTCCTACATCAGGTGTACCATTTTTATTACAGAGCCCTCGAACCGCAAGCATCAAGTGCTCAAATGCTTAAACATGGCAGTATTTTTAAAGCCAGGTCCTCTCAAACGCATTTAAAGGTCGTGTTTCATTTGTCTTTCATTGGGAATCTGTCCTTTAAACAGAAAACCATTAACAGAATGCTGTCGAATCTGAATAGAAACATTGACGCCTTAATTACTAGATATTGAACTCGTCTGTGGTAATCACACACAATTGTGCTTCCACACTTCAGCAACAATAAAACATGCTTAGGAGCCCCTTCTCTACAACAATCACAGACACTACACTATAATTTCTGAAGAACGCTTGTCCCAATCAATCAGATTTGGTCTATTATGACTCGGATTCATTTTAACTTCCAAGAGGTTTCAAATTTATTAGGCCTCTCAAGTACTTTTTCCATCACCACCAATGTTTTTTTTTTTCTTGTATAGCAACGTGTCTGATAAGGTTCTAGCGGTTTTCTTCCTATCTACTGCACAAACATAGCACAGGTAATGTATTCCACCCACTTTTCTGCCTTTCTTGTTCTGTAAGAGTAAAAATACAGAGCCTTTGTCATGGGGTGGTGAATGTTTTGTCACATTTGGGTAGCTATTAGTGTGTATTTTGCTGTGACCTGTAAATGGGTTGACAAGAACATTTTATGCCACCCTCTTTCCCCTCCCCTCTGTCATTCATTTCTCAGAGCCATTGATGATTGTGGCTTTTTATATCCCCACAGGAAAGACACGTCTATCAGACTTCCTGAGGCTCGGTGAATTTAATTAGTAAATGAATTTAATTAAGATTACAGTATATTACTTTTTTCTTGTTCATTTATCAACATTGTTTTTTTTTCTCATTCGTTACTGCAACTATTCCAACACACGTTTAGAAAAAGTACTATGGTGTTACCATGGGATCAGATGGTATCTTTACCATGGTACTGAATGATTACCTTATTCATATGCTTTGGCATTTCCATGGTACTTTTTATAGATGGCCATGCCTTTTTCCAGTTGATGCAAAAGCATTGCATGTATTAAAGACAGCTTTACATAGTAAATTTGAGGACTTAAAAAAAAACTGATGGCACTGAGTCCACCAAAACATTGTCACAATGTCAACTAGCTGATAATGAAAGCTCTAGGCACTGCAGTCTTCACAGCAGAAATCATTTACCTTAAATGTACTCATGAAAAGCTGAATTATCTTACATTTCCCAGCAGAACTTTTTATAAAGAAAATTTAAGTTTGTTATGAAGTATTTTGCTCTTTTCTGGCCTCAATAATGACCACCTGAACATTTTGAAAATGAAGTGCAGAGAGTGAAAATGAAAAAAAAAAAAGTCTCATTAATTCTTCCATTTATCTTCTTGTGTCTTTTATTTATTTATTTTTCTAGTCATTATATTCATGTGCATGTGAGGATAGTTATATTGAGATATATTCAGGGTGTTGACCTGCTGGCAAATCAATGCACTGAAAAAGAATGAATCTATTTTTGATTGAAATGTGCTGCTGCAGGATGTAGGTCTGTCCAGACATGTCATGTCCATTATATTTAAGCCAGTATTGACTGCTGTTGTTTAAATACAAATTAAGCACAATAAAAAAAATAAAATAAAATAAATAAGAAAAAAATTAAACTTTCATATATACCCTTTAATCTTAAACTGTTACATTTGACATACTTTTATATCATACAAATATACAGAGAACTACGGATGCTTGTTTCTGCCACGGAATGAATGAATGAATGAATGAATGAATGAATGAATAACTAAATCAATAAGGTAATTGTGACTTTTTTTCTTGCAATTCTAAGTTTATATCTCAAAATTTGAACTTCGTTTCTCACAATTCTGAAAAGAAGTCACAATTGCAAGATATAAAGTCACAAATACCTTTTGGTATTTTGTCTTCCATGAAATAAGAAAACAGAATTGCAAGGAGAAATAAATTATTCAGAATTTTTTCTCAGAATTGCGAAAAACAAAGTCTGAATTGTGATATGTAGACTATAAGGCTTTATTGTGAGATAAGAAGTTACAATTACCCTTTATTATTATTATTAGTAGTAGTATTAATCTTGTGGCGCAAACAAGCTTCCATAGAGAACTACTCTCTTCAAATAAATCAATAAATAGTCTATTAAAGAGAGGTAGAATGATCATTTAAAAACAGTTGAAAACAATTAGCCATCACAACATACGCCAGTATGCTATATGATGTTAACCTAACGATTTGCATAATAATGACATTTAATGAGGCATATACAAACGTTATAAATCTCCACATTCATATCCTAGAGGTTTCAAAGACAAGCAAATTGCTGTGATTTTCAGCCCATGAACAGATAATATCTTTCCTCCTTGGAAGCCCAGTGTCTCAGCAGTATCTTATAACCGTTAACACTTTTAATTTACACCATTATCGGCCCTGCCTGTGAGCTTAGATTACCTACAAAGGCACAAAGTAACATTCGTTTGAATTTGGCCTTTAGTGCTGGCCTGCCCCAGAGCTATTCCTTGCATGCTGAGCGTGTAGAAAAAGCCTCGCGGGTCTTGACACTAAGTGTGGGGGAGTGGATTTGGGTGTAGCGTACCTCTAACCCAGAGTTAATGAGGACCCTCTGGGCTTTTCCCTTCATTGGTGTGAAAGGAAGTTTCTTTGAAAAACACTGAGGAACAGCTCCATGCTACCCAGAGGGAGGAAGTGCTGGAGTGTAAAGTAGGTTTTGTATTCTTGCATGGTTCATGAGGTCATTACTGTGCAGGGCATGTTGATGCAGTTGCTGAGAATACAAACAGATGCTTGTTAATATTAAAATAATAGAAAATATATGACTGTAATACAAAATAAGGAACCGAAAAAAAAAAAAGAGGCAGAGTGGCCATGGAATTTTTTTAACTGGATCAAATTTAAAACTTCACAAGAAATAGCATGTTTTCCATTTTGTTTGAAAGTGAAATATGCATGTGTGAATGTAAAGCAAATATTGACACTCCATGCCTTCCCAGTGTTTCATTTGTCGCAGATGTAGAGGCAGTGGATTAGTTCAGGCAATTACTCCTGGTAGGCTGCGCCCCAGCTTTGCTCATTAATTTAGCCTAATTACCTAAACATATTTAATGGAGGGATGGGTAAGTGATAGATGGAGTTAGTGACTTCAGATCAAATGGGTCTCATTAATTGGTCCTTCCTTAGCCTCCTGTTGCATCGAGGGGTCTGCCAAGTTAAAAGCAGACATCTTTCTGAAAGACTTAATTACACAAAAGAACAGAACATTGCTTATGCTGCGCCGCCTACATGAGATACAAAAATGTGGTGGAGGAGAGCAAAGAAAAGGCAACGGAAATTATTTGTGTACATTGTGTAAGATAATTTGATTTTCCTTCTTCCCGAGTGAGCACAGGAATGAGTGGTTTTATTTCTGCCCTTCCAAATAAATCATTCATTTTATGTTCAATTCTTCAGAAAAGCCCGTAAGACACTGTTTGACTTGATTTGGAAGCATTTATTTTTCCTTCCGAGCAAAGCAGAGTTCCCAAACAGCACTAAAACCACCTCTAATATTCCTCAGTAGCACATTATATATATTTTTTATTTTTTTTATTTAAGAAAATGCATTGAGAGATTTCTCTCTTTCTGTTGAAAAACAAACCAAAATAATATACTTTGTATAATAATATAATATAATAATATCATCATCACTAATATCTTATTGTATATGGTAATCATTCAAAATAATTTAAAATATATACAAAAAATTCTGATTAAAAAAAATGTTTTCAATAAAACATAATTCTCTTATGCTTATTACAGTTGAATGTATTAAATAAAAAATGCAGTAATATTATCTATCTATCTATCTATCTATCTATCTATCTATCTATCTATCTATCTATCTATCTATCTCTCTGTCTGTCTGTCTGTCTGTCTGTCTGTCTGTCTGTCTGTCTATCTATCTATCTAGTATGCAGTTTGTATTTATTCCACACACCTTCCTCATTAGTTAAGCCACATGCCACTTACTAATAGAATTTTATTGTTGTTATTGTTTCAAATGACAGAGTTTGATATGCATCCATTTTGCAGGAACAAGTAAGTCATCTGTGATTATGTAAATCCATGCATTATCCAATATAATGTCATGTGTTTGATTTAAACATCATCTTCATTTTTCATCATGCAAATCGAGCAAAGCTTTACAAAAAAACTCCTCACAGCAAGACAAGGAACAGTGTTGCGTGAGGAAATGCAATATTGTGACTATAATCAGTGTTAATGGAAATGTGCTGACACGTGTGATTAATGCAGTGGTATTCTGGATAGTGAATGCTGTGGACTAGGCATGTTTTATACAGTATATATCTGAAATGAACACTAAGCACTTCACCTGCCCTCTGAGACCGCAGTGAGTGACACTCTTACACTAACACACACACACATACATACACAACAAATCTGAATATGGGTTGTGGTTTTGATTTTGAAGCAGTTTAATGGTGCTGTCAAAACTGATAAAACAGTTCAGGGCATCTTCAGACCCCCTGCTGTTCAGGCTGTGTTTGATGACTGCATTTTTCACTCTGGCTTTCACTCAACTTTGCATACAAGCATCAGTTTGTTTTTACATTGCTACACTCGTCTTAAAGGAATGGTTCACCCCAAAATGAAAACTTGCTGGCAAAAAAAACAAACTTAATAAATAATGACAGATGAGAATCCAAACAAACCACTGATAAAAGCATAACAATAATCCAAAAGTAATGTCTTGTGAAGTGAAAAGCTGAATGTTTGTAATGAACAAATTCATCATTAAGATGTTTTATATTTAAACAGTGCCAAAATACCAGTCTAAAATCTGTAATAGTGCTTCCTCCATTGAAAAAGTCCCTTCCTCTTCTGGAAGAGGAAGAGTCATGTCGAATACTTATGGATTATTGTTTTTATTAGCTGTTTGGACTCTCATTCTGATGGCACCCATTCACTACAGAGGACCCATTGTGAGCAAATTATATAATGCTAAATTTCTCCAAATCTGTTCTGATGAAGAAGCAAACTCATCTTCTTCTTGGAATGCCTGCGGGTGAATAAATGTTCATTTTTGGGTGAACTATTGCATATAACAATGATATAACAGTGATATATAACAGTGACATGATATAACATTGCATATAACAGTGCATAGTAGATCTTAATCACAGTCCCAGTAGCTTCCTAAAATAACAGAAAAATAAGTACAAAAAAATACATTACATTTCTCGTCTATGTACTGTTTTTTCTGTACTTATTTTTCTGTTATTTTTGGGAGCTACTGGAACAGTGATACAGAAAAATACACCATGCCTGAGTCTGTAAACAAGACACTGCAGATGAGGAGAAAATACTGTAGCAGTATTAAAATTCGAAATAAAAGGCCTCAAATTGGTAGTACAATCTGGGCCGTCTTTTCCTATCATTTCTTCTATAGGTAGATCTTGTCTTTCATAAAGGCTGAGGTCAGGGATCTTGGGCTTTAAAAGGTTATTGAAAACTGCTTTAAAGGAAGAGTTTGTCTAACTTGTGTTTTAGCTTGTTTAGCAAACTGAAAAGGTTATATAAGTTCTATATATTCAGTCAAATTGAAGAAACTTTAGACTACACTGATCACTCTAACAGTGACTTTAAACATTTTATATTCATTCAATTTTTTTGAGTAATCTCAACTTTTTCCACACAGTTAACAGTTTTTCAGGACTGGAAAGTAATGCCGGCATTTGAACTTGGGATGTACTTAGTATAAATGCTTACTATAAATTGATGCTTTAAGGTTCAAAACAAGGTTCTGTTTGTTTATTTGTGAAATAAATTATTTATAGCTACTGTATATAATAACCTTTCTGTGTATATGTTTCATAAATCTAAGTAAATATTTAAAATGGCATAACATTTAAATAAACATTTTTAAAATGCAAAACTACACTCTTAAAAATAAAGGTGCTTCAAAAGGTTCTTCAAGCGATGCCATAGAAGAACCATTTTTGGTTCCACAAAGAACCATTCAGTCAAAGGTTCTTTAAAGAACCATCTCTTTCTTACCTTTTTGTAATCTGAAGAACCTTCTTTCGCCACAAAGAACCTTTTGTGAACCAGAAAGGTTCTTCAGATGTTAAAGGTTCTTTATGGAACCATTCAGACAAAAAGGTTCTTCTATGGCATCGTGAAGCACCTTTATTTTTAAGAGTGTATAATAACATTGCCTGTCACATGAGAAGTGAGAGGCTTTGTCTTTGCATGTTGCTAATTCTTATTGCAGAGGTGTATTATTGACTAGTGCTGTGCTGTCACCTGCGTCTCTGATACTGACAAGCAGTGGGTGGCAGCTCTTACGAATCTGACTTCACTGAGATGTATTACCATCCCAGCCAGGCTCTGCCTTTCTGTGCTCCTGCTCTGTGCCAGCTTACAGGCTTTACAAGCCCTTCCTGTGCCTCGGCTCGATAATTTGCACGTCTGCCCCGTTCAGCTCAGTGCTGACACACACACTCAGCACAGCTCCTTGTGCAGTTAAAGCTAAACGCTCTGGCATGACGCCCACGCCAAAATGCCATTAATGCCCTATCCAGTTCACATAATGGACAGCTGTAGACACAAAATGGCCAAAGTAAGTCACAGGTGAAACTAAGTGGGAAAATATCCAACAGGACTTATAGTGCATGTTTTTAAAAACACTACAAAATCGCTTGATGTGTGCAGTTTTTGCTCACAAAAGATTAATTGGATACAATAAAAATAGGATAAAAACTGTAATATTATAAAATAATATTACAATTTGAAATAACTGTTTTCTGTTTTAATATAATTTATATATTCCTGGAGCTGAATTTTCAGGGCCATTTCTCCACTCTTCAGTGTCACACGATCCTTCAGATATCATTCTAATATGCTGATTTGCTGCACAATAAATATTTATAACTATTAACAATTTTGAAAACAGTTGCTGTTAATATTGCTTAATACTTTTTGTGGAAGCTGTGATTCAGGATTCTTTAATTCTTTAGATGAATAGAAAGTTCAAAAGAACAGCATTTATTTGAAATATAAATTTTTCATAACAGTGTCTTTACTGTCACTTTTGATCAATTTAATGTTTCCATTCTGAATTAAAGTATTAATTTCTTAAGAAAAGTTATTTATTGATTGATTTATTTATTTATTTAGTTCTAACATACATGAAATAACCCCCATATAGCGTACATGAATCACCTCATAGCAGATCTATACAGGTGGAGCTGGGGAAGGTGGAGGGTTTCTGAATCAAGCTGCAACTGCTACTGCAAGCACTAATCATATATTTGAATGTTGAGCAGCGAGCTCATTGGCTACCGATACAGGAGAGAACCAATCAGCTGTGCCATGTGATAATGATGTCATTAGGTCAGATTGAGTTAGACCTATCGGACTGTGCCATCTAGAGTTTCATGCCAGAACTCTGTATTTTCACAGTCATTTTCCAAAGATGCCAGAATTCAAATGGCAAATTCTATTTTTGGTGTGTTTAATTGTGTGTATCTGATAATTATCTGCTAATGTTTAGGAGTACTAATGCAGATGGCTTCAAAGCTAACACACATGGGCTGAAAGACATAAAACTCAGACTTGTATTTCACAGAGTTTTAAACCTTAAAGGGATAGTTCACCCAAAAATGAAAATTTGATGTTTATCTGCTTACCCCCAGGGCATCCAAGATGTAGGTGACTTTGTTTCTTCAGTAGAACACATATGATGATTTTTAACTCCAACCGTTGCAGTCTATCAGTCGTATAATGCATGGCAATGGTAACAAAATCTATGAGAGTAAAATTGTGTTCTACTGAAGAAACAAATTCACCTACATCTTGGATGCCCTGGGGGTAAGCAGATAAACATCAAATTTGTATTTTTGGGTGGACTATCCCTTTAAAGCACCATATTGAACCTGTTTTTAGGAGACAGGTTTTGATGTGCGTGAGCCTCAGCCTAGCATTTGAAATTAATTTT
>NW_015540860.1:831678-833554 GCF_001515605.1 Sinocyclocheilus anshuiensis | reverse complement strand
CCCCCCCCAAAAAAAAAAACACACACACGCATGGTCACACTGTGCTATCAGACACAAGAGAGCGTCACTGATGTATGTTGCGGATCAGAGGTATGGGGCTACAAAGGAGACAAAGATAAAGTAAATAAGAGAAAATGTGTTGAGTAAGCGGGACATGATAGGGCTTATCTCCTTGTTTCTGCACTAGATGGCCGACTCTAGTTACACGCTGATGCATCGTACATTCTTCTAGCTCACAGAGCTAAAAGAACTCATGACACACACTCCTCCCATGAGGGTTAAACGCAAATCAATTATTCACAACTGAGACCGGAACGCCCTCAGTAAGAGGACTATTGTTTTGCAGATGTCATCAGACATTTATGTCACATTACAGGTGGAGAACCAAGAGGATCTTTTCCTTCCTTCCTCTGGTTGTTACGGACACAAAAGGGTGATACCAAGATACATGTCATCCTTGTCAGCTGACATCAGCAGTGTGGGTCAGGAGATGAAGCTGTGCGGGATTTTACAGGAAACATGCATAAATGAACTCTGGCCATTTTGACCTGAAGAGGATTTTCATTTTCCGGTAAATGATAGTTCATGTTATTGCATTGGACTAAAACGTATACTCGCACAAGATATACCAATAATTCTTGTACTTTTTTATAATTTCCCCCTCCCTCCTTGTTGCACTTGTGGTGCTTTGGCTTAAAAATGACCTACAAAGTGCTTTTGCATTTCTTTTTGGAACTAATTAGTCACAAGTCTCATTGGTCTGAGCTTATGTACTACTTTTGAGTGAACATTGCCAAAATTATCCACAAATAGTGTTTTTTTTTTCGTCACTCAAAAACTTGAGGTCATGTTTACACTTGATATTAATATGTGTTTTGGTTGAACAGATCACAGGTAGAAGATGGAGACACATTACCGTTTACACCTGCTGTTGTAATCTGTCTCTTTTATGACTTTGCGCACTTTCCTAAATTCTTTGAGAGGAGGGTCTGTGGGCAGATGCATGTATGGGCTTTTCCCGATATTTAGATCTAATATTGTGAAATAAGCTCGCACAATTTACTTATGAATGTGAAAGGAGTACCAGAAAACAATACTGAGAGCAGCAGCTTTCATTTCTGCTCTGATAGCCACAAAAATATGCAGAATGCTGTGGGTTTGTATTAGAATCAGGACCGGTAAGAGAACACTGCGCTTTTTACAAAGCACAAGTTTATATCCCGTCCTGGCTAGTGTGCTTGAAAAACCGTAATGTTTAGGAATTAGGTCAGTAGGCAGAAAGGAGGTGGTATTATGTGGCTGTTAGAATGCATTCGACCACATGAGCATTTTCGATAGCAATTTCAACTACCTTGAAAGAGGCTAAATATGGACAAGCTCTAAACCTTTCAGACGTCTGTATTTAGCATTGTCCACTTGTGATTGGATTGACAAAAACACATCTTGTAAACAGGGCCTTAGATGAGTGAGGCCTACCAATAAGTTCCAAAATGAAATACAAAACCTGTGCTAATTGAAAGAAAACAAGTTGACAAAAAAGACCAAATTCAAAATTTGGTGATAATGTAGCATAATGAGAGATTTACAAGTAATTTTAAAAATCTAGTGCAGGAACACCAAACTACAGTAGGTGAAGGATTTTCAGCACAGAAGGGTTAAAAGCATGTACTGTATTAAAGGGATAGTTCACCCACAGAAGTCTGTCATTATTTAATCACCCTCTCCACACTATTTTAAGTGATTTGTAATGTAATTGAAATGGGCTTCAGCACTTTTGGTCTGTCAGTATTTTAGATAGTGGATTGGCCAGATAGATAACTGCTGATTTTTGCATATGTGTGTCAATGTAGCTTGTGTGTGTGTGTGTGTGTGTGTG
>NW_015540860.1:822734-831628 GCF_001515605.1 Sinocyclocheilus anshuiensis | reverse complement strand
TGTAGTTAATGCTGCTCCATGTGAAAGCCCGCAGGTGATGGAGATTTACCGCTGATTACAGAACCGGCTTTCTGACACGATGCGCGTTAAATATCGCATGCGATTAATCGTGCAGCCCTAATTATTATATATACACATTTTTATTTTTGTTTTTATAAATACTGTATATATGCTAGTGTGTATTATATCACATTCTACCTGAACCCCAAATTTCTTTTTACAACAACATAATAATAATAATAATTATTATTATTATTGATTATCTGGAAAAATTTTTTTTTTATAATAGCTTTTTAATCATCATCATCATCATCATCATCATTTTTGTGAAAAAATTGAGTTGGGGTTCAGTTAACAAGAAAATATAATTATCAGAATTATTTCACAGACAAAATATATAAATAAATGATATAAAAATATTAATAAAAAAATACCTCTATTATGAAGATAATGTGTTTTCAGGAGCATGCTTGTGTGTGTGTGTGTGTGTGTGTGTGTGTGAGTGTGTGTGTGAATTGCCACATTATATCTTGACTGTGTGTATCTGTCTGACTCAGCTCAATGGGTTCAGAAGGCAGATGATAATTAGTTCAGATATATACTGGATAAAACATGCCTAGTCCGCACCATTCACTACCCAGAATACCACTGCATTAATCACGTGCGTCAGCACATATTCATAAACACTCATTAAAGCCACAACATTGCACTTCCTCACACAACACTGCTACCTGTCAACGCTAGACACAGTCTTCCAGGTTGTTTTCTGAAAAGAAAGTGCAGTCATCCAAGAAACAATATACTGTAGATTTTCTGATGAATTCAGTATAGGAAGCTAAATATTTAAAGTCATGATAATCAGTTCTTAACATTTTTTTTAAATTATCATAATCATACATTATTATTAGGGCTGCACGATTAATCGCATGCGATATTTAACGCGCACTCTTATGAAACAGAACATCATTTCATACTTGTCCACTGAAGAGGACACCTAAAAGCATGTTTATTACACATTTTGGGAGACAAAACAATTGAATAGGAAAACAAAATATATATCAATATTCTTATGAAATATTAGATGTAGGGCTGCACGATAAATCGCATGCGATATTTAATGCGCATCTTGTTAGTAAAGTCGGTTCTGTAATTAGCGTGCTTTCACATGGAGCAGCATTGACTACACAGAGCCGTTGTTCACTGACGAGCTGCGCTAAACCACGTTCATATTCGCGCGATTTTTTGCGCTGCTCATCAGTGAACAACGGCTCTGTGTAGTTAATGCTGCTCAATGTGAAAGCACACAGGTGATGGAGATTTACCGCTGATTACAGAACCGGCTTTCTGACAAGATGCGCGTTAAATATCGCATGCGATTAATCGTGCAGCCCTAATTATTATATATACACATTTTTATTTTTGTTTTTATAAATACTGTATATATGCTAGTGTGTATTATATCACATTCTACCTGAACCCCAAATTTCTTTTTACAACAACATAATAATTATTATAATTATTATTATTATTGATTATCTGGAAAAATTTTTTTTTTATAATAGCTTTTTAATCATCATCATCATCATCATCATCATTTTTGTGAAAAAATTGAGTTGGGGTTCAGTTAACAAGAAAATATAATTATCAGAATTATTTCACAGACAAAATATATAAATAAATGATATAAAAATATTAATAAAAAAATACCTCTATTATGAAGATAATGTGTTTTCAGGAGCATGCTGTTATGTGGCTTTGCCAGTTGACCAAATTACCTCAAAGATTGAACCGCAGGCATTTCAGGAGAAAAAAAAGTATATTTGGAGGACATAAATTGACTAGCAACATTCTAAACACTCAAAGAGAGTCGGACCATCAAATTATTCTAGGAGGAACAAAACAAGGATTTTAAAAGAAATGCTTAACACTTTCCAAGCAATTACACTTGAACAGAGACACAATTTCTCTTCAGCTCAGCCAATCAGCACCATAATCTTCACCTGTGATTCAACATCACAACAACAAAGATATCTATATCTGCTTCAATCAGATAAAGAAGTGCAAATCTAATAAATATTAGTTAACATAGAAATCCATATCCAAGTAAATAACCCGTGTAAATTTACACAGTCGTTTCAAAATGAATTGCTCTTGCTCCAGAGCTTCATTCTGGGAGGTCTGAGAGAAGATGAAACAGACATGAAAATTACAGAGTTTGCAAAGTCTATAAGCTGGCAAAGAGCAAAGGCAGAGACATGCAGAGCTTGGCTTAGATGGTAAGACATCTTAGGAAAGTCTTAAAGCTCGTTGCCAACGCTTGCCAATATCAGAGTCGAAGGCGACTGGAAAGCCTTTAACCATTAATTTCTTCACTAAGAATTAGTAACTGGCAGCACTGGAATGTTTTCAGATTCTTGAAACGTCTCTGAACATATTCTCTGTGCTTTAAGATCAGACGTGACGAATGCACAGACATGTTGGATGGAAATCGAGTGAAACTCAAAGTGAAAAATGCCAAACACAGCCTGAACAGCAGGGGGGTCAGGATTGCTTTGTCTCTTGTTTTATCACATTTGACAATGCCATTAAACTCAAGTACAGGCAAAATCTCAACTCGTATTTGGAGATTGGAAGTTTTACATCACACGCCTTTCGTCTCCACTCTCCAAGACATATTTAGATTTGATTGATAAAATAAATAAAAGTCTAGATAAAAAGAGCGTTATCTCTTCCTCAGTATTGCTGTATGGAGTATAAACAGGCTGCTTTATAAGGGCATCACGTACAGTGGGAGAACAGAGTGTATGAATACACTTTGTATGCTGTAGAAACTACCGTAATTAGCCTCTCATTTATGAAAAGGCCTCGAATTCTGCTGGAAATCAAAAAGTGCTTTGTTGATATTTGAGAAGTGTATGAGCCTCAGTCTGGGTGTTTTGCTTGCAGATGTATTCCATTTTGGGGATAAAATAGTGATATGAAATGACAAAGGATATATAACCATAACGTACAGCACAAGCTATCTATTTTTAGACTTAATTACTGAAAGGTATAGACCCTTCTCGGACTGAGTTCTGTATAATGAGGCTGGATCCCAAATGGATCCTCAAAGCTATGTCAAATCTGGTTTTAACAGTGTCTGTGCAAAGATAAAAAAAAAAAAAAAGCCAGTGAAGAAATTGCTCACAAATGAAAATGTCTCTTGAGATGAAGTTTGGACAAAATGACCTGATAACATCTTAACATTGTGCGATAAAGCTTATTGAGCTGGCGGATATAAAGGAAAGTGGGATGCAATCTGTTCTTCGTTTAACTAGATGGAACTGTCTCAGAGGCATATATTATATCAGTACGATATAAAAAGCTGAGACCAGCAGTCATAAAACATAATTCAGAACTGGTGGTAGACGATGGTGAATCTAGAATCCATCATGAACAATTCTACAAATCCTATCAGGCAATTCCAATGATTTGATTGAAAACAGGAATATTGATGATGACAAATGTATTCATAATGTTGAACTAGTAGGGTTATTATTCTGTATTTAACTCCCACGCTAAGCTTAAAATACTTTCTCTTATTCCAGCCTAATATGCAGAGAAAATAAAGTGTTTCTATATTTTGAATACTGTGGTATTTTCAAAACATTCCTCTGTTTGTTTGAGTATCCTGACCTGCCTGACAACAGCAACAGCTCAACCAATAGAGTAAATTTGGGGCGGGGTTATTTGTTTGACTGACCAATGGAATAAAGGGGAAATGTTTAGAAAGCCTGTTTGAAAAAAAAAAAGACGTGTATTTTTTACTATTCTTTTTGGTGACAATAGTGGTGCAGAAATATGACAGTAAACTAATGCCAGTAAAACACCAAATACTTTTTTGTTGTTTGTTTTCACAAAAATTAATAATTCAATAATTTTGATTAATAAGGATCGTTTTTGAGTGGTTCCTTGCATATTACTATCTATAGTGCATGATTTGTGTACTAATACATTTTGACGTCCGCATCACATAACCAGCTCCATATGTATGGCTTTTCTGATACAGTAAACTTGCTCGGTAGCGCACCTGGTACAGCATTGCACTTGTAATGTGTACGAGGTAGTACGAGTCATGACTAAAGAGCTCAAAGACTTGAAGAAGCAAGCTAAAATTACACGGTTGCTTCAGCAAATGTCTTTTTATTTCTTGTTTGCGTTTGTTTAACACTATTGGTTAGGGTTTAGTGTATTTGGTACGGTATTTTCAAACACAACAGAGCATTAACCTTTTAGTCCCACTCACCAGACATTTCATTTCCAAATTGAAGCAATACGTACCAAAACCAATAATAAACCATTGCCAGATTCATGTTCATCTGTTTTGGATAAAACTGAATGTGCTTCTAGAGCCACTCACTGGATTTTAAACTGCAAAAGGTACCATGGTGGATGTCCTCAACACATTGAGACACAAATGTGGAAAGCAGTAAAAATTGAAGTGGCTTTATTGATCAGGAAACAAGCACAGCATTAGCATATCTGGACCTTACAGCAGTCTACAAAGGGAGGTGACCCTTACATCAAAGCAGTGATGAGATGACGTAGAGCTCTGCTAATTCCAGAGGTGATCAAATCACGATGGTTTATCAAAGTCATGTGACACAGCAAAAGCATCATTGAATGTCTCTGTGAAGTGCTACTCTTTTTCATAGTTAATTTCTTTGCATCTGAAGGTTACATTTGTCATTCAAATGGTCTCTCCCTGATACCAAATCCCCTCCTCGCCCAACTATAGCTAAAAATCTCATACACAAATGTATTGTACATGTAGGCTACACACTCACACACACTTAACAATCACACTTCTGTCACAACATTATCCAAACCCCAGTAGGCCTTTTTGATATACAGTATCAGCGCTGTTTTTGGGGAGCATATGGTGGATGTTTTTCTGCTCAGGTACATTGAGATTCAAATTCACTTTGTTTTTTTGTTAAAAGGTTGCAAGACTAAATGTAAACTGACACCTTTCAGAGAAATCACACTGTTTTTTTTTTACCGCTACTTCTGTTCCCACTGAATATGACAGCACATTTTTGAAAATCACTTCAAAGCAAGAATCACATTGTTAGTGTCTGGTGACAGGATCATTTTTCTTACCATTTAAACTCAACAATGACAAACCTGCCTTTTGCCTTAATAGCCCCCTTAAAATATATATATTTTTTCTCCCTCAAAAAGGCAGCATACTTCAAAAATATACTGTTTATATATCTATATATTCCAGATGTTTGAACAAAAGTAAAATTCTAGGAACATTCACACCAAAAAAGAAGAGATTACTTTCTGAGCATCTGGCAAAATAGAGCTGATTATTACATCACTGGATCCTTAATCTCATAAATCTTTTAGTACTATAAAGTATTGAATCATCTTTTAATGAAAAAAAGTTTGCCTGTTGATGTTTGAACGTTTTCACAGACAGATCCCCACTGATACGACATAACTTTAATGTGTTTCCATTTCCCATTAGTGCCATATTTACACAAAGAATGTTCATATTTATCATTTTCTTTGCAATGGTATGTATGTAACAAGCCTAGGACACAATATATAAATCTTTTTAGTTTTGAACTTTACATTTATATATATATATATATCGATGTATGTTTTGTTCATAACTTCAGTATTTGGAATGTTGATAAAAGAGTCATATGTGTCTAGTGCATTTACTGAACCTGTGAATTGGGGTGAGTACATTTTTAGAAACATTTTAGACCTTCTCCACACAGCGACTAGAAAATAATGAGGAGGAAAAACAAAGAGTAAGGCCACATCATAAATTGCACACAATGATTCACATGACGATGAACGCCCCAAAATGCTAGCCGTCCTCGGCAGGGTTTTTCTCGTGTAGAGCTCCGTTTAACTGGAGACCGATTATGGCATGACTAATAATGGTTAGTGGTATGAGCACCTCCAGGTCTTCCTCAGTCATGCAGTTCTTGTCACTCCCACTGCTTTCTCTAGAGTCTCATCATCGTTCAAATAAAGACAACACATAATAATTAACAGCTGTACTTTTGGAAAGAAAAACATTCATATTCACAGACAAAATTATACATGTGTGGGCAGCCCATTGACATTGTGAACCCACACGAAAGCCGTTTGTAAAGATCTACTTCTCCTGTTGATCCACTGGTACATTTTCATCAACTTCATCTCAACGTTCTTTTCTTTTTCAAATCTGTCAAACTAAGTACAGAATGTGACTTAAGAGAGCTGTCGCCCGTGACATCCACCTTGCGCCGTGTCGACAGGGTACAGTTTAAACTTCAAACACTTCACGTTTAAAAGAACCACGGGAAAGTAATTACTCCTGTTTGACTAGTGGACAAAAGAAGGAAAAAATACGGAACCGAAAAGGAATAATCACAATGAGAAAGCTAAAGCAGCTGTCAAAGAAGAGTGCAGCAAATCCAATAAATGGGCAGTGGGCCGGGATGGAGAATGCCTCTCAGAGATGGTGTAATCCAGTACCAGACAATGGGTAATTCAGGCCTGATGGGTGCTGCGAGACGCCCTTTTTTATGGGTGGTGTGGGTGGCAGGAAGTAGTACAGTAGACTGGAAAGCTCTGTGCCTGGGTCTTTAGTTGCAGGTCCACCAATCAGGCACCAGACTTTGGACTCAAGCGGCTAAGTACGCAATATCTGTTTCTTGGCCGTTTGCTCATTCGGTATGCAATGTTCTGTTTCGGCCATGGCGAGGATGCAGCACTCTTTTCGATATGTGTCTCTGTGTTCTTTCTGTTTGGTGTTTGTCTGAAAGAAAGAAAGGTGCAATAGAGGAGAGAGGCGTGAGTTTGGTCTGAACATGATCATGAGGGGGTTTCCATCAACCTTGTCCTCACTGTGCTGGCTTATGAAGCTCAGGTAGGTCTACATAGCGAGGTTTCCAAGAGCAAACAACAGACCGAGCATCAAAACATCAGATAGAGCTGGACTTGAATTTCTGGGGTCCTCTACTCTCGTGTTAGGTGGACTGCCAGGAACCTGTCAGGAAAAAAAACAAACAAAATAATATGATATGGAACACCAGACATTGCGCAAACTGGTGAATATCATGAAAATAAGTCCAGGTCATCCTTTACAAAATCATACACAGAGAGAGAAAAAAAATTGTAATGTAGTTTTAATGTAATACATTATTGTATTGCATTAATTGAATGAATTTGTGGGATAATAATAATCATCATAATAATATATTTTATAATATTAAATGTATTTTTTTTGTACTTTTAACTGGCATTATTTTCATGATAGTATGTATAGTAGTTGACAAATGGTACCATAATGTTCTGAATATCTTGCATTACAGTAATATACATTATTATTATTATTATTATTATTATTATTGGACATGAAAATAATGTCACAATGCAAAGATATTTAATTTGTTTTTATCTTGTAACTGACATTATTTTTATGAAACTACATATAGTAGTATACAGTCAACAAATACTACCATAATGTTTCTTAATATTTTCAAAAGTGCTTGTCATTTTGTTTTCATTACAATTACATTAATATAACTTTTCTTATATTACATAAATACAAATTAATATTATTATTATTAATCATCATGAAAATAATGTAAATAATGCAAATTTCTTACATATTTCTCAGTTTTGGTGTAAAATACAACCTGGAAATGTTCTGGACAGGGTTTGTGAGGTTCACCTAAACCCTCTCAAGCTTTTGCAGTACAAGGTGAGCAAGTGACCATACAAGGGGTATGTGTGATTACAACACATTTACAATAAAGCCATGCAGTGGTGCTTTGTCTGTGGACGCAATATTCATCAAGCCTTTTCCCCACATGCACAAGCAGGAGATGCTTACAGATAATGCTTGAACTCACTGGCTTGGAAAGTTTCATCTTTGCACTTCTTACCTCACTTTCGCAGATGTAGTCTTTTGATGGATAGCAATCAAGTGCCTGCAAGGAAATAAGGTTATCCTTGAGATATGGAATTAAGTATAATATGATGGTGTCTTGTTTGAGAGATCTACTCTGTAATGCATGTCTATCTTATCTATCATCTGACAATGAGTCTTATGTGAAGCGCTATCAGGCTCACTGATATGTCTCTTTCTTTTATAGATTTTTTTGGGGTCAGAACCTCCAGAATATAGCGGCCCAGTTCAATAATGTAACCAGTCTGAGAGAGGAGTTTCTAGACAGAAAGACGGTTTAAGAGATTCCAAAATATAATTCCAAAACGTTTGAATTAGCCTCCAAAATGTGCATATTAAAACATGCAAATTCATTGTAATCCTCTAAATGTGTGAGAGTGTTAGTTTCTGCTCTGATGGGGCTCTTCCACAGATATGTAAAGGGTAATAAAGGGACCGATGAGGCTCTTGCAGCAGCATGATTTATCTGAACTACAGGAATATCAATCAAAATATGTCACTCAGTTTTTAAGCTTGCACTCAAAGAGATGTCATTTTGTGCAGAGCTGAAAAAAAAACAGAGGGAAATTTGTTGAAGCTAGCTGGTACTTGGATATTTGAATTTGAGAACCACATATTTATTGACTTTTTTTTTTTGTTAATAAGCTTGTTTTAACAACGTCATTTAATGTCAAACTGGTATATTGCAATTTTTGTGAATGAGAATTTTAATAAATTATAGAACGGGCATACAAGTAGCCCCTACAATGAATGGTAAGTAAATAATGAATGTTTTCATTTTTACTTCACCCATAATGCACTGGGTTCGATCCAACTCTTTGTGAGCGGGCATACAATAATGTGAAGATACTGTTTGTACATTTCAGTGTTTTACTTTCAGGTATTAATGAGTGTATATTTATTTTATTATTTTCATTATAACTTTCCTTTTGTC
>NW_015540860.1:803073-822469 GCF_001515605.1 Sinocyclocheilus anshuiensis | reverse complement strand
GTTGACAGGCGGGGATGTTGGGGGGGGGGTGAGAGAAACAGAGGACAGTGACTAAAAGCCAATTAATTAGCGAGAGCGGTGATGTGTGTCAGCTGCCTGTTGACATCAGCCCAGATCTCTGCTCACAGCTCTGCTAATGCCCTCCTCTCTCCCCGTTGCTTCTCAACATCTCCCTCCATTTCTCTTCCACTCATTCACATCTCAGCTCTTTGCTTTAGAACTCTCACACATGTCCTGATTGTTTACACAGAAATGCAGAGAAAGACACTGATGTGTAGCCTTGCACCACTACATACAACCTTGCTCAAACAAACTAACACACAGATAGTCGCAAAATCATTCCTCCTGGTACACAGCTCTTTCACAGGCCTTTGTGAGAGCAAACCATGCTTCGTATCAACCTTATTTTTAACGTAAGACTGGGCATGGCCATTTCTAACTTGAATGTGTGAGTTATAATGAATGATTTGGCAAAATGAGATGTAGCTTTGAATTCAGACGTAGTTATTTGGATTTACTGTTCACAATAGAATTCTTGTTTTTGTTTGCTTTGTTTAGGCAACCTGCGTATTATGTTTCTGACCTGCATGTGTGACACGTCGTAATAACGAATGCCCTCAAAGATAAGAATTTCCCAGGTGCACTTGAAGGCAGCATCATTTTGTGATTCTTTCTTGTCAATTTGACAGCATTAGAACAAATTATTTGTCATAGTATCTCTGATTTAAATCAGAAATTCTCTTATTAAAGAAGAAAATGGCAATGTCCATTTCTGTATCATTGGAGAAAGCATAAATCAAGCATAGCGTTAGTTCTGGCTGGCAAGTCAAGCTCGCATCAGCTGACTCTCAGCTGATCGCATCAACTTATGGGAATACGACACCTATCTAAGCATTCATATATAAGGTCCCTCAGTATTATCAGCAGTTTTCGCATTGCTCAATAGCTAATTATCCTCCTCCATCCCCAACTCCTCCTCTGTCGGTCGGGATTCAGCCTTCTGATTCTCCTTTGAATCAGACTAATTCTAAAATGTGTACATAAAATGATTGAACTTTAACGATATCTGCAATACATTTATGTTGGTTCTGTTCTGTTTACCCTGGGGGGTTATCGCTGCTCTCCCTGCTCTCATCCATGCTAGGCTGCATGGAGGCGCAGGGAGTTCTTGCCCAGAACAGAACCATACCGCCAATCCAAACTGTATGCTAATTGTCAATCATATTTGACGATAGTGGTCCTGACAGAACTGCCAATTTTGGTCACCTTGTGATACGGTCATAGGACATTAACTGGTGTACAACACTGGGAAAATACATTTATGTGAATCACTTCAAACCCTTTGTTTCAAATTGATTCAAATTTGTAGATTCCTCTGTGTTGTCAGCCCATTTCTTTTTACAAAATTTTGGCAAAAAAAAAAAAGGTAAATATTGCTGTTTAAACCGCAAGGCTGTTGAATGATTGATTCTGATTGGTTGACGAACATTCTAAGATGTGATATTATGGTTATACTTTCTTTCAGTAGTCCACTTTAAATATGTATAGATATGTATAGATAGATCACCATTCAACCACTCCAGGCACGTCAACGTGCCCGTCATCTTGGAACGGCCGACGTGTCGTTACTCACGGTAAAAATTAATGGCATTTCCAAGATGCCACACTATGTGCAGCCACTGGTTTTAAAAACCGCAGAGATTGAAATTCCTGAAGAAATGGGTAAAACATTTCGCAGGTGAGAGTGTGTTGGCTTGTGTTTTATATTTATTAACTTGTATTGACAACGTCGTCTTGTTGTATTGTGGTGGTTTAGCAAAATCATCTGCTGAAGTCGATTGCAGATATAGCTATTCATACATGCAATAATCATGGCTGCAGATGAACAGTCAACTTGCTTTTGAGTGCTCATGGCCTGGCTTTGACAGTTCCACCCATAGGAAAGAAAAATCAAAAGTGAGATCTCTAACATCTCAAATATTTCTGACAGAAATGAGGTTACTTTAAGATCGAATGGAGATTTTTGCTTGAGTCTCCTGCTTTTCAAACTTGTCTCCTGAGACAAAAACTCTAACACTCTCAGAATGGTCTCCTTTAAAGCTTTAAAAGAGATCTCAACAACATAACACACTGTGCTCAGATATTTCTCCTTAGCTAAAGACTCTGGTGGTTTCACATTTAAGTTTTAGAAGAGATCTCAACAACATCACACACTGTGCTCAGATATTTCTCAGATAAAGAAGACTCTGGTGGTCTCACATTTAAGTTTTAGAAGAGATCTCAACAACATCACACACTGTGCTCAGATATTTCTCCTTAGCTAAAGGCTCTGGTGGTCTCACATTTAAGTTTTAGAAGAGATCTCAACAACACCACACACTGTGCTCAGATATTTCTCCTTAGCTACAAACATTGGATCTCTCACATTTGTCTCTTTTAAAGTTTTAGAAGCTGGTCTCATATTTGTCTCTTTTAAAGCTTTAGAAGAGATCTCAACAACATCACACACTGTGCTTAGATGTTTCTCTTTAGCTAAATAATCTGGGGGTCTCGTATTTGTCTCCTGTAAAGCTTTAGAAAAGATCTCAACAACTTTACAAAGTATGCATCAAGTCAAGTACTTGAAAGGCACTAAATAAAGGGGGAAAAAATCATCAATTCAGAGTTAAAGGCTATATTGAGAGAGAAATTATGCGGAAATAAGGATAATGTTACTTTTTATAGGATGATGTTTATGCACATAATTTGTTGTTGGAAATAGTACACTCTAAAAAAAGATGGTTCTTTACATGCAGAAATGGTTTTATTTAGAACCATAGCATTCTGAAGAACCCTTTTTGCAGTAATGGTTTTATTTAGAACCATAGCATTCTAAAGAACCCTTTTATGCTGAAATGGTTCTTTGTGTTAGAGTTTAGGGTTCTTTGTTCCCGCCCTGTAAATCTGTAACTGACAAAGCACCTCATTACTGATTTCTGGAGTTCAGTGATCCAACTGCAGACTGTCAACACACTCTCAACAGGTAAATTATTTCATTCTTAAATTTACATACAAATTTAACTTTAAAATTGTAACTGGTTTCCAAACAAACATGTTCTTATCTCTTTGTTTAGTTTTTGGTCATATATATGTGTGTGCAGCTCTGCTAAGCTGTGGAAACTTCTCATCATCTGCAGAGAAAAATCATCACTTAATCACACCAAAATGATGGACTTAAAGGCATCATATTGATTGGATTGTGATTGTTTCACTGAAACCTGGTCTTCATCACATCTATTTTTTGTTCTTATTTTGTGTTTTACTTCTTTATGTATTTATTCATGATCAATGTCAATTGTCATTCATTAATGTATTCAGCTAATAACTGTTGTCAAGAGCACTGACAATTTTGCATGTTAATAAAAACATAATTCACACAACATGCTGCTGCTGTGGTTATTGTTGTTTTAATGTAAAACCCTAACTGAGGCTACACTCTAAGATGCCTCATTACTGATTTTCTGGAGCTCAGCCACTCAACTACACAGACTGTCAACACACTCTCAACAGGTAAATTATTTATTTCTTAAAATGTCTATGAATTATACATTTCAAATGCTAATTGGTTTCCTATGTCTTTTCTCTTTTTAGTTTAAGAGAACATGCAAGTGTGACCAGCTCTATTCAGGTAAGGATACTCTCCTCTTCTATTTATTCATGTTCAATGTCAATTGTCATTCATTAATGTATTCAGCTAATAACTGTTGTTAAGAGCACTGATGGTTTTGCATGTCAATAAAAACATACTTAATTCACACAATATGCTGCTGTTGTGGTTGTTGTTGTTGTTGTTGTTTTAATGTAAAACCCTAACCAAGGCTACACTCTAAGATGCCTCATTACTGATTTTCTGGAGCTCAGCCATCCAACAGACTGTCAACACACTCTCAACAGGTAAATAATTTCTTTCTTAAATGTCTATAAATTATAACTTTCAAATGCTAATTCCCATAGGAAAAATGTATTGCTCAGTGGTTGCTTTTCCACGGTTTATTTTCCGGGATTCCACTGAGCTGCCACAGCTATCATCCGTCAGGATGGAACGACAACAGCTTTTTTTTTTTTTTTTTTCTTGTAGCTGTCCTTATATTAATTTATCATTTTGAGCAGGAGACCAGGATTCATCGGGGAAAACATTTTTAAAATGCACCTACTACAAAGAAGAGCAATAAGACGGCATTATAAAATAAAAAAGTGCGCTTTGATTTTTGAATGGCAAAGACATGCTCACCCACAGACATTCACAGGTTCATTTTGAGGTATTAGCAAAACAACAAAGCTAATGATTTTCACGGAACTTACGTAATTACCCATCATAAATTGTGATATAGCCTGGCTCGTTGGTCCGTTGGATCGGATTGCTTTCTCACTACAACCGAACCGCTCCAGAGTTCGTTTTCAATCGAGCCGAGACCACCTCGTTCAGGCGATCTCGGACCGATTGTTTTGGCGCGGATCCGAGCGTGATTGCTGTGTTCACATATGCCCAAGCGAACCGAGCTAAGGGGGGAAATGCGCCAGGTTCCGAAACAACAGGCCAGGTGTGAAAGCACCCTTAGATGAGATTCTCATATATCTCTCATTTTAGTATCAACAGCATTTTCAGATGTTTCTCCTAAAATTCCTTAGGAGAAATGGAAGTAGACACAAATGAGACATGAGACATGTTTCCATTCCTTGTAAAACTATCATTTAAATAGCATTAAACATTTAAGAATATCAAGGGTTACTAGTTTAAATGCTTAAATTTATCTTCAATGTCCAGCATTGTATATACACCACATTTTCCAAACACACTAGAAAGGACTTAGAAGTGCAAGATGTTTAGCATAAGAGCAATACCTTTTTTTAACATATGTAACACTAGTGTCCCAGGGTTTTGGTTTTTTTGCTTTGTTTAATATTAAAATTTTGTCTTGTACAGCCCATTTTTGCATGTATGTAAATATAGGTAATGGTTTCCTCTGTTAAATCACTGTGCAATAAAACACTGTCTACATTAAACAACTTCAAATATGACAATGCATGTATTGTCTTTGATTGAGATGGTGTAGATAAATAACATTGAAGCTAACCAGAGGGGAGAAAAATAAAATAAAAAAGAGATCTCTTTACCATTTCAAATATTTCTCCTAGACAGAAATGAGGTTACCTTAAGATTGAATGGAAACTTTTGCTTGAGTCTCCCGTTTCTCAAACTTGTCTCCTGAGACAAAAACTCTAACACTCTCACAATGGTCTCCTTTAAAGCTTTAGAAGAGATCTCAACAACATCACACACTGTGCTCAGATTTTTCTCCTAAAGACTCGAGAGCTCTCACATTTGTCTCCTCAAAAGTTTAGAAGAGATCTCAACAACATCACACACTGTGCTCAGATTTTTCTCCTAAAGACTCGAGAGCTCTCACATTTGTCTCCTCAAAAGTTTAGAAGAGATCTCAACAACATCACACACTGTGCTCAGATTTTTCTCCTAAAGACTCGAGAGCTCTCACATTTGTCTCTTTTAAAGCTTTAGAAGAGATCTCAAAAACTTTACACACTGCTCAGATTTTTCTCCTAAAGACTCGAGAGCTCTCACATTTGTCTCCTCTAAATTTCAGAAGTGATGTCAATAATTTTACAAAGTGTGTACCAAGTCAAATGCCTCAATATGAGCTCAAACATTTCTTCCATATAATATGTATTAATAATCAAATTAGTCAATTAATAATCAAGACTGAGTCATAAGCCATGTATGTGCCTTTCAGCAAAGAAAGCTCCAGGGTTACATTTTCTATAGATCAGTTTTGATTAAGGCATCTGCTACATTACTATTTCCAACAACAAATGATGTGCCTAAGTACATGAACATTGTCCTATAAAAAGTAACATTATCCTTATTTCTGCATAATTTAATTATCTCAGTATAGCCTTTAACTCTGAATTTATGATCCCCCCATATTCTGAAATGTTTAATGCTATTTAAATGATAGTTTTAGTATTTATATTTACAATATTAGTAAAAGTTTAACGTTTCTCCTAAAATAAAACTGAAGACATCTTAAGACAAAGCTGATATCTCAATGAGACATATAAGAGAATCACTCCTTAGTATCCTGAGCGAAGAGTAAGACACTGTTGAGACTAAAATGAGAAATACATGAGAATCACAACTAAGTCTCCTGAGGTTAGAAAGAGCAACCACTGAGCAATAAAATATTCCTATAATGGAGTCTTGATAGAGATTGCAGCAAGACAATAAAGAGACATTCTATGTTTCTTCCACCACATTCTCTGTTTTGACACTTTTTTTTCTCAAACATTTCTCATGTCTCATTTGTGTCTACTTCCATTTCTCCTAAGGAATTTTAGGAGAAACATCTGAAATGCTGTTGATACTAAAATGAGAGATATATGAGAATCTCATCTCAGTCTCCTGACCGTAGGAAAAGCAACCACTGAGCAATATTGTTTTCCTAAGGGCAGCATGGCTTATAGAGGCATATAGAAACAGCCACTAATGAGGCATCTATTTATATATGTCTATGACTTTATACATTCTACAGTACTAACTATAAGTAACTTTGAATCTACATGTCAACTAACTATCATTAGAATATTAGTAAACTGTTAGGTTATGGTTAGGGTTAATAAGTTGATGTGTACTTGTAAAATTATAGGCATCAAAATAAAGTGTTAAGCAGATAGTCTGCTAATACTCGAATGACTGCTAGTTGACATGTAGTTGCTAAGTTACTTAAAGTTAGCAGAACGTCTAAAGTGAACTATTGAAATAAAGTGTTACCGCTATTATTTTCCATGAAATCCATAGCTATGAAGTAGGTCCATCTCTGTCGACCACATTACAGTTTCATATCAATAAGCCAAATTATCTCAAATGTTTTTTCAAATGTTCTACAAAGACATTGATCAAGCAAATAAATATGACTTGCAATGGGATAAAAATGTCATTTATATGTTTTCCCAATTAAATTACATTTTATTATCTATTATTAATATAATATAATTTAATTTCATAATTTAATTTAATTAAATTTTTGCAGCAGGAACAGTATGAATAACTAGATGAATATCTGATAATTCATACCAATGGAGCACTGGAAATGATTTATAGCTTTGAGTGAATAGAATCGTTGCCTCAGTTGTGCCCATGAGCAAGTCTTGTCACATCTACATGTAGATTCTGTGAAGAAACATCCTTCCTGCCTCAGGCACACTTTAAGTGCTATTGGACCTGCTAGATCGAGCAAAGCGCCCCCTTTGAATTTCACCTCCAAAAATCACTGTGATGCCGAACCCTGCCTCGAATTAAAACACGGTAAACAGAGCGAGACTTTGCCCATTTTCTCTCTACCTGTCAGAATGAGAAAAATGGCCCATGGCAAACTATTCATCTTTCATTTGAGTGGGACCAGAAGAAAAATATGAGTTTCAGCAAAGGGGTGAATCTGTGATGCGCATCTGACATTGTTTCTGAATTGCTAGAGAATGGTGAAGTTTGACAATGTTTCCCCTCAGGCAGTCTCTAATTATAATCTTCCTGCTTGGGTAATGCACTAATTATAATTTTTACAATAAATTAAGCATTGCTTTACTGGCTCAGCACATACAGATACACACACACACATACACACACACGCAAACACATGCAGTGTAAATAGTGACATGCAGTTTTGTGGCTCCTCTGGGAAATTGTGAGGACACATTTTTCTGTCTGGTCTATTTGTGCTGTTTTCAGGGGTACATTCATCAATCATTTTACATTTTCAACTTTAATATGTTAATTATGAGCCCGTCGACATCTCTGGAGAGTATTCTGCACTCGGGTGAAAAACTCTGCAAAGCAGTGTGTGTGTGTGCGCGCAATTAACCAAACAAAGGTACAAATGTCAACTAATTTATTTCTTGTCGTTTGTTTATTCTACAGCTGTTCATAGCTTGACTATTGTCAACTAGTCCAATCAAATGTTAATTAAATGCAAAGTGGCAGTTAGCATACAATATTCCTATGTGTAAATATGTTACCATGTTTTTTTACTACAATATGTATAACTAAAATAAACGAGTAATGTGTGTAATTGATGCTCAGTAAATGCAGCTTTGTTAGTGGTGAGATCTAAATATTTACAACGCAACATGTTCAGTATTTTAATTCATTCACACAGCTGCTTCTTTTATTTTCTGCATCGGTGACTTACTAAGACACCTCCATTTCTTTCTAAGCTTATCCTTGTGGAAAAAAAGTACACTTTTTATATATAGAATTTAAAACAGAACATATTGTAATGTTTTCAACACTCACTTGCATGTTAATTGCAATTAAATGAAAATGTATCATCATTTACATTTATTTTAAATGCAGTAGCTGAACTTTAGAGTGCTTAAGAAGAACTTAGGTACAGGTACATAATTTCATTATTAATTCTACAGTCTTTAGTACAAATGCACCTTCAAAACAATTAAGGGCACATCTTTTTCACCATGGTATTACTGACTCAGATCCACGTCATCATTAAAATTTACAATGTAATATACAACACTAAAACGTTCTAAAACTTACGTTCAAATTTGCACAGGACGAAATGATGCAGGGCTCCTCCCCAGGTTCCATAGTTGTTTTAGGGATGTTGACAGTGGGCTCAAGGTCAGGTTTCACTGAGCCTGTAGTAGGCTGAGGATCAGGCTTGGGTAGCGACCCATAGCCGAAGGCCTGGATAGCATTTCCTGTTGGAAAAGAAAAGCAAAAACACATTGATTCAAAGCACATTTTCAAAAGAGAATGTTTCCGCAGGAAGTCAGAAAGTCAGAGAGACTTTAACTCGCCAGATCCCTTGAGGAGAAAAGTAATGTGCGTCATCTTCTCCAAGTTTGTTAGGAATGAGGCATAGTTAACTGCATTTGGGGGGTCAGCAGTTCAGCTAAATGCTAATTCTGCAACGCTTGCCGATTTTGAATCAGTTAATTGCTAGAAAAACAAAACAAGACACATTCTCTCACCACACACACACACACACACACACACACACACACACACACACAGGCTATCTTAAAATTATGTGAGCTGGCTTGCTGTCTACTGCTTCCATGAGCTTGTATCTATGATATAAAACACAAGTTCACTAACAGCCATTTACCAACACCATAAGAAATAATGCTGCTAATGTGAAGCAGACTATTGATTTCAAAAGAGTTTCATATTAGTATGTTACTAACATCAAATCCCAGGACATGAATTGTGTCTGCCAGTTTATTATAGGATTATCATGTTCTCAGTAAGGATATGTTGTCTTTGATGCTACCTTACAATTCACCTAAATTGAGGTATAGTTGATTTTTGCAACAACTGTCACATCAAAAGCATGCCTACAATTCCTTAAAATGCAGTCTACTAAAGCAGCTTGCTAGGTTTGGTAAGAGAGCCATGATCTACATAAAATCCATGCAAATTATGCTGTATCCATGCTTGTTTTGACTTGAGAAATCTCTCTCAGCCTATCTCACAGTGGGATATCGGATGAACTGTCCCCTGAGCTAATGCCTGAAGCTCTGTAGCTTATTATCTTATGTTTTCATTTTTCCGCTTTGTGATTTATTTCACTCTCTGGAAGATATTCCTGCCAAGCAATCAAACTTTTTGGGGGGAATTTCTTCATCTTAGATTCTCTTTTATTTGCCTCCTGTTAATAATAATTTGATCTGCCTATATCTAATAATGCATTTTTTTAATAACCATTGATACACAAATTCTATTTTCTAACATTATTTTCCAAGTTGGCCTTTTCTTGTTAACTTAGCAGGAAACTGCATCACTGTAATCTATTGGTATTTTCTTTGAGCATAAGTCAGACAAACAATCATGTACATGTTCTATGAACTGTGATTTGATACATCCTGCTAGTTGCTAAGCCTTTGCTAGAGAGCATTTGATTGGACAAAATTATTTTGGGCCATTTTCCATGTACAACAATACTGTAAAATTTAAACGTGTAGTCACTGTTTAGGAGAACACTAGCATACATATTATCTCAAAGCTAAAGGTGCCAAATAAATGTACTAAACTGTATTTGAAATACATTTATTTCATGTTGAGTATACTACAAATACATTTACTTAATAAAATACCCTGCAATTGTACTTACGTTATACTAAACTGGTATACTTAAAGTCTGCTAAACTGGAACAACTAATTTTGTACTTAGTGCACTTTAATTGTGCGGAAGTAGTGCTGAAGCCAAACTAAAGGAAAGGAAATGACATGACGTGGCCAAGTATGGTGTCCCATACTTGGAATTTGTGCTCTGCATTTAACCCATCCAAGTGCACACACACAGCACTGAGTAGTGAACAAACACGCACCGTGAACACACATCCTGTAGCAGTGGGCAGCCAATGCTGCGACGCCCGGGGAGCAGTTAGGGGTTCAGCGCCTTGCTCAAGTGTCTCACCTCAGTCGTAGGTTAGGGTTAGGGACTCGAACCCGCGACCTTTGGGTTACAAGCCTGACTCTCTAACCATTAGGCCACGACTGCCCTGATATGCTGAAGTATATTTGTGCTAAAGTGGAACTATTGCAAGTATGCTTCATGTACACTTTAAATATCTTGCTTTTAAATACTGATATTATTCAAAGATCATCCAATCTTCATTAATAGTGACATTAAAACACATTGTAGGCTTAATATTAAGAAATGTGCATTGTGCACAAGTGATACTCCGAATAAAGTTTAATTATTTTCATATGAATAAATCTTGAGCGATATGTCAATAAATATGTTAATAGATTTGAACTATATTTAGTATGAAATAAATGTATTTTAAATATATTACATTTTTACTAAGGGCAGTCACATTAGCAAATTCGTGGACAAAAAAAAGGTCCATAGTCTATTGTCAATAGCTCATACAGAATTCTCTTTCAAACCAAGCAAATTTCTGTTGGTCAACAAGGCAAATAAACGTGACCAACTTGAACCCTTTGCGACATCTGCATGGGAAAATCAATCGCCCTCACATAAAATTCCCAGCTGCTTGTATTCCTATTGAAATGACTGGATTTCTCCTACAAAAATTGTCAAACAAAGTTAAATTCTTACCACATAGACTTGAAGCCAAAACAAATTTGATTTAATGCTAAAGAATGAACATGTTAAACTAAATCTAAAATATGTAAATCTAGATGATGAATGAATGAATGAATGAATGAATTAGATTATCATTTTAAAATAAGCCATAAAAGTCTGTTTAAATGACTGGACTGACACATTATCACTATGAAATGCCAAAAAAGGAGTCCTGTAACAGTACATGATAACAAGTCAGGCTGGAAGCCTTATTTAGCCTCAGCCTACATGTTTACTTTCTGCTAACAAGCATGACATTAGTTACAAAACAATCAGACATTTATGATTCTAGAGGTGGGTAGAGCTTCCACACATGGAATTAATTTTGTAATGGAAAGTAAACACAAAACATGGCAGGTTTCAAACACCGTCACCGTAGCTGCAGCATTCACGTTTAAGAAGTAGCAAAGAAACCTATTTCTAAACAACCGCATGCTCATACAAGTACCACATCCTCAATTACTTATCAAAAAGCTGAGTATACATTCTGAATTGAGTGAGAAAGCTGAAAGCCAAGTGACAACTGAAGCTGCAGGGACAGACTTTACAGAAGAAAAGCTTTAATAACAAAAGAAGAAAGACTTACGGAGACAGGTGTTTTCTCTGAAGTCCTGTAGAAATTTCTCACACTCTTCCTCCTGATTCCCGCTGCCTCTGCAGGTACACCAGGGGGAGATGGTGAAGTTTGAGTGACCTGAGTCCATGTAGTTAGGAGTCATGTCTGTACCTATAAGAAGAACAAATCAAACAAAATAAGTCATTCTAGGTTACTAAATAATGTGTATCACAGTAAATTATTAAATGAAAATGAGCATCAGCATTACTTTTCAGGGGTAAAAGTCTTTTTGTTATTGACTCTTTTGTCTATTTTGTTATTGATGAATGAATGAGTCAAAAAACAAATATTTGTTCAGTTTAATTATATTTGATGTGCTCTTAATGTTTACTAAAGATGGTGCACAAAAGTTCGATAAAATATTAATAGTACTTTTCTCAAGCTCTATTGACATTGACTTACATTTTCTAATATTATGCAATACATTACCGTTCAACAGTCAGTAAAATTATTTTAATGTTTTTTTAAAGCAGTCTCTTATGCTCACCAAAGCTGCATTTGTTTGATCAAAAGTACTGTAATATTGTGGAGACAATAATATTTTTACAATTTAAAATAACGGTTTTCTATTTTAATATATTTTAAAATGCAATTTATTCCAGTGATGCAAAGTCGTTCACAGTTGTTCTATCAATGTTGAAAACAGTTGTGCTGCTTAATATTTTTTATTTATTTATGTATTTTTGTGGAAACCATGATACATTTCTTTCAGAATTCTTTGATGAATGGAAAGTTCAAAAGAACGGCATTTATTTCAAATATAAATTAATGGTAACAAGTCTTTACTTTCACTTTTGATCAGTTTAATGCATCCTTGATGAATAAAAGTATTCATTCCTTTCCAAAAAAAATGTAATAATCTCATAGACCCCAACATTTTCAAATGTAGTTTATGTGTAGTAGTAGTAGTAATAATAATTTTAAAATTATTGTTATCTATCTATCTATCTATCTATCTATCTATTGATAAATATTAGATATTGAGGTCAGACGATAGATAGATAGATAAATAGATAGATAGATAGATAGATAGATACATAGATACATAGATACATACATTGTTTATGAACATTCACTGCATTTATTTCTGTTGTATATCTATATCCCAAACAAAATTATTAAAAACATTCTTCAGCTCACCAATGAGTCTGGTGTAAGATGCAAGGCAGGCCTGATAGTCATCGTTGAGGCAGCTGCTGATGGAGTGAGGGGTCATCTGACAGTTGGTGTGGAAATCAGCCAATCGTGACCTTGGCACAAAAACACAACAACAGCATGCCAAACATGAAACTACTTTCCATGAAAAACAAAGTGCAGTCAGTCTATAGTTTTGCCTAGGGGTGAAAAATTGGGGAAAGTTTGTGCGTATGTGTTTATGCCTGAAGAGGCCAGCTGTAATCCACAAAGGACAGAGTTTGAGTCTGTGCATGTTCAGAGGCATCTTCGGCTTCACACATCACTGCTTCTTCTTCAAGATAAGGCGAAATCATGACCATTTCGTTCTCTTTTGCTGTCTTTCATTCTTTCTCTTTATTTTTTCCTCTGTCTATTAGTTATTCATCGTTGCTGACCGTGACCACAGCATGTTTGTGGTTCAGAGGCATCTTGGTCCTCTCTGTAGCATGAGAGAGCACAAGAGCTTCCACAAATACTTCAACTGTGGTCTTATAGCTTAGCCTTCCAATCTCTGTATGTTTAAGGCAATAAATAAACCACTGGCAATTTGTTGTTGCAGAGAATTTTAAACATTGTCAGACAAGTTTACAGATGCCACTGATGTGCAGTATTTCTGTCCACCTCCTACAGGAGATCTGGGAGCACTGCTGTGTGGCTCAACAATTGAACAGACACAGCGGATGTTTCTCAACACCCATGTACATCACCGGTCCAACCATACACACAACACATAGTCATCTGTCCTTTACATTTACAGTCATTTCTTTGCTGTTTGGTTGCTTATCTGAACAGTTATCTTATCTGAACAGAACTGTGCATGATCTCATTAGTAGTCATACTGTAGGTATTGTTTGTTAGTATACTCTATACTAAAAACTAAAATGTATACTCTATATTAAAAATCTGCAGCTGTGTAAATGTAGCCAATGCGATTTCCAGATTATTCACTTTGTCTAAACAAACAGTATTTTCTTTATTATTTATTATAATGAAGGTTTTGAAACATTACTGAGGAAATTATTTCATCATCTCTTTAAATCTGCTAAAATGTTTTTCTCAAAGACAGAAATCCAAAGAGGCCATGTAGCTTATTTACTCCTCGTACAGTGTACCAGGAAGATATTTTTCTGTAGTTCAGAACAACAAAACCATATCTAATCATGAATATGTTTTATGCTAAATATACAGATATGTGGAATATGATTTTTACCATGGAGGATTTACAGGAAACCAACGCAATGAGCAATAAAATCACATCATGCAGCGCTTCTTATAGTCCGACTAGTTGGGGGAAAAAAAAAATCACACTGAAAACAAAAATTGCATAAATGATTTATCAGCCTTGCAATTGCGTTGTTCATATTAAGGTAGCGCCACAGAAGAATGGTTTCTCAAACATCCCTACTATTAAAATCTGATTACAAAAGTTAGCTTGAATCAAAGTATAATTATTGTATTTTATCTCCAGTCTTAAAAACTGCTCTTTCAGAAACCACTTGGTAAACGCTGTTGTTCAAGTGCCCTCTGTTGCACTCTAAAGTTTGAGTCAGACAGAAAGTACAGTTAGAAGTGGGTCTCTGTAGAATGTAGTACTACTAAACACAGATACGGTACCAGTGGCATCCGGTGTGTATTTAACTCATACACCCTCCCTCCTTTGTAAATGCACCTTTTAATTAGCATACAGCTAAAGACCCTGCTGTGATTTACATGTCTAATTACATCTGTTCACACTGCTGGAATCAAATGGAGAAGTGCAAAAAATATCGATGTACCAGTTGGGTTCCCAACATGATATAAATACTTGAAAGAATAGGGGCTGGAAGTCATAAAATTTCACAAAGCTTTCCAAGCTCCTTGTTCTAACTTTTTTTAACTATTGCGCAATCTAATAAACGGGCAAGATGTTTTATATCCTGTAATACAGTTACAATGTTTTTTTTGTTTTGCAAAGCAAAACCAACAATGTCTAATGAAATATATACTTGACACAATTTTGGCAAAAGCAAAGTTTATTCCAATGCATTCACTTATAAATAATGCAAAAGCCCATATCCCACATAAATTATTGCAAGGGTTTCTGTGAAAAATCAAGGCTTACTCTTTGCTCTGAGAAAATAGAAAATAAAAACAGTGCTACAGTCTGTTGTGAATGAACCTGTAAGTTGAAACACATTGCTCAGCAACGCTGTGTGTTGTTAAACTTCTGAAATTCACAGGCAAAGTTCCCTCTCAGTGTTTGTTTTATCTTCAGTCCAATGTAAATGAATTTACCGGTTACATTTGATATTTTACATGGTACATGGAACACTATTTACACTACACTCTCAGAAAAAAAGGTGTAGCTGTCACTGTGGTGGTACCCATAAGGTATAAAAGCTAGAAGATACATCTTTGTACCTTATTTACTCCTAAATGCTACCTATTAGTCCCTTAAATGTATATTAGTACCCAAATAGTTGTATATATTAGTACATTTTGAAAGGGTACCACCCCAGTGACAATTGTAATTTTTCTTTTGAGAGTGTACTACAACGAGCAATTAATATTAGAATATTATTACATATTTATATATAAAACCTGCAAAAATAGGGCACAATGTACTGTATTAATATGTAGCTGTAGGAATATTTCCTTTTTTAACAACAGATGTTGCGTTTTACTTCTGTTGTGTTTCAGACTTCATGGAAATGTCCATAAAAATTAATGAATTCTTCTTCTTCTTCCTCTTCTTATTTTACAGTGTAGCCAATCACAGCAATGGACTTTTTGCCTGTGTTCCTCTGTAAGAAAACAATGTCCTCAAGGGAGGCAAAAGAGATGCAGTCTCACTCTGAAACAGTGTTATTTTAGAGTGGTTTATACATTATTTGATCTTTTATTTTATAATATTTGTTTTATTTTTGTATTGTTGATTATTTTCCATCTATATCCTTCTGGGGAAACAACAATCCTGTTCTTCTGCTACATCTTCTGATGCTCACAGGCATAATGACAAGTGGCGGACACTGTTTTCCCCCATGTGATCAGGAATTGAAATTGCTGCCTGTCTTAGACTCAATCAATAGTAATATCTCTTATTCCTTCACCTACAGCTACAACATTATCAGATGACAAAAGACTCTCAAACTGGACCTCCTTTAGTTTCTACTACATTAACCAGTTAATGAAGCAAATAATGCTTGTCTTATTTGTTCTACATCTTATTTGTTCTCTCTCTCTTACGGTATTAGTTGTAATCTCAGAGCACATTGTGCTTTTCCTTTTTGTTTCAGTGTAATGAGATTTTTTCCTCCTAATTTTAGACAGACTTTTCTCCATCTTCCTTATTGGTCAAATGAAGTACTCATCCTGCTAATGTGTTTAAGCCAAAAGAGGAGGGCTGTTTTGTTTTTTATTTCTTTTGGGAGCTGTTGGTAACTGAATGTATCTTAGAGATGCAAGTACCTACCAAACAGTTGTTTTTCATGGCCAAAGCGAGACAAGATAGACCAAGATAGGAAGGTTGTAGCGGCAAGTTTTGCCTTTCGGGTGAGGACAATATAACTGCTATAATTTACTGCTCACTTGAAGTTTAGAAAAGGCTGCCTAGGATCGTTTGGGCAGAAAGTGCTCTGGCATCAAGATAAAGCACATTTCAGTTCTCGTTAGGACTCCTCTATTATACCTGAGCGGACCACTCACTGCTCAAATTACAGCCTGTCTGCCTTCGAAGGGTTAGAAAGGTCCTTTTAGATTCTCTATTCTCTGAGAAACCCCCAAAATGAGCACTGCTAACAGTTATTTCATAAAAAAAGAAAAAAAAAAAAGAAAAAAAGATGCTTAAAATACTGTAATTTGGTCAGTTTTTGTGATAATTAATTTCGATCCCGTGCTCTTCAGGCAAATGGGTAATTAATATATTTTTAACAATGCTTTTGGTTGCTATGGACGGCACTAAAACAGAGGCTGTAGCATTTATCTTAGAATTCAATGTGTACAGGAATTAAATGGAGCAGTAGTTTGTAATTATTTTTCATTTCTAGAACATGTATGTCTATTCGCTTTACTCTTGTACTTGATGGACCTTTGTTGGACAGCATACTGTATTTAACACGAATGCAAATGAGGTTGTGAAGGACAGATGTAAATTCTGACGTAAATTGACGTAAATTTACCTCAAAATATCTAGCAGCAGTACATCCTATTGAACAGACTGTACACACTGCATGTTTATCCCTAATAGGGTCAAATGGTTCTTGTTTATCTAACAGTGAGAAGAAATTCCGTAATCTGATGGCACAGAGGCCAGGTTTTCTTCAAACTTTTTGAAGTTGTTTTGCGAATAAAGATTAAAATCTGCTTTCATTGCACATGGAGCGCCTGAAGCTATGCCTCTCAATTGGCAAATGATGGAGTCACCCTGTACTTGAGAATGAAAGAGCTCTCCTGATGCTGGCTTGAAGGACAAAGAGCTGAGCTACTTTGAGGCTAATGATTGACACTGACAAACAAAAGAGCCCTGCACCTTTTACAAAGAAAGCAATTGAAATGGTCCAATCTCTACTGAATTTCAGACTTATCGATGTTGAGGGCAATTACTGGGCCTTATTACGTTAGATTCATCTTCGAGCAGCGAGGGGGGCATGTTCAGATTTATTGATTCACCCCAGAGAGAAACATTTCTCCTCATATATTGAATATAGTAAACTTATAGTTTAAAATATTTAACTTTAAAGGAGACACTGCTTTTGCAGTCTAGATGATTGTGGGCTTAAGAAACTGAGTAGACAGCATGTTTAATTTAACACAAATGAAACGAGGCTATGGGGGATAGAAGTACATTACCTCGGTGTCGATTGTTTCTTTCTCCTTCACAAAAGAAGATATTATGAACAGTATTGGGGAAAGTTACTTTTAAAAGTAATGCATTACAATATCGCATTACTCCTTAAAAAAGTAACTAATTACGTTACTCAATTACTTTTTAAGGAAAGTAATGTGTTATGCTACTTTTGGGTTACTTTTTTAAATCTGGCCAGGGCTTTTTTGTTTGTTTTTAATATAAAAAGTTATTTTTTTAAAAGTGTAAAAGCCCTTTAACAACAAAAGTGAAATTAATACATCACAGGCTTAAGGAAATGTAAATTCACGTCTGTCAATGTCACATCTTAAGGAAAAGTAAATTCACGAGTTTGCATTTAAATGTTTTGATTCATTCTGAGGAATACTGAATTTTTGTGCAGGTGAGATGAGTAAATACTAGGGGTGTAACGATATATGTATTTGTATTGAACCGTTTGGTACGAGGCTTTCGGTTCGGTACGCATTACAAACCGAACGATTCGTTGGACTAATCCTATTACATTTGGAAAATAAAAGAGCTTAAAGTGTGTGAAATATAATGTTCTCATTGCCACTGCGCTCAACAAGGCAGCCCGAAGTACATAACAGGCAACGTGCTGTCTGCCCCACGATAACCTCCCCTTGCTGGGGTGTGTCGAAAGACGAGGATCTTGTATCAACGATAGCCAGAGATATTGTCAAAAACATCCATTATTGGCAATATTAAGAGGATTTGGCATTTTCAATTAATGTAGCACTGGTACATTCTTATTTTTATTAGGTCTATTATTATTATTAAGTTACTTTTATCACTAAATTTTATTATTAAATTAAAATTACAATTAATTTGCCCCGCAATATTACCGCATAACTGACGCGCTGCGAGGATAACAAAAGATAAGGCTTTTTGCTCCTTGTTTAAAAAAGAAAAAAAGGTATTTTAAAGGGGTCATATGATGCTATTTTAAATATCATTATTTTGTATATTTGGTGTAACAGAATATGTTGACATGCTTTAATGTTCAAAAAACACATTATTTTTCAAATACTGTACATTATTGTAGTTCCTCTATGCCCCGCCTCTCAAACGAGTCGTTTTCTACAAAGCCCCTCCTTCCGACAAGCACAGTCTGCTCTGATTGGCCAGCTGACCCAGTGCATTGTGATTGGCCGAACACCACAAGCACGCGTCGGAAATGTAACGCCCCTTTCCATAATCGCTAGCTTCATCTTTCAACATAAATGTAAAGACAGTACATAATGTCCTTATTTTTACCATCAGTTCAAGCCTCAAAGGGGAACAGAGTCGCGTGACAGACACAGTGATGATGCTCGTATGCATTTGCAGTACACAAGCCGCGATTAAGAAAGCTGACTCCACTGTGATGTGACCCTGTCTCTCTCTCACGCGCACACACACACACACACACACACAACGCTATACTCTACATGGAGCAAAACTCCGCATTTGAACAGTCAATAGCAAATACTTAAACTATTAAGAAAACATACTTACAGTAGCTGATTCAGAATAAGTGCCAGATTGTCATAGCAAAGTCGGAATTGACCCATTTTTTTTAGAAATAGCCTTTGCACAGCCAGCCTTGTAGGCTACTCT
>NW_015540860.1:791197-802217 GCF_001515605.1 Sinocyclocheilus anshuiensis | reverse complement strand
ATTTCTGACAGGCAGTTCACTCTCCTGTGATGTGACCCTGTTCCCCTCACACACACACACACACACGACGCGATACTCTACATGGCGCAAAACTCCGCATTTGAACAGTCAATAGCAAATTCTACGCGCCAGACTGTCATAGCAAAGTCAGAACTGACCCATTTTTTTTTTAGAAATAGCCTTTGCACAGCCAGCCTTGTAGTGAACATTTGGGCGGCATTAAGCAAATATTTCCACATCGTGACGTAGAGATGTGGGGGCGTGTTTGAATGAGGCGTTTTAGCCCGGTCTGGATCAGCCTTCTCTTTTAGATAAAATAAATACTTTTGTGGGAGACTTTGAGCTTTGTAACTCTGCAGATCTTATGCATTCACAAATAGCTACATAACACACTAAAGAAAAGGAAAAATAGAAATCGCATAATATGACCCCTTTAAGACAGGCCTATCATACAATTAATTATAGGCCTATAATTAAAATATTAAAACTGCAGTCATCAATAAAAATCAATGAAATAAAAAGCTTTATTTAGCCTATTTCAAGCACCGACTTTCAAAAACAACCTGTTTAACACCAAATACGTTTCTTCTAATTTTTTTTCACTATGTACTGGCCACAAGAGAAATATTAAGGGAATAAATTAAAACAGTTAGCTATATACCATTATCAGCATATGTTGAAGTAGATTCGTGTCTGAGAGAATATGTGGCGTCAGATGCCGAAAGCTCCATCATTACTCTGTCATTCCGCTTTTACTTTCACATTCTAGTGAATCTAGATATCCATTGGCTCACCAAATCATACCGAACCATGACACCACTGTGTCGTATTGAACCGTACTCTGAATTTTGTGAACCGTTACACCCCTAGTAAATACATGTTCATATTTATTCAAGAACTACAGTAAGCATCATGCGCACACAACACCTCTGCACTTACTCCCAATTTCTCTCAACATGGCAGCACGAGAGCTGCCTGTCAAGATATGGGAAACAAAGTAACTGGCGTTACTTATTTGAAAAAGTAACTCAGATATTTCCTTTTAAATTAAAATGTATTGTGTTACTTTTCGAGTTACTTAAAAAAAGTAATCTGATTACATAACTCGCATTACTTGTAATGCGTTACCCCCAACACTGATTATGAAGAATCTTTCAACTGTTTCTGTCCATATGTAATGTGGGGTTTGGGTTTTGTTTCTTGTTCATGTTTTCATGTCTTTTATTTTGTAGTTTAGTCATGCTCCCTGTTAGTGTCATGCTTCCCTTGCCTCATGTCTCTCTGCCTTGTGTATGTGTCATGCTCTCATTGCTTATTGTCTAGTCATGTGATTCCCTTGTCTGTGTCAAGTTCTGATTGGTTGTCTCAGTCATGTGCCTTGTTTCCCATTGGTTTGTTCTTGTCATGTGACCTTCATTGTCTGTTATAAGTAGCCATCATGTTGTCATTGTGCCTCGTCGTGTATTGATGTTGTAACCCGCTGTCGGTGAGTCTAGTCTGTTATGCCTCGTCAAGTCTGTTCATGCCAAGTCAAGTCTGTTTTAGTCAAGTCTGTTCATGTCAAGTCAAGTCACGGATTATTGTTTGGATGTTTGGATCACACTGTAAATAAACTGCACTTGGGTCTTCACTACGCTCGCCTTCAGTGGACTAATTCGTTACACCATAGCACAATTACAAGTGAAATAGTATGAAAATGGTTCAACATGACAATAAAAATAACCACTGCACATCTCTGAGCAACAGAGAGTTTCTGAACGAATCAGTTGAGTGAATAATTCAGCAGCTCCCTCATAAAGACAGTGGCTGTGTCTGAAATTGCATGCTCTCCTATACCTCCTACTGAACAGATGGCCATTCTATTCTATTCTATTCTATTCTATTCTACTAAAAACCACAAAACTCTGCAACAAAACTGCTTCAAAATTTACCCTACCAAAGATATCCCTGCCACTAACACATTGCTTCACTTAATCCTTTCTCTCTCCATATGAAGTCCTGACTCTTACAAATATCTTGCTCATCCTAGTCAGGGTTATGTTAGAGCAGAGAAGTGGGTCAGGGTACCTGTGTTAAAATCGATCTGTTCTTTGCTTTCTCCTAGGGCTGGACGATATGGCCAAAATTTATATCATGATATATTTCTTAATTTCGGTCGATACGATATAATTCCGATATCGATATGAACACTATTAAAAACGCCTCATAAAAACGGCCAAGAATGGCCACAACAGATGTCTGTACCTTTATTGAAAAAAATTATATCGCGATACATATTGATATTGAATTATTGTCCAGCCCTACTTTCTCCCTGTGAGAGCCTATCCAAATCTCTCAGACAAATCAGATGCGGTGGAGGAAAAACAACAGAGTGGAGACTTCAAACATTTTGATATGTCGAATTGATCCAGCTTCACATCTATGCATGAAAGAGCTTCTGAGCTGAACAAGCCAAATGATTTGATGCTCAAGTGCCTCCTTTGTCTTTTGTGTCTTTTATGGGTCTTCTTACTCATCTGTTTTGATACTTTAACACAGCCTTAATGCCCAAACAGAGGTTTTAGTTAAATAATTCATGTATTCCCTTCTTAAGTAATGAAGAATGATTATTAAATGGTCCATAGTTCTGGACATGTCTGTTTTGGTCAGTCACTCTTGATATTCATGATGGCAGAGATATTGTTCATGGTTTGTCTATTCTTACTCCATTATTCTATGTTTACACCAAATCACTTGTTTCTGTCATTAAATGTGTTCTGTTCCAAAATCTAGTGAACTGCCTAGAAAGGCATTTCATTATTGGAATGCTCCCAACACAAAGGCTGTTCTAGTCATCTAGCCTACAGTAGATACATAGTTTTGGAATTTTAGAATTTAAAATTTTAGGGAACCATCACACACATATTTTGTGGAAGTAATCCCAAAATGCATTTTGCCTAAAGGTCTGTTCACACCAAGGGCAATACCAATAACTATAAAGTTTGAACAATTGTTCTAATTCTGTGGAGAATAGTAAAGTCTACAGAGGAACAATGTCAACAAAACAATCCTATCACTTTTTCTAGTTGATGAGCAATAAAAATATTAACAGTCCATCAGGATCTATCCAACTTTAAAACACTTGAGGAATTAAAGTGTCAGACATAACGTCTCGGTTATGTACGTAACCCTCGTTCCCTGATGGAGAGAACGGAGACGTTATGTTGTGATGACGTAATGGGTTTACTTGAGAGCCCCAATCCGCTCTGACTTTAAGAGAAAACGCCAATGAAATTTGGCTAGTGGATTTTGCATGCCTGAGCCACTCCCCGTGCATACGGGTATAAATAGGTGACAGGTGCATCCACTAATTCAGGTTTTACACCGAGGAGCCGAGAAAGTGTCCCTGGCAACCAGTGATGGTTCGAGGTTGTGACATGGGGACATAACGTCTCCGTTCCCTCCATCAGGAAATGAGGGTTACGTACATAACCGAGACGTTCCCTATCTGTTGGTCACTTCGAGTTTTGTCGTGATGACATAGGGGGTCCATGGAAAGCGCCACAACCTGAACCCCGTCACAACCCTGTGGCATTGCAAATGTTGACAAGCAGCCGTATGTCAGACAAATGCTATGCAAATGTCGTAACCTTCCCAACGCCCCTGCGCAAATTCGCTGACCTTGGCGCCTGCAGGGACCAAAAGGTGAGTACATCACTGCTGGAGATAGCCATGCCACTGTTCCTACCAGAGAAAACCTTCTCTTAAGAGAAGGGACTTCGACCTTCGTTAAAGGTGCTTCATGCCTTTCCTGTTTTTTGTTTACAGTTTGGAAGTAACCATGGAGAAGCAAGCCTTCTGTAGAAGGGTGCTACGGAGGCCACATCCTACCCATAGAGATGGTATCATGTGGAGACACTAATATGGACTGACCCAGGCCTGGGGCAGTACTATATCTGAAATGGACTCTGAGACAGGTCCTACCTGAGAGAAGAGAGGAATGACTGCCAGCAAAGCCAGACAGAATGGTCTATCAAAGGGAAGACACAGGTTCACCGAGAGGGAAACCTTACTGTGGAAGAATACACATATGGGATCGCCCGAAGGGAATCAAGCCATATGGACACCTAGCCCAGTACAGAGGCTGACCGAAGACCTAGGCAAGCTAACAACGATACTGGGCCTGGCATCAGACTGCTCCGCCCAGTCTGACTGCCAGGGGTGCTGGAGGATACTCAAACAGGGTTCGCCATCCGGGGAAATCTACTGGAAGAGGAAAAAGGCACTCGCATCCCCGGGTGAGGGAGAACGGCTCAGCAAGCATGACATCAGCCAGTCCTTCCCGCCACTTACCTATTTCCCAACACACAGGAAGAAACCATCTCGAAGCGAAGACTGTAGGATCTCGCAAAGGTGTTCGGTGTCGCCCAGCCCGCAGCTCTACAGAAGTCTGCCAGAGAGGCGCCGTGCGCCTATGCATATGAGGAGGCGACACTCCGTGTCGAGTGAGCTCTCACCCGCAGGGGGCATGGCTCGCCTTGGGACTAGACCGTAAAGGCGATGGCATCCACTATCCAGTGGGCCAGCCTCTGCTTGGAGACAGCCTTCCCTTTCTGCTGACCTCCGTAACACACAAAGACAAATGCACAATACTCTTACGGGACACAGCAACGCTAAGGCTGGGTCTGCCTGCTCCGAGGGCAGTGCTTGCAGGTTCACCACCTGATCGCGAAAAGGCGTGGTGGCAACCTTGGGCACGTATCCAGGCCGGGGTCTCAGGACAATGTGAGAGTAGGCTGGCCCGAACACAAGGCACACTTCGTTCACCGAAAATGCTTGGAGGTCCCTGACCCTCTTGATGGAAGTGAGAGCGGTCAGGAGTGCTGTCTTAGCAGACAGGAATTTAAGCTCAACTGAATCCAGCGGCTCAAAGGGATCCCTCTGAAGGCCAGCCAGGATGGTAGAGAGATCCCAGGAGGGCACCAGGGGTGGCCTAGGAGGATTTAACCTTCTGGCACCCCTCGGGAACCTGATGATGAGATCGTGCGTTCCCAGGGACCGGCCGTCTACTGCATCGTGATGTGCTGCGATAGCAGCCACATACACTTTCAAGGTGGAGGGTGACAGCCTACGCGCCAACCTTTCTTGCAGGAAAGAAAGCACTACTCCAATCGTGCATCTTCGGGGGTCTTCTCAATGAGAAGAACACCAGTTCACGAACAGACTCCACTTCAGTGCATAGGCTTGCCTCGTAGAGGGAGCTCTAGCCTGAGTGATGATGTCCACCATCGGCGGTGGCAGATCACTTAAGTCTGCCGTGTCCCGTCCAGGAGCCACATGTGGAGGTCCCAAAGATCTGGACGCGGGTGCCATATGGTGCCGAGTCCCTGAGAAAGAAGGTCCTTCCTCAGAGGGATGCGCCAGGGAGGGGATGTCGGGAGGAGCATGAGTTCCGAAAACCAGGTCTGGGTGGGCCAGTAAGGCACAACCAGCAATACCTGTTCCTCGTCCTCCCTGACCTTGCACAGTGTCTGTGCGAGAAGGCTCACTGGGGGAAATGCATATTTGCGTAGAGCCCAAGGCCAGCTGTGTGCCAGTGCGTCCATGCCGAGAGGAGCCTCGGTTAGGGAGTAATACAGCAGGCAGTGGGAGGACTCGTGGGAAGCAAACAGGTGTACCTGGGCTTCCCCGAATTGACTCCAAATCAGCCGGATCGTCTCGGGATGGAGTTGCCATTCTCCGGGGAACGTAAGCTGTCATGAGAGTGCGTCAGCTGCACGATTGAGCTCCCCCGGAATGTAGACATAAAATGTAAAATGTTTCAGAGATACCACATTCCTGCCTCTGAAGGAACTGAGGCAGTTCAGCACTGACTGGGCAAGCTCGTTGGTGAGATGCGCCATCATATTCACTGAGCCTAAGTCCATACCGAGAAAAGAGATTTTCTGCATGGGGGAGAGTCTGCTCTTTTCCCAGTTGACCCAAAGCCCCAACTGGCTGAGGTGCCGGAGCACCAGGTCCCTGTGATTGCACAACTGCTCTTGTGACCAGGCGATGATGAGCCAGTCGTCGAGGTAGTTGAGGATCCTGATGCCCCCTTCCCATAACGGGGCAAGGGTGCCCTCTGCGACCTTCGTAAAGACATGGGGGGACAGGGAAAGCCCAAAGGGGAGGACCCTGTACTGTCATGCCCGACCCACGAACGCAAACCTTAGGAACGGACTGTGTCTTGGAAAAATCGAGACATGAAAGTAAGCGTCCTTCAGGTCGACCACTGCAAACCAATCATGGGGCTGGATGCATCTGATGATGTGCTTCTGCGTCAACATCTTGAATGGGAGCTTGTGAAGGGCCTGATTCAAGACGTGCAGATCCAGGATTCGCCGAAGGCTACTGCCTTTCTTGGGCATGAGGAAGTAAGGGCTGTAAAATCCTGACTTCATCTCGGCTGGAGGGACAGGCTCGCTTGCATCCTTCGCCAGTAGGACAGCAATCTTGTCGCGCAGGACAGGGGCATCTTGAACTGCCACCGAAGTCTCGAGAACGCCGCTGACCGAATGAGCCAGCAGGACGGGTTGGGCAGCGCAAGCCACGCTTTCAAGCTCCGTGCAAGTGGCACCAAAGGGACAATCGACGCACCCGCGGTGGTGCAGCGGTGAGAAGTCATGCTGGATGGCACAGAAGGCATCGTGTCCTGGCTCATCACAGCAGGACTCCCCATTTCCCCGGAGGGACTGGCCAGAGATGCGTAGAGAGGCAGTGCGTCCCCGAGCTGCGATCTCTTGGCTGCTGGCGAAAGGGGGCGTCGGCGGCAAGAGTGAGGAGGCAATGATATTACGCAGCGCCTGAAAATAGGCTAACTTCCGTCAACATAACCAACGTGACCACCTGCTTGCACAGGGAGCGTGCTGGGGACTATTTTCAGGCACTGCGTAATATCATTGCGCCTGCTGCACCCATGGTACGGCAGCAAAGTTCCTTGATTATTACGCCGGAATGAGAGTATAGTTCCTAGCCATATCGGCCTAGAAAATCTCAACTTTTCATTTTCCATCAGTCTTAGTACACGATGTAACTACAGAATATAGAAAATAAAAATATAGAAACTCTTTGGTCATTTTTGAGCGAGATGCTAACGGTCTAATCAGATTCAATGATCTATACTAAGCTACAGCTAAAAGAGCTAACGCCAGACCCGGAGATTGGCTGAATGGATTTGAAAACGGTAAAACTCAACTGTTTAACTCTAGGGGAGTTGGAAAATTAGCCTATTTTCAAAAATAGTGGAGTGTTCCTTTAAAGTCAGAGCGGATTGGGGCTAAACCCCCTATGTCGTCATGACATAACTCGAAGTGACCGACCGATAGGGAACTGCACCGCATGCTTCAACTACTTTAACTTTATAAGCTTTTTAATTTATATTTTGTTTATATAACAACAATAGCTGACCAATGTGCTGTGAGCCAAAATTTCAGCCATAAGACCATAGCAACTACTCAATAAATCAGCTATGATTAAAAGTCAGATAAAATATATATGAATAGATATGATTCTTTATAGTAATAAACAGAACGTCTGTCATCTGTCTAGAATATAATGTTGTTCGTTTAGCAACATGCGAGTTGAGTTGCCTAGGTAGAGCAAATTGTTCACTTATTGGGTTCCCTGAGGGAAGATTAATGTTGCCTTCTAAGACAGCCTTTGTAGGCAATAAGGTAGAGAGGCAGGTTATGGAACAGATATATGATGTTTCTTATCATAATTTTAACAATGTTAACTAATGTCAGTCCCTTTGTCTCATGTGACCATTTCATTTGTCTTATTTGTAACCACTTAAGCATTTCAGACAAGACATAAACATGCCAAACCTCGACAAGGAAGCTTCTCTTTCTCCCAAAGCCTTACATTCTCACTGTCTCTCCATCTTAGTTAAAGGTACGCAGTAGTAGCCCCCAGGTGTGTAAAATCCCTGCATTATCACAGGTGACCTGGTTTTGTGGAGCACATCATGACAACAGCTGAATCATGTTGCTTACACAACAGAAATACCACCAGATCCTTCAATGACACTATTTTAATTCAGCTCCTTGTCCAGACTTTTATTATTCTGTGAGTAGTTTAATGCAACTCACTTCTCGCCAACAAAACTGCATTCACTACACGATCCATCAAGTGCATCTAAAACCCTTGACTTTGTTTGACTTAATAACCTCCAGTTATTTTCACATTACATCTTTACTCAAGTTTCTGCGCTGGCAGCTGCTACCAGAATCATATTCAAGACACTGCTTTCAGCCAATGCAGTCACTGGCTTGGTGCCCTTCTACCTGCAATCCATTACCTAACCGTACACCACACTCAGACTGATGTGACTGGCTACATCCAATTTGGTCGTCTAGGTTTCTTATCACTCCACATAAAAGCCATTTTCACTTGGCCAGGTCAAGAAATCTTTCCATACTTCAGCAGAATGCACTGTGATGTGCTTAGTACATATATAAATCAGTAGAAAAAGCCAGAGAAATGTTGATTATGCATTGTGGTGCTCTCGTGAATGGCGGCAGACTGACCCGGAAGAGAAGAAATTGTTGAATGAAGTCGTTATTTTTGTTTTCTTTGCTCACAAAAAAGTATTCTCATAGCTTCATAAAATTTAGGTTGAACCACTGATGTCACATGGACTATTTCAACAATGTCCTTACTATCTTTCTGGGCCTTGATCGTGGTAGTTCTCTTGGTCAGAAAGCTCTCGGATTTCAACAAAAATATTTTAATTTGTGTTCTAAAGATGAACAAAAAACGTATGGGTTTGGAACGACATGAGGGTGAGTAATTAATGTACTACTAATGTACTACTATTAAATGTACTGTGATACGTCATGTTAATATTTTTAAAATGTACCAAATTGCATCGTAACCATTGCAAATGTGCAATTACAAATATTTTTAAATACATGACATGGAAGTGTAAATAGAAACGACTTTAAAGCAGTATTTGGCAGTACCATATTTCAAAGACAAAAGTCTTATCTAAATTCTACCTACAGTAAGTTGTTCAAAACAGTACTTAAAAGCTTAAGTCATTTCATTTAATGTAATTTTAAACTATATTACATTTATATAATTGCAATTAACATGCAATTAGGTGTCTGAACAAATACAGTTAGCAAATATAAGTATGCATATTTTTTAAATATATTACTTAGACAATAAGTACTGTTTTGTAAAGCACGCTAAGGTATATTTCTTTTTCACAAGGGCTGCGAGAGCATCACATTTATGTTAAACAGGCTAAAATGTCTCAAGAACTTATGTTCCTTTTATTCGGCTGTGATGCGTCCCACATTTATAAACACAAGAAAACATTCTCTGTGAACAGTCCCTTATGTAGACAATAAGCATCAAGGCACCTCTCTATAATTTGGAGAACAGCTCATTTATGCACTTTCTTGTGAGTCATTAGCTGCTTTTCCACTGTCGGGCCAGTGCGAGCCAGTGCTTTAAACGGGCCGGGCAGGGCTAATAGCCTCGGACCTGTAGCACCGAGGCCAAAATCATGCTGAGTTTCCACCGTCGGGCCAGAAGCTCCGCTGCGCTTCACTAAAACCCGCCCTTTAAACGCCTCTCAGGAACAACAAAGAGAAGTTATCAGAAAACTAATAAGAAATAAGTCACTGGAACTAGCGCGATCACAAAACGAACATGATAAAAGTGTCCGTTTGTTTGCATGCTTTGTTAAAGATTTAAATCCAAAAGCATCGATGTTTTACAATAATAAGTGATACATTGATAATAATGAATTCATTTTTCAGGATTGAAAATTAGTCACACAGAAATAAAGCAGTATGAACATAGCTTACCTACTTACTCAGTCGAGTGTGTTTCTGTTTATTTGTAGTCACAGTATATAGCCTACATCACATTTAGAAAGAATGATCATTTCTATATTTTTATAAAAAGCTCCCGAACAAAAAACATTATTCTATTTTTATTACATAGGCTACGTGGAGCTAAACTCTCGAGACGAGACTTATGACAGATAAAATATGTTACTAAATAAATACAAGATTATGATAGAGAATAAGAAGCTGACGTCTCATTTCTTCAAGCGGTCTTATTTACCATGTTTACTATGGTAACGTTAATGGCTAGCATGCATAGTCTTTTGCATCACTTATAACTATTTCTGCCTTGTATGGTGATCATAATCCACAACGGATCAAGTTATTTCAAACACTCGCTGCTGTCTGAAAGTGAGTTTTGAACTAAAATTATTTTAAAAGCCTTTAATGCTGATGTTATAGCTGTTAACTTTATGAAATGATCCACGGCGCTGACGCTCTCCAGACGCGAAGAAACTCCACCTTTGTTCATAACCACTCCTCTAGCCCCATCTGGCCCGCTTTGGCCCAAGGTTTTCGTTGGTAGGGTTGGGTATCGTTTGGGTTTTTTTCGATTCCGGTGCCAAATCGATACTTTTAAAACGGTTCTGGTTCCTAAACGGTGCCTGAACCGATACTTATTAAAAAATAAATAACATCGCTTCCATTGAGTCCATAATCCATTATTACCCTCCAATCCATAATAAACACATAGCTTTTGGCTTCTGAAGTTGTTAATTGATGGACTGGAGTGGTGTGGATTTTCGTAGGGTTGGGTATCATTTGGGTTTTTTTCGATAACGGTGCCAAATTGATACTTTTAAAACGGTTTCGGTGCCTAAACCGATACTTATTAAAAAAATTAATAAATAAAAATTCCCAAAAAAATGATGAATTGTCCATTAGCACTATAAACACATGATGTCTGTTTCATTCATACTGGACGCCAGAGGGCGCTCTCGCACAGAAAATCCACATATCCAGTCTCAGAAGTAGAGAACTCGTGACCCTCCAGGAAATCCCTTATAGGGACAGGCATCGCTATTATATCTGTAACTGAGTAAACAGAACATATAAACGTTTTAAATGATAAAACAAAGACAATAAACACTCGACTGCGACAATATAGTTTATCTGTGTTATTCAAGCCATCTCTGGTA
>NW_015540860.1:789410-791160 GCF_001515605.1 Sinocyclocheilus anshuiensis | reverse complement strand
TCACACACACACACTCACACACACACACACACACACACACACACACACACACACACACACACACACACACGTACAAAGAAAACAAGTAGAAAGAATAGAAAAAGAATAGGGAATGCTAGTGTTAGAGGGTCATTTTTAAATAAAAATAAAACAATTCAATAGAACAGAAAAAGAACAGATAATGCTAGTGCTAGAAGGTCATTATTTATAATAAATAAAAAGAAAATAAGTGGAAGGAATAGAGAAAGAATAGAGAATGCTAGTGTTCGAGGCTCTTTTTTCTTTATAAAAAAAACAAGCAGATAAAATTAGAAGTAGCATTAGAATAGAGAGTGCTAGAGTTAGAGGGTCAAATGAAGATGAAAGAGATGTGTTTTCAGCCGTTTCTTGAAAATATTAAGGACTCAGCTGCTTGGATTGAGTTGGGCAGGTCATTCCACCAGGAGGGAACAGTTAATGTAGAAGTCCATGAAAGTTTTATCATAGGTAGAATGCAAAATGTTTCAATACAAGCATTTCAGTCAAATGTAATTTATGCAATATTTCAAACCTTTAACCCACTTGGGAAAATCAACCCATGGCAGCAGTTTTAAAGTAGCCCAATTCTGTGGAAAAAACAAGAGCTACTGGAGTCAGCTTTGACTGATCACAGGTCGAGAATAAGGAGAGATGACTGACAAGACCATGCTGGAGCTTGTTGCTGCTCAACAAATCCTGAGCTCATTGACAAATATCTGAACTTGTAAGATGTGCTCCCTTTACACAGAGTGCGTGTGACTGCGAAATCGAAAGTGAAAGTAAACAGCGCAAACGGTCATTCAAAAATATTTAAATACACCGCATCCTGAGAGCGGCTCCCTGATGCGCCAAAATTATATACAATATTAGAATGTTTAAAGGAGTGGACACAAAAATCGCGGGAGCAGGCAGCAATGGTCAGAAATTCAGCGGGAGTGGGATTAAGAAAACAGCTGAATCCCGGACATTTTGGGCAATTAAGAAAACCCGGCCAGATGCATTTTTGTAGGTCCAAAAAGAGGACATGTTTGGGGAAAAGAGGACGTATGGTCACCCTAATTTATAATCTATTGCTAATCGATGCATTCTTTTTAAAGTAGCATATGGAACATATTTTCTGCCTCATTCTGTGACAAGAAGCCTCATCAGATCACAAAAGGAAGCATTTGACTGGTGTTGTGGAGTAAAAAGGTTATAATTTTCTCTTTTGTTGGACAACAGGTTTAGAAATGTGAATACAAGGGAGGTTTAGCTTTAGGCATTTTAATTTAAGCATGTTTAGTTTAGGGAGCTAAGTGCTAGCTACCTGCTGCCATCAGAGCAAGTGTAATTACTGCATTCACGCGCTCCTCGGATGCTCTCATTTCCCGAGTTGTGCTTTTAAGTCGGAATGTGAAAACAACATGGATACTCCCGTTACTACAAAGATGTGTTGGATTTTATATTATTAGAGCTTTCCGACTTGAGTTCACGTGCATTTTTCTCAGTCGGGAAATTATTTTTACGTCCGTTTCGGAGAACCAGAGGACAAATATTTCAATCGATCGCTCAGGCATGGCACCGAAATGAGGCACCGAAATCTGCGTTCGGATTCGGTTCTAGTGCATACCGGTTACATAGGTACCGGTGCCATATTGGTACCGGGTTTCAGTACCCAACCCTAGTTATGGAGGCCCTTCATAATGCAGAGGTCAACTGCCTGCTCTGCCAATAGTTAGAAATGGCACTATAG
>NW_015540860.1:787126-788459 GCF_001515605.1 Sinocyclocheilus anshuiensis | reverse complement strand
GAAAGAGGGCGTATGGGCACCGTAATTTATAATCTATTGCTAATCGATGTATTCTTTTTAAAGTAGCATATGGAACATATTTTCTGCCTCATTCTGTGACAAGAAGCCTCATCAGATCACAAAAGGAAGCACTGGTGTTCTCTTTTGTTGGACAACAGGTTTAGAAATGTGAATACAAGGGAGGTTTAGCTTTAGGCATTTTAATTTAAGCATGTTTAGTTTAGGGAGCTAAGTGCTAGCTACCTGCTGCCATCAGAGCAAGTGTAATTACTGCATTCACGCGCTCCTCGGATGCTCTCATTTCCCGAGTTGTGCTTTTAAGTCGGAATGTGAAAACAACATGGATACTCCCGTTACTACAAAGATGTGTTGGATTTTATATTATTAGAGCTTTCCGACTTGAGTTCACGTGCATTTTTCTCAGTCGGGAAATTATTTTTCACATGCGGTGCCAGTGATGATACTTCTTACGTCCGTTTCGGAGAACCAGAGGACAAATATTTCAATCGATCGCTCAGGCATGGCACCGAAATGAGGCACCGAAATCTGCGTTCAGATTGCCAAAAAACCCAGGCCTTTGGCCCCGAGGAAGCACCGACGAGGCACGATCAAGCCCCGGAAGTGACAGTGGAAACGCGACTGGCCCTGGCATGCTCTATCACGCCCGCTTTTGGCCCGACAGTGGAAACGCAGCTATTGTGGCATTTTAGAGTGTCAAGGTACAACACAGAAAATTTGTTGATTCCTCTGTTATTCACTTACCTCTTAATGCAACATGCATATTTAGGCCTTTCTCTCACATCTGGCATTACTGCGCAAAGATAAATGAACTCAGCAGTGGGACAGACTGCTCATTTGGCATGTTGGCCGTATTTGGAAAACACACCACATCCTACTGCAGGAAAGCCTGTCAGATCCATATACTTCTCCAGCAGAACCCTGACCCGTCTCCTATTGTGGAGGGATCGATAGCTAACCCTGTCAGTCTGTGCTTTATTTGCCTGGGCTGTATGCTCTAAACCAGTCTTGACTGCTCCTCGGAGAAATGACAAACAACAAGTGCTACTCTACACTGCACAAAAAAGGCAGTAGGGTGAACACGGTGAAAGCCGATCCGGCGATCCATAGCGCAAAGTTTATGTATTTCCTCAGCAACCAGCACGGATCAGCTCCAGGTTGAGAGTTTCGTGTTTCGAGTTAAGTTTTGCCTAACGCCGCATCGCCGAGTCCGACCTCGAGTGCCGTCAAAACTTTAACCAGCCAACGCCCAACCACTGGCTTCCCAAAACTGAACTTCCAGCCAATCAGCGACCGCGGGAAACCCCTTTCGGCA
>NW_015540860.1:763780-784933 GCF_001515605.1 Sinocyclocheilus anshuiensis | reverse complement strand
CTCCGCGTCGTCAGCCAACGCCCAACCACTGGCTTCCCAAGGCTGAACTTCCAGCCAATCAGCGACCGCGGGAAACCCCCAGTTCTGCAAGGACCACAACAAAGAGAACCCCCGTACAGGCAACGCAACGCAAGTACCTCCAGATTCTAGCTGAACTGGTGCATTTAATATAAATTTTAACCTCATTGAGGAACTCAATGCGAGGGTTAATTAAGTGATTGATGGTTGTTCAGATCTATGCAATTGCACATATTGCTGTAAACTTGGGATTTCACATTTTCATCCTCTTAAATTAATTATTTCCTCACTTTCTCTCTTTCTGCAACTTGTGTGAATGCGTGTGTTTATGTGTTAGATTAGTTTATATGTCTTAGATTTATCCAATAAAGCCTTATTTATATTGAAAAGAGAAGTATCTTGTGTTTTGTGCTTACAAGTTAATGTCTTAAACTGCCGATCTTGTTACTGTGCTAATTAATAGTGTTTTCACTATATTTTGGATATAAATATCCATTGCAGAGTTGATGTTATACGGCTCGTTCAATGACTCGCTGGCCGTCTCAGTGATCAGCCGTAAAACAGTGATTCTGTCCAAATTCCCTTTAAAATCTTAAATGATTCCCTTTGAGCTAAATTGACCTGTTTCCCTTACAGCACTGTAGCGTCACAATAGACACAAATTCAAACATGAAATGAAAATGGCAGGCTTGAAATGCTCCCAATCACAACAGCAAAAAGCATAAGCTACAACAACAATCATCCTGAAATCAGACCTCTGAATCCATCAGAAGTGGAGACACTGTAACATTTGATCTGACGGAATGACTTAAGCAAAGATAAGCTGGTCAGATTGGTCTAGTTTGCCGGTTTTAGAGGGGTTTAGGGTACAGACCAATCTGGTAACCCAGTAACAAAAATATGGTCTAAGAATGTTTTGTTAACATTCCTATTAAGTCATGAAAACATCATTTCTGAATATTCTCTGAATGTTCAAACCATCTTTTAAATGTTCTAAAAACATTTATTTTGAATGTTAAAGGAACATTCCATTTTATCATTTTGCAGACATTATGGGAACGTTACATTTGAATGTTTTCTGGACATTCTGTAACAATTAGTATGATTTAAAAAATGTTAGATGTATATACAACTTAAATGTTTAGGGGGGAAAACAAAAAAAATCCATGAACGGTGTATAAATAATGTTTTTGTGTTAATATTTTGAGAACATTTTAATACCTGATAACTTTGATCAAACGTTTTGTTAACATCATTGGAGAAATGTATGTTCATAACTATGAGAGAACCTTGCCAGCATATTAACCTCAGCATATTAACCTCAGAACCAGCATAAAGTTCTGAGACTGTTTAGACCAGTTCAAACCAGTTAAGACCGTCTTGTTTTTTTTTTCTCTCTCTTAAGCAGGACTTTATGACTACTTTACAGATCATTTGGTTTAAAATGTATAACCAATTTGCTACTTAAAAAGCTATTAAAAAGCTATCATCTATGAATTATACCTGAGGATAATAATGGTAACATTAATCACAAAAATGACAGTACAAACAATAAGAGAAATATGATCTCAGTGAATCTACCATATGCAATTCCATTTATACCTTATTCATCCAGCCTCATATTAAAACCGAAAGGCCTGTTCACACTAAGAACGATGTCTATATTAGTGTCCACACCAACGGATGACAACATATAAGTTGCAGTTATGTTTTCTGCCACTTTAAATGCTCAAGCTCTTTAAAATCGGGTGGTTTTGCCTTTAATAAAACCATGATAACTTGCATTGAATATTGCAGAGACTAACACTAAATAACAAGGCATTGAGAATAAGTGGCATTGAGGCAGTATGTGATCATTAGAACTTAGTAAACAAATCATATCAGTAGTCATGCTGCTTATTCAATCTCTGGAAATTAAATACGCCATGAACTTTCACTCGGCTGAACTGCTCAAAATGAAACTCCAAATAAAGAATGGGTTTTGCTAAAAAGCTCAGTTATTCTGCTGTGGAAACTATTACATAAGATGGATAATACCAGGACTAGGATTTGGGCTAAAAAAACAAATGCATTAATTTGTTGTGTCATATTGACATAAATAGGGCATGGTTAGGGTCAGTCAACTCAAGCTCAACATGCTTTATGAAAGCAAGAGAACAGACTCTCAAAAAGAGAGGAAAGACATGTAATGCCACTTGGCTGATTCTGATTCTTTTATTTTCTTCTTCTTTTTTGTCACTATGTTAAATTTACTGTATAAGCACTATAAAATGGTTCTTTTAAAAACTGTTCACTGAAAGGTTCCAAAAATTGCTGTAAAAAACATTTTTGGAGTGTATATTGCAAGTTCTTGACAAAGAATATAATAAACATACAGTGTACATAATTTTTCATTGAACATATGTATGAGTAATTATAGGTTAAGTTTCCTTCAGAGGCATACGAGGAGGGGAATCAACTAAAATCCAGATCTGGCTTGTTCCGACACAAATTAAGCACTGAGAGAAGACAGAAAATGAGGGGAAGAAGAATGAAACCAGAAACCAGATTCAAACTCATGTCACCCTAACACAATGTACATACATTTCTAATGCTCCTTGCCAAGGCCCAAAGCCACTGACCTCTAGTGACATTTGAACGGGATGAGATACTGACAGTGAATAAGGCTATTGAGATTGACTCAAATAGTGTTGAATCAGTGAGGTTGTGGAGCCTCCTGTGGCTTTAAATAGTCAAGCCCTGTATGAGGCCGAAGTTTCATTCATTACCCAGTTCATCATTTATTCCTCTGCTCAGACAATGCCATCCCTCACAGCTCCGACCGCAGCCGCAGCCAATGAGAGAGGATGTGAGGCCAATTTCCACTGCGATGGATTCAAGACATGAGGCGAGGATGGATGGGGATTGTGGAGATGGATGGGAAGGCTGGCTTATTGTTAGTCGGCCCAGTACAGTTGAAGCACTGTATTAAGCTGACTGTGACATTCATGTTTAATAACGCCGATCCAAACAGCGATCTGTCATTCAAGATGGGTGAATTGATAAAAATGGAAAAATTAGAAATTTTGTGTGAACACACACACACACACACAAATGGATAGGCTACACTGTAAAATATTAATGTGAATTTCCTGAATAGTCCTGGCTGCTAGTTGCTGTATTTTCACAGTATAGTTTTACAGACCAGGAAATGTGTGAGCATTTCTGTCCCAAACAGTAAGTTGTTCATTTGATTTCCAGGGAATGCATGAAGTTATAAAACATATTTCTATCATGAAAACTGTCAGAGAGTTTAGCATAGTAATATACATGGCGATGTTAATGTGGGTCTTGGTGGAATATATCTGCAATGCTGCAGTGGCAGAGCAAGAACCTAGGCTTGCCAATACATCCAAAGACATGCTGCTGTGAGCATGTAGGAAATTCTGCTGCTGCACATGTAACATATGAAATAACCCCATATTTAACATACATGACATTACCTCTGAGCATATCTATACAGGTGGAGCTGAGGAAGGTGTAGGTTTCTGAAGTGCGCTGCAACTGCTACAGCAAGCACTAGCCGACTATTTGAATATTGAGCAGTGAGCTCATTGGCTGCTGATGTGAAAAGAAACGAATCAACTGCGCCATGTAAATAATGATGTGATTATATCAAATTTAGATCTATCGGCCTGTGGTATCTAGCATTTCATGACAGAACTTTGCATATTTTAATGCAATAAAATGCAGAAAAGAAATTCTGATTTTATAGCTCGTAAAATATAAAAGATTATTCGGGGAATTATATAACTGAATTGTGAAACCTTTACAACCAATGTAATGATTTTCAAACAATGGCCGACCTAATACTAAAACTAAAATAAATATTAAATTGAAATATTGAAATGAGAAAATACACACATGACTATAATAATTTGTGTGTGGACAGATTTCTTGACAGGTATTGACAGAGTAATCCAGCAATGGTCCAGTGGTAAGTGGTAGTGGATAAGCTTGTGTTAATAAAATGGTTGGCTGTTAAATCACAGGGAAACACAGTAAAAGTGATGTACTAATGTTCGGTTCAGCCTAATTGAACACTGTCTTGTCAATTAAGCAGAAAGTCTCTTCTGTTTCTAATAGAAGGTTCTTAAAATGTCTGCAATTACTTTCCTGGCAAAGGTTCAAGGCACTAATAAAATATGGTGGAGGGAAAGAGCAGGCTTTAATTTAAAAGCAACATTAAATGCATCGTGTATAACCTTAAAATTAAATGGAAAATGAGTGCAAGGTATGCTTAAGCAAACATCAAATATAAACTTTACATTAAATTTAACAGGTATTCAAATGTAGTGTCTGTTTTCTGGGGTGTTGTAATGGTTAAGGTCCAGAGCAGTTAACTGGAAGGTTGCTGGTTCAGCAAAGAGTGAGCCATGAGCCAACACCACCGGACCCTTGAGCACAATGCACTAAAGCCCCTGAGCGAAGCACTTAAAGAAACATTTCATCCAAAAAGACCTTCCACACCCATATGGCTTTCTTTCTTCCTTAAAACCTAAGAGGGCAGTTTTTTGCACAATATACTGGACAATCTTTTTAATATCATGAAAGTGAATAAGGACTGGGGATGTCTCTAAAGTGTCTTTACTCCAAATCTTCTAAATTCAGTACAGCTGTTTTATGTGAAGAACAGAGGTTGATATTTTATAATAATTTTATTGTGCTTTTGTGTCCCTTTGAAGCTTGAAAGAATGAGAACTTTCAAGCTTCAAAACAAAAGCACCAAATATAAAAAAGAGTGCAAATTGTAAGCCATCTTATTAAGCCATATGAAATCATTTATTTTTATAAGATTTTCAGTGAATAATGACTTCTGGTAACACTTATAAAATATGCTTATATAATACTTATAATACATAATGTCAAATATGGCACACAAGTTGTGCTAGACAGTAACATATATTTTCAGCATAAATACAACAAAGATTACTGAGGTAAAAAAAAATACTTTCAGGTTTTCTGCTTCAAAATGTGTTGCTTAGCATTTTAATTGTTTGTGAAATTTACTAGCAATTACTGAGAGAAAATTGTAAATAATTGTCAGTGTACTTTTAAAATACATTTAAAATGTAAATGTAAACTTTTATGTTTCTATGTTGCTTTTATGTCTTTTTTAAGCTTAAAAGCATCTGTCCTCATTTATTGTAACTGCATGTAAAAGAGCGACTAGCGCATTATTCAAAATGTCTCTTTTTGTGTTCTACAGAAGAAAGAAAGTCATTCGGATTTGGAATGACATTAAGATAAGTCAATGATGACAGAAAATTCATTTTTGGATGAACTATCCAACCCCAGATCCAAGGGAATTTTCTCTGTAATTTATAAGTTTGTGGTTGCTGTTCCATGGCGACTTTGTGGGAAAGCCATGGTTATAAATAAAGATTCAAGAGTTACAGATTTATGGAAACTGTAACTTGTTATGTTACGGCCTTCATAAGATGAATCACTTGTTTTGTAGCTATGGTAAGTGGTTTTAGAGAAAAAGCATCTGGTAAATGAATAAATGTCAATTTAATTCAGGACTACCATGAAACGCACTGACTCTCCTACCTGCAGTGCACGTCAAGACGGCAAGTGCTGTGCAGCTGAAGACAGTTGGGTTTGGTCTTGTCCTGATAGGAGCAGGAGGGTACAATGGTCTGTCTCCTTCTTTCAGCACAGGCCTGGTCCTTACAGGAGCAGAAGAGCAGCCCGTAGCTGTATTGCGAGTCAACACGCTCAAAGAACTGACGCAAGGCCTTGTGGCAGCGCTTTCTGTTGCAGCTGTCCTGCGACTGAGGCTGTGAGGGTTGCTGGCCCTGGGTCTGCGCACGGGTGCAGGTGGAGATGTAATTGGAGCGCTGGCGCTTGCAGTTTTCATTCAGGTTGCAGGCTTTGGTGGCGTCCAGACAGGGGTTGCATGGGCGGCTGGGATCTGAGCAGTGTGGCTGGCCTTTACTTGTGCCAGAATGTATGCCTACGAGAGGAAAGCAGGAAAAGTTAAGTGAGATCGAACGCAAGGGTGTTTGTGAGAATGATATAAAGAGAGCGAGAGGGGAATCGAGAGTGGGTGTGCATAGGAAAAAAGAGACCATGAGCTGCACTGTCCCACATACTGTACACTCCTTGACAGATGAATAGGACAACTCTAGCACAACAATGAACTCTTTAGATCTGTTTCCAAGTCAGTGTGCCGATTGTGGCGCTTTCGGAATACACACACACACACACACACACACACACAGATGTTAGTACACATATCATTATGAGGACTTTCCATAAGCGTTTTTTTTTTATACTGAGCGAATTATATTTTCTATCCTCTAACCATAACTCGACCCTAAACATTTATACATTTTTAATAATAAAAAACTGTTTATTTAGCAGTTTGAATTATGGGACAGCTGGATGTCCTCATAATGTAGGGCAGCTAGCTTGAAACCTGAATACACGCTACATTGTATTCACTGGCCCTTTATAATGTAGGACACACACACACACACACACATGTTGGTTTTTATGGTTTACGGGGACTCTCCATAATGGTTTTTATACTGTACAAACCGTATTTTCTATCGCCCTATGCCAAAACCTACCCCTTACACGAAACTTTGTGCATTTCTAGATTTTCCCATAAAAAAAAACAAAACTCATTCTGTATGATTTATAAGCCTTTTGAATTACGGGGACACCTAAAGTGTCCCCATAAATCACCTTCATGTTGTAATACCTATGTCATACCCATGTCATTATACAAATGTGTGTCCTCGTAAACCATATAAACATGCACACGTATGCACACAAATTGCATTTTTTTTTTCATTGTTTTTGAAAGAAGTCTCTTATGCCCAACAAGGCTGCATTTATTTGATTAAAAATATAGTAAAACAGTAAAACTATATTATTATAATATTATATTATTTTAAAATATATATTTACAATTTAAAATAACAGTTTTCTACTTTAATATTTAAAAAAAAAATGTAATTTATACCTGTGATGCAAAACTGAATTTTCAGCAGTCATTACTCCAGTCTTCAGTGTCACATGATCCTTCAGAAATCATTCTAATTTATGGATTTTGGCTGAGTGAATATCAATTATTATTAATGCTAAATTATTAATGGTTCTTACTATTATCAATGCTGAAACATGTTTTCACAGCTTAGAAACCATGATACATTTTTTATAGGACAGAACTTTGAACTTTTGAACAAAGTTCAAAAGAACAGTATTTATTTGAAATATAATTGTTTTGTAACATTATAAATGTCTTTACAGCCTTTATTTTTGTTTTTTATTCAATTTAATGCATCCTTGTTGAATGAAATTATTATTTTATGCATGCATATCACGATTTCCACAACAATATTAAGCAGCAAAAACTCTTTTTAATATTAAAATAAATGAATCCAATTAGTTTTAAAATATATTAAAATAGCAGTTTTTTTAAACATAATAATATTTCACAGTATTACTGTTTTTATGGTGTTCTCATTCAGAAATCTTTCTAATATGCTGATCTGTCAACCTCGGTGTGTGTGTATAAATAAAAAATACATAATTGCACTCAAAATCCCTCTAGCTCAAAAATGTGCAAATTCACCTTGAGTTTGCAAGGGCACAGCAGTTTTGCTGTGGATAATTCCATGTAATCCTGACCTTTCGCAGAGCGAGGTCCTGACAAAAGAATGGCTATGAATCATTAGCTGTACCCTTGCTAAAACTGAAAGATGTTTAAATGTATTATCTAAAACCCTACTGAAACCTTAGCATTACTGATCCCTCAAGTAGTGTGTATGCTGTATATACTGTAACAGTGTACAGTGCAAATGACTGATAAGCACATTCAAGATAAAGAAAAAGTGGGAAATGGGAAACAAGGGCATGTATCCAGCTGTGCGACGTCTGTAAGTGTTGTGTTGAAGGCAGCTGAATGAAGCGTTCAGGGGATTGGGGAACTATCAGCTGGAGACTGTGGGGAAGTTCTGGACCTCTAAAAGTGTATGAAGGTCGGCATTGATATGTTGCCCTAATGGCGTCTCCAGCCTTGACGGCAGCTCTGGTGATTGGAGAGAGAGAGGGAGCGAGAGAAACTAATAAAACCCAGTGGGTGTTGGTATAACTTTGAGAACAGATGGTTTAGCAGACCCCTTGTGGAGACTTGTTACTTATGAATAAAGTGCTAATGATCTAAATGTCGAAACTGTTTACTCTAAATGAGTGGAAATATAATATTTATGTAAATAAAAAGGGAGTAGGCATATAAATTATCTTGTGTTATGGCAGCTAAAAACTCAGAGATTTTTATGAAGTCCTTTGAAGATATTTTGAGACTGATTGATATTAATAACTATCTTGATGTTTGTTGGGGTTATCTTGGTTTCAGAGAAGACATCATTGCTCAGAGGTCGTGTATTTACAAAGTAATGATTAATAACGCATGTTCAGATCCTTATCATTAATAAGACATGGAAATTTACATTTACATCAAACACATCAAACAGACAGGCCTCATCTGTGTTACAGATTTATATACTTTATGGAGATCTGGACTCGTGATTTCACCTTCGGCATCCCTGCTTGATGCAAATAAAAGGATCTGTCGGATATTTTATCATGAAATAACACAGATTGCCTCCGAGCTCAAGTATCACTACAGTTAAATACAGGAGGGACTCCTCCATGCAATCAATACAATTTAGAGCAAGCGAAGCCTCTCTTCCTGGTAACCTCACTCCCTGAGCTTTTTTAGGCTTAAAAAGTTTCACTCCCTGAGGACCAAAAACTACAGAAGTACATCTACTGATTGTCTCTAAATTTGAAGCAAATTTGAAAATATAACCACCACCAACTACATCGCTAGTAACAGCAATATATATATACTTTGTTTAGATGTTTTTTTAATGGGCACTTATTATGCCCCTACAATATGTAATAAGTCTCAGGTGTCCCCAGAATGTGTCTGTGAAGTTTCAGCTCAAAATACCCCAAAGATCATCTATTATATCATTTTGAAAATGCCTATTTTGAGTTGAAACATAAACATGTCTCTTTAAATGCAAATGAGCTGCTACTCCCCACCCCCTTTTCCAGAATAGAGCTGTGCCTTTACAGCTTGTACCTCAGATACTCTGCTAAAAAACATCTGTTTGGTTTAGATTATCATGTCTAATGCACTGAAATCATGCGTTTTAAAGCCATATTAGTTTAAACGTCTGATATAGTTTTCTGAGCGCACACATCCGAAACACATGCACAGAAAGCGGCTACGACACGGTACATGAGTACTAAACTTACTGAGTACTAATCTGTTTCATGTCTTATTGTGCTTAAACTGTCAAATAGACACAAGTTTATGTTAAAAACAAACATGGTAAAAAACAAACAAGTTAATGAATAATAAATGTATAATGAATAATTTTTGTAGCTGTAATAAGAAGATATTTCTTACTTGAATGCTGCTTTTAAATGCTCTAGCATGAAGATAAACATGGCGGATTGTGTGCGGCTCACTCAGGGTGGGGTCGCTGCTAATACATCAGTGTCCGTCAACAGTCGTGGGCGGGGCTTGTAAAATGTGACATCTCATTTTACGGATTCTGTGATTGGCTGAGACACTGCTTATTATTTATGAGGATTAAAAAAAAGGAGCGGGTGTATTTTTATCATCATAGGGTAGTTGTGTACACACACTGCCAACACACATTTATGTTCAAATGTAAAAGTGAATTTTGTATAATAGGCGCTCTTTCATATATTTTTCCCAGAAAACAATACAATAAAAATATAAACTAAGAACATTATTTTGCAATGCAATCTGTGGCTATTTAGAGTGAGATGACATAATGTCATAAAAGTATCCTGTAATTGGTGCAATCTTGCGTTTCCATAATAATAATAACCCTTTAAAAGTTCTTGCTCTCAGTCGACAAAAGCCATTTGCAATGATCTGAATGCATGGCAAGCAAAGGTTACCCGGATCTAAAAATACTGTGTGGTTTAAGAGTGTTTCTAAATTTGGATTCAGTCCTCGAGCTCTCTTGTCCTGTGTGTGTGTGAGTCTGTGTGTGTGTTGTGAGAGAGCAATTTTAGGTGTGTATCACAGTGGAGGAAGAAGCCGTAAATGAGCTATGAAATTGGTTGGTGAGAATGTACATAAAAAAAAACGTCCAGCGTTTGGAGGTCAGAGGATGCTGCAGCACAGACTGCGCTCTGCATGCACAAACATTTGCTTGGTTAAAGAAGGGATAGGAACCAAACAGAAGCAAACAGGACAAAATACTGGGAGCTGTTCAGATATCCTGCAATATTTTATAGACAGGGATTCGCAGTGGCCCAAAGTACAAAACAAAAGTGGTACGAGTGTGAATTCAACGGAAAGGTTTCTTAAATTCAAATCAAATACCACACTGAATTTTGTTTGAGAGAAATAGAGAACCATAAACCTGTTCTGGACATCTGCAGAGGACCATTTTAGTCACAAAAACTCCACAGTCAGATAAACAAAAAGTGAAAGTGACAAACGAATAAAAATGATTTACAGTTTTTTCTTTCTTTTCTTCCTCTCAGCAAGAATTCTGGATGGGGCACAGCCCGTAAAACAAACTGTGACCAATATACCCTGCTGGTAGCTCAGTTCACAATTTCTGTCTGATATAACCAGTACAATTTGATGAACTAGTGTGAGTTTATATGGTATCATATGGGTTTATTTAATGTGCTAAGCACATAGTATCTACTACACTGGTGTAAACCATTTTTACTCAAAAACTGCTAGTAAATTAAACAAATAATTACAAACAAACGGCAAGTAACACATCAAATTAAACATAAAATTGTATTTTAGTCTGTAAAACATACTCCATCAATCTTTTAACATTTTTATAGTGTATCCTTATCACTCACAGGCATATAATGTGTGAATAATATGCTGTTTTGTGTAATGGATGGCTGAAGGGACAGCAGGTTCAGTCTGGGTTATTCACAGCTCTTGGCACTGCCTGTGTTGATTGCAATTAGGAGAAGTGCCACAGTTTAGATGTAATCTCCTCTGAGGTGCGTGAGCTCATTAGAAAGTCTTTAGCTTCTACTGTTGCTGCGAGGAGAATGGGAGGCCTTTCTTTGCTTCGCATTACTCATTATCTCCTTCTATTATAATACTTATTGTGAGAGAGAGGAAGAGAGAGAAGAAGCGATAGAAAGAGAGATCCAAACTTTTTCAGTCTGCTGTACAGAATGAGTCCCCGAGGTTCACTTAAAATATTAGTAAAACAATTCTGCAACAAAAACCTCATAATATGCTATTTATGACCATTTTCTACCATCTTTTTGACCTGAGGAATTTAATAGCTTTTATCATTTTTTATACAATTCGAAAAATGCATGATTACCCCTTTATAATAAGGTCCAATTAGTTAACATTAGTGAATGCATTAAGGGAACAGTTCACCCAAAGATTTTAGGGTGTCAAAGATGTAGAAGAGTTTGTTTATCTACCGTAACAGATTTGGAGAAATTTGGCATGTAATAGTACATTTGCCATAATATCTTGGTATTCTAAATGGACTCTAATCGGTGCCGCAAGAATAAAAGTTCAAACAGCTGATAAAGACATCACAATAATCCACATGCAATGTAAATAACCCACAAGTTGTGTGTTTGTAATAAACAACTCAGTCATTAAGATGTTTTTAACTTCAAATCGTTGCTTCAGGCTAAATATTTGTTCACTGTAGAGGATCAATTGTTGAGCAAGTGATGAAATGCTACATTTCTCCAAATTTGTTCAAATTAAGAAATAAATTCATAAACATCTTGGGTGGCCTAAGAGTGACAAAATGTTCAGCAAACTTTAATTTTAAAGTTAACTATTCCTTTAACTAATCCATTAATTTGTTACAGTATTTATTCATCTTTGTTAATGATAGTTAATAAAAATATAGCTCTTCAATGTTCATGTTAGGTCAGATACATTATACAACTTTTTATTCAAGTATTAGTTACTGTTACTGTTGTAAGTAAGATTAATAAATGCTTTAAATATTTTTTCCTGTTAACTAATGTAATAATGTTAACAAACAGAACATTATTGTAAAGTGTCACCAATATATGTCAGTTTATTTTGTTTATTAATTTCTTTGCTGCCATGCCATGAAAACAACTGTGTAAATGTTTTCTTTTTATGTGAAATTACTCTTATTTGCAAACTCTGGGTCCCTCAATAACAGTCTCTGTGCTAGTTCTCGAAATCAAATACTCAGACGAAGAGCACAAATTGTGAACAGGGACCTTGTTAAAAATAAAATTGCAGTCACTCATACCTGGTAAAAGGATACTGGGATCCTCCGAAGAATCTGCAGAGCTGTAGGTCACTACACAGAGTCAAGAATATTAATAACATCTATCCTACTTCCTCTATATTACCTCACACTGATGGGACAGGCTGAGTTTCCCAACAGAATAGGTGTTGCTGAGTTACAAATGTAGGTGGTTGTGCGTTCAAATGGATTAATCTGTTGCAGAAGTACAGAATGAGTTGTTTTTGCTGTGAATGTTTTTTTGTTTTTGTTTTTATTGGAGAGGAGGTTTTGACTGCTGAAAGTTACAATAATGATCTCTTTTATTTTTCACAAAATTTTATAAAAAAAAAAAAAAAATTTATTTCTCATTATGTGACTCGTGTGATTCTGTGTGGACACTTCTGAAGTCTAAAACCTGTTTACTTTCAAACTTTAGCCATCAGCACAGACCGCAAAGCCACTGTCTTGTTGTGGGTTTAATAATCAGCGGCTATGACCCAGGCTTGTTTGTATAACGACGACCATATCTCATTCCCTACTGACAGGGATGCCACATGGTAAACAAAGTCTCATTACATTTCTCCCTTGAAGGGGCACAAAGGCAACAGTGAAGTATGAATTTCAAATGTGCTTGTACAGTTAATATAGCCAGCAGTAAAGGGAAAAGAAACAATATATGCATAAGGTAATAGGAAGAAGAGAGAAGATAGCAATGTCTTGAACTAAGGTGGCATTGGGTGTGTTTAATAGTGTTTTCCTTTGAAGGGAATGAAGGGGGCGAGAAAGAGGGAATTGGTCTCAGTGGCTGAAGGTTATGTTTTACACTCTAACTTGTAAAAATCTTTACAGTTTTGCACAAGTTTGTCAGAACGCTTGTGCTCTCATAAAATGTAATGTTCTGTAGCAATATATGCATGCTGTAAGATTGAAAATTAGATGTGTAATACACATTTCTTCAGTTTTTTTGAGGAGGTCATCAAAATATTGACTTTTCAGTCATGAAATATAAATTATTTAAATATACATTAAATATGGTAGTCAAGAACTCCATGTAAAAGACATCATTTTGTGACAGTAGAACCCCCCTTAATATATACTATACTATTTATAATAGTATTTATTAAATTATTAAATTACAATATTATTGTTTTTACTGTATTTTTGATCAAATATATGTAGCCTTTGTGAGCATGGTAAGAAAATTGCCATTATTTTAATTGGAATTTTAATTTTAATAATATTAAAATTTAAATTTGATTTTTAAAATTGTAATAATATTATTGTAATAACTGTGATAATGGTTTATTACAGTAATATGTATTACTGTATTAAAACTTTATTGCAATCAAAAATACATGGCAATTTTCTCACCATGCTGAAAGAGTTATTAATTTACTTTTTTTAATTATATATATATATGATAAATTTAAACGTGATCTTTTTTTTAAAAGCAAAATTATTTGGTGTTATAATTTTTATCAGATTATAATCTGATCAGATGTAAGTATTTCGAGGTAATATTAAGTCTTTGATTCTTTTTTTACAAAAATCTTCACTGGTGATATTGTCACTTATAATATATTACCGATGTTCTTAACGGTTTCTTGATTATAAATAAATAAATGAATAAATAAATACATACATACATACATGCATACATAGTTGTCCCACTAGTAGTAATGTAAAGTTAAAAAAGAAAAAAACATATACTGAATTTAAAATCAACATTTTGTAAGCTGGATAGTCAGCATTTGTTTGAGCTGCAGGAACTGAACATATAGTCTTTTCTAATTTCAGCCAGAAATCTCTAGAAAGCTTTCACTGCCAGGTGTGAGGAACTCAGTGCTATCATTGGCTCCGCATGCTGTCTCAGAGCATCGCTGCATGTAGCTATCGCTTCATCTCCCCTAAGGACTTAGCCTGCATGGCAAATACACCCAATCATTTCCAATGTTGAACTCAGAATAGAAAAATGCTTGGGGCGATATGGACAAAGTGAATCCCAAAAATTATAAGGTGTATTTAACATGTAAATTGCATAAAATATCCAATCACAACACAAACTTAACAACAAACAGCAATATTTACATTTCTTGTCTACATTTTCCATTATGCATAAAGTTTATTATCATAAAATCATCAATCACACTCATGCATTGCCCCAATTCCCTTTGCACACATAGAGTATGTGTGTATTTGTGTGCATGTGTACACTTAGGCACTGCATGTTCTGAATATGAGCAGAAAGCTCATAAAGTCTCGCTTTTATTACTCGCACTATTATTACCTTCTTCTTCGGCCTGTTGTGACAGTAATGGTTGGCAGTGACTATAAGAGTGGACCTCCATTATAACACAGAGCAGCGAATAAACACTACACGGAGACACTAAATGCAAGGAGTGGTTATGAAAGAGACCGCCATCGTTCAACCTGTCAGTCCGAACGCTGTTTTATTGGCACAGAAGATTTGATCTGGAGCTAGTGTAAATTTAGAAGCCACTATCAGTATAATAAAACTGCACGACTGTGTTATTCTGAACCTGCAGAGATTATGCTCTCATGCCACCATAATCTCTTTTCTGCTATTTTGCAACTACCCTTTCAGACACAGTCACTGAATTTCTTTCAAACATTCAATTTTATGGCACTGAATGGGGAGCAAGCCGTCAAACTAAAATCCATGATGTTGGATTTGATTATGCAGGCATTTTTGAAGTGGTTTCTTAGTCTAAAACACTACATTTGCTATATTTTGTGCACTGACTGAAATATCTTTCAAATGTGTGTGGCATACAAATCAGAATTGTTTGACTATGCTAATTTTGATCACACACAGAATGCTTACCACCATTTTGTCATTTGATTTGTTATTTCTTGTATATCCACAGTGGTTGTTATACAAAACCACCTAATTTCTCATTAAAAAATGCAACATTGTCTTTATCAATTTTGATTGTTCAACAATTTTTTTGTAAATAACACATACAGAAATAGTTTAACTACTTTATTTTATTTTATTTTATTTTATTTTGTTTTTCAGAAGCTCAAAGAGGCTGTGTGTGCCCAACTTTAGAGAAACAAAATTTCACAAAATGGAAAGATTCCTACTTTAAACTCTAAAGATAAAAAATAGGTGATTTCTCACAGACCACTGTGCCTGAAAGGGTTCATTTAATTTATATTCTACTTTTTTTTCTATTCTTCTATTTATCTGCTTTTCTTTTTCTAGTGGCTGATTCTGTTTGAAAGTATTTCTGCTTGCCAAGCTTGAGGGATTTGTCAAAAGAAATAAAAAAGAAAGTGAACAAGCTGGAGAGAAGATTCTCCTGTTAATAGAGTCTTCATCGCCACTTGAAATGACCGATGAAGAGAGTCTTGTGTCATGTCATAAAAAGCTGTGTCATATTTCAGGCAGACAAATATTTTTCACCCTGGCCAGATATCTATCAAATTGAACACAGCGTGTGAACCACAATGTGAAGAGGCGCTCTGCAATCCTGAACTCTTGGCCATTGCGAAGGGAATGTTTACAGGTGTATTCAACACAACAAATATGTATAATTCAAAGCATTATGGGACATTCAACTGAAAATTAGTCTCTTGATCTGTTTCGTTTAGTAGTATTTCATTATACGGAAGTCCGATTCTGCTAGCTGCTAAATAAATAAATACGTAACTAAATAAATAAGGTAATTGCAATGTTAGTTCTACTAATCATTACTTTATATCTCAATGTGCCTTCCCAAAATTCACAATTATTAAATTCACAATTATGAATGTATTTTTTCTTACTTGTAACTTCTCAATCTCAATCTGACTATATATTTAACAATTTAGAATTTTATTATTGTAATTTGACTTAATATCTCAAAATGTGATTAACAAACCAGTGTGTAAAATCGCAATGTGTCTTTTTAATCTCACAATAGTGATTTTATTATTTTTTTCATGTAATTGCGACTATAAATCACAATGTCACAATTTTTTGCCAGTTTCAGCCGGATGCAGTTATCATTTTCATGTCCAGCGCCACATTGTTTAAATGGCAAATACACTTGTGCCCATTTGTTTGCCCATGGGCGTGCTGGTCTGAAAATGAGGTGTGTTCAGGTGCATTGTTGGAAAGTTGCTATTTTGAGGCAACTGAAAACGATTGCACCATTGACCAAATAAAACCTGCTCTAAAGTCAAAGGCGCAGTATTTTTTTTATTTATTATAGGGTGCGTTAGTAATATGCGCCTATAGGTGGGTGCACAACCTGCGTACACTCTGCTTATTACACACACAGGCACACACAGCAGCGCATAAACATGCCAAATATTAAAAATGAAAGGATTACAATGTAAAAGATTATTATTGTGTACGCTTTAACCTTGCACACGAGCAGATCCGTTTCCTCTCTGGAGAAGCGTTCAGTCTTCAGTCAAATTCCGCCATGTAAATAGTGAATTTGCCATGGCGCGAACGCAACAGGCTTTTAAAGGGAATGGGAGATGAGACTCTGATTAGTTTATTGCACGTTACGCCCAAAACACACCCATGACTCATTAAGAGAATAGGTACAACCCTTTTGGACCATGCGCCTGGCGTGCAACTGTGCCATGCGCTTCAGACCATGCACTTAGATCGTTAAAATAGGGTCCAATTGTGACTTTTTTTCTTGTAATTTGACTTCATATCTCAGAATGTGTTTTTATAACAAACCAATTAGTAAAATCTCAACATGACTTTATATCTCACAATGCTTTTTTTTTTTCACGGAATTGTAACTATAAATCATAATGTAACTTTATATCTTACAACTGTAATTTTATTTCTTGTAATTTGACTTAATATCTTAAAACGTGATTTCAACAAACCAAAGTGTCTCACAATGGTTAATTTTTTTTTTCAAATAATTGCACCTATAAATCATAGTGCAACTTTATATCTTGCAATTTTGAGTTTTTGTTTTTTTTTGTATTTCACTTCATATCTGAGATTGTCATATTTTATCAAACTAATGCACAAAATCTCAATATGACTTTACATATCAAAAGAATAATTTGTTTTCTCCTAATTGTGAATCATAGTGTAACTACATCTTGCAATTGTCTCTTGTAATTTGACTTCATATCTCAGAATGTTAATTTTAACAAAATAATGCACAATTAATTCTTATTGAATTCCCTAATGCGTGTTTAAGGTTTTTTCTCTGCCAATATTATCAACTTTCTAACTACAGAGAAACATCAGTAGCATTCCCAGTGTTATATGAATCCAAGGCTTTGTATCGCAGCAGCCGAACCACATAGGGATGGCAATTAATGTTGCCTGATCCTAAATATGGCACACAGGGCTGTTCCACTTCCAGATTGGGAGAGATTCCCGCCAGGAAGCGGATACGGGCTGAGAGGGTCCGCCAGCTTTACCCTCAATATGTCAGTGTTAGTGCTGCGGTCCACTTGTTCCTCTCACCCTCTGTAGTAAATGAACAGACACAGCTGGTCTGGAATAATGACTTGGGCTGTCACATCAAATCAAAAGATGCCATCTCAATCTGAGAGGGCTGTGAGTGAAACGCAATGAGACGTATCTCGGGCCTCCTTTTTTTTTCTGAAAGGATTTTAAAGGTTTCATTACAGAGAAACATTACAGCCTTTGGATCACTGTCTTGATTTGATATGAAGAAATAGTTCATCCAAAAATGGTTTGGAAAAGCGTGACGGTGAGTAAATGATAATAGAATGTTCACTTTTGGGTGAACTATCCCATTAAATCAGTCTTTAATTTATCCAAAACTCATTTTCCCCTTTTATGTTGTCATATTTAATCAATTGAAGATGTGATAACTATAACAATACATACAAGTATGCAACAAAGACATTAAATGCTACTTAACTCACCTCTTAGTGGAATTACACGATCAACTAATGTTTACACCAGCAGATAATGGAGGCTGTTTGTGTGTCCACATTTCCCAGCTGCGATGTTTTTATTTTGTATAAAGAAAGAAGGAAAATATGCAAACTCTAAACCTCAGCTGCTACTCACAGCAGGCCTTTCAAGACACAAAAATGGTATTATGCAACAAATTGGCAAGAAGATTGATCTGACAACCCTGTTGAATGCACTGTTTTCTGTAGTGCACATGAGATTTGTCATTCACTGGCTATTTTTATTTTTTTATTTTTTCAAATCTGAATAAAAATGAGTTATTTTGGTTGTTCCAGGCTCTGTGAGGCTCTGATAACGGATTGGAGGCAATAATTCTGTCCTCTACTGTCTGTAATGACTGCTGTCAGTGAATTAAACATTAAACTTAACTCATGCCAAGGTGACAAATGCAGAGAGTGGTTTTTATTTGACTGGAATAATCACTTGCTCCTGTTTCTTTTTCCTAGAATGGAAAAAGACTAATTTATCTTCATTTCACCTTGTGCATAGTTTGGAATGAGCTAAAAGCAAAAATTAGAGAAAAGAAACTTCTTTTACTGGTCTTGGAACATAATAATAATTCATTTAGTGCTGGATTCTTTGAGTTTCATATAAGAGAGGGCAATGAAAAATAAGCCAATATCAACAACAAACAGTGCAGTGCATTGCAAGAATGTATACATAATACAAAAATAGATCGTAATGAAAATGTTGGTGTTTACCTGAGATGATCGACGCCAGGCGAAATGCATCTGAATGTCGGTGAGGCGTCATGGGTTCGTAAGGAGATGGCTCATAAAATTCCTCACCTAAAAACAAAACAAAACAAAACAAAAACAATCAGGCTATTAAAATCATGTTTAGCATTGGACATACTCACTGTATGACCTCTGACCTTTAACCTCTATCTGAATAATAGTGTGTAAAACAGTACACATTATACAATGAAAATAAATGCTACATGGCATTTGTATGCTACATTGTTGTCACATGACCTCATTATGCTGTATGTTTAGTGCAGTGACTGGCATCCTATTATTAACGGGGAGAGTTTTGCATTTTAATCCAATTTAAAAATGCTGTCCAAAAAAATAATGAGCCAAAAACAATACTTTTAGCTAGTAGGCTATTGCTTACAGTTCATTCATTACATTGAAAATGGAAGGTCAAGTAGAGTGCATTGTATTGTGGGTTAGAGATTATACATGTTAGAGGGTAGTGTCATACCAAATGGAGAACTTCATTTTTTACTACACAAAAGCAGTTGCCTTTTTCCATCTGCAGGAAAAGATATTCAAATGCACCTCATGTTTTGCTGGTAGCTTTAGCACATTTAGCTACACTACTTTTGGGTGTACAACATTTCACACTTTTTCCCCCCATTGAAGAAATACATAATACAGGTACTACGCCTTTGCTACTACTGTATAATAGTGCAAATGGTATATAATAGTGCAAAGGTATGTGAAATAGGACCCACCTATATATAGTATTCCATGCAAAAAAAATGCATACTGTGCACAATACGTTCTGCAAACTGTAGAAATAATACAAGTAGTGTTGTTATATGCTGTTTTAAAAGGTCATAAAACGTCTCTTGTGAAAAAAGAATATACTTAAGTGTGTAAACATGTAATGTTTTCAGATACTTAATTGTTAAATGTTACTTAAATGTTAAATACTATTAAATAAAAATGTAGTACTTTAAATTTATTAAATGCAATATCTATTAATAATAATAGATGCTTAAATGCATCTTTTTATGCAATTTCATAATGACTTTGACATAATGAAATTTGCCCAAAGTATCCTGCAATGTGCTGACAAAAATTTTGGTAAACTAAAATATACTTTAATTTAGTTTTTATTCAAACTTGTGTATTTAAATTAGTGCAGTAAACCGATTAAAACAAAACTAATTAATCACACATTTTTCTGTAATTAATCATGATTAATTGCATATTTATATTGTAATAATTTCATATTGAATCTCCAAATTAATGTAGAAACAACATGGAGATGGTATACCGGTATTTTAAATACATGTTTAATGGCACATTTTTACTAAGTAGCCAATACTGCTACTGATGTCTTTATAAATACATTTCCCCCTCAATTTTAGACATTAATAGCCATTCCAAATTACAGAACAATTGAAAGCCATTATTTTTTTACATTTAATGGGCTTTGAAAAATATAACAACTTTTAATTTAAGTGAATTTAAAACAATCTTCACATAAGCTGTAAATTGAATATAGATTCATTTTTATTCCAGCTACAAAATTAATCAGCAAAGAGCAGAGAGTGATTTCTCTTTTTCTTTTGTTCTTTGATGACACAGTATGCAGCAGGTTTCACTTTAAAAGCATTTATTATGCAATTGTGTAAAAGTTATTTCAAGGCTACTATTTGCTATCAAATGTGGCCATTCATCTCAAAAGAACCGTATCTCAAAAACTGTGTAAACTGCATATTAAACTGAACCCAGTGCAGTCAAACTTTTCTGTTTTACTGGAAGTTCTGTGAATACTAGCTGTCAAAGCAAGCATTGTGACTCTTGAACTGAGTTAGAGAGACAGAGAAAACCCTCAGCAATGAGTGTGTGAAGCTTGCTCTTGTCAAAATTAAAAATTAGCCAGCCTCTGCATGTGGTTCTCCCTTTTGACTGTCTCTCTCAGGAGCTTTAATCCAGAATTTAAAGGGGTCCTATTATGCTCTTTTACAAAATGTGGTTCTTAATTTCTTTTTATTAATTCACCATTTGTAAACTGATGTTTACTGTTCATTTTTTAGAAAGATCAATAGCATTAGAATGTAATCAAAAAAATCGAGAATCGAATCGAATCTAGAGCTTGCGAATCGAAATCGAATCGAATCGGGACATCTGAATCGAT
>NW_015540860.1:757885-762884 GCF_001515605.1 Sinocyclocheilus anshuiensis | reverse complement strand
GTAACTTCGCAGATCTTTTTTTATGCTCAAACAGCAACATTACAGACTAACTAAAGTTGAAAAAGTGAAAAAGTATAATAGGACCCCTTTAAAATTCACAATCATTCCATGTGATTCACACACCTGCATACTAGCGGGGGGCACCCGGGTCCTCTTTTCTGTTGGGGAATGCGGATCATTGGAGTATTTAAGCTGTGTCAGTCTGATTTTATCATACCGTGAGCTCCACTGTCACACAGCGGTTTCTGAGGCGGATGGGCTATGTGTGGACGTGTGCACATGTAGAGATGTGATGCAATATGGCATATGTCTAACTCACATTAGATCACTAACATGGAACAGTGCATATTAAACATCACTCCACCTGCTGACCAAGTGTCAAGGACTCTCTCTCTGCAGTTAGACAGACAGAAAGCTCGGCGTGAATTATCCTAACTAAAATGAACAGACCACAGTATAAAATGTCTGGTTCAGTTAAGTCAAAAAGCAAAAGAAGTTAGTTATCGCGAGCTTCAGCTTTCAACATAAATGTAAAGACAGTACATAATGTCCTTAGTTTTACCATAATTTCAAGCCCGAAAGGGGAACAGAGTCGCATTGTCAATAGCAAATACTTAAACTATTAAGAAAACATACTTACAGTAGCTGATTCAGAATAAGCGCCAGATTGTCATAGCAAAGTCTGAATTGACCCATTTATTTTTAGACATAGCCAGCCTTGTAGGCTACTCTCCTAGGTTCACAAAACTGTCGTCCATAAAATGCGTTGCACAAATTCGAACATCTGGGTTGTGCTGTTCTGTTGTAAATAAATCTTTACCAATGATTCCTGATTCCATCTACTTCCGGAAGGCCAAATAAAGTGCTTTTGCTTTCGCACAGAAACACACAGCGTCTCCCTGACATGGCTGCATCAACACTTCTGTGGTTCCTGAAACCACGCCTTCTTTCTTTGCTTGAACATTTGGGCGGCTTTACGCAAATATTTCCACATTGTGACGTAGAGATGTGGGGGCGTGTTTGAATGAGTCGTTTTAGCCCGGTCTGGATCAGCCTTCTCTTTTAGATAAAATAAATACTTTTGAGGGAGACTTTGAGCTTTGTAACTCTGCACATCTTATACATGCACAAATAGCTACATAACACACTGAACAAAAGGAAAAATAGAAATCGCATCATATGACCCCTTTAAAGACATTTGAAAAGGATTGGAAACCTATTCAGATTTGTCATTCCAGTTACTCATTTAAAGTCACAAGAAAGTACTGCAGACAAACTGAAAATGTGAAATATTAAAGGGTCAATGACAAATAAAACATGTCAAGATTGTTTTCAATTTAATGACTCTAAAATTGTCACATTATGTAGCCACATATTAATCATTATTTTGTGAAAACGCATATTAGTCATTATTTTAAATATATATATATATATATTTCTGAATTTTAATTAGAGAACATTAGTATATCATATAATTGATACATTAATTAATATATCCAGACAAAAAAGCGTTATGTCATTGACCCTAAAACTTAATATACAAGGGCGTACCAACAATTTTGTTTTAGTGTAAAATCTTTCAGTTAACTGTAATTAAACATGGTCTGCAGGGTCTTTGTCATGGCATTATTTAAAAATGGTGTCTGAAGATGGAAAATCAGTTACTTTTAGCCAAATTATAATAGACATGAAAGGTCATAAAAAGTCATAAAAATCAGCAGAGCATGGATGACTGATGACCTTTTATCATTTGTGTCAGGGACGCTAATAATGATTTTAACACTCCAGAAACCACAAGAGTAAGTGACATCCCACAGGGAAGAAAAATCACAAATATCGTCTCCTTAATATCTCAATTGTTTCTCCTAGACAAATGGAGAACAAATGGAGACATCTGCTTTCTCTGATGTTTCTCCTAAAAACAAAAAAACGAAATTTCATGTGTCTAGAATTTCTAAAAGTCTTTAACAAAACAGCAGACTTAACATGAACTAAAAAAAAATGAATGATATTAGTTATTAGTTCATTTTATATCTGATTACACTTACTGCATGTCAGCTATGGTCTCATTTGTGTCTATTTCTATTTCTCCCCAAGTAATTTTACGAGAAGCATCAGAGAAGCTGATACTCCAGTGTTACATGAGAACTCCATTATATATCCTGAGCTGTGACCAAGCAAACTCCAAGCGATCAGCTTTTCCTCTGGGACTCTTATTTTTTCTTCTTCGTTGTGCCTGCATAGTTATGTTTGAACTTGGCAACACAAAGCACAGTGTGAAGTTTTTTAAATAACACTTACTAAATGCACAAAACATCTGAATTAGCATATGTCCTTTCCCGAGTGACATTTCAATCTGAATAAGAGCTCCATCTTTCCCTCGCTCTCCCTTTGCCGATCCTTCACCTGCAATCATCGCAATGTGAAGTGAACTCTGATGGTCATTTGGAGAGACAGCCTATTACCTGAGTCCACAGGGAGTCTGTCTCTGTTTTTCCCCTCGTGTCTTTCTCCCTCTCGCTCTTTCTTGTGTTCTGTCTCTTTGTCTCTGTTATGTGTCTGTCTCTTTTTGTCAGTAAGCCCAGCTCAGGAGTGCCGAGGTGACAGCTGAACAGCCAAACGTTGTCTGACAGTTTTCTACTAGAGAACACTCTGCGTCTCACTGTAGCGTCAGGTGAGAGATGCCAAACTGCTCTCGGCTTCCACAGCTGCACGCGGCCACTCTTGGCAGGAGTTTTAACACGCTTTCCACTACAGATTTGCATTTCTTCTTCAACACTGCGAGTGGACATAAAAGAGCGAATGGGGCAAACATAGCAGTTGTTTCTCAAGGTTTCTTGCTCAACATTAGCTAATCATTCTCACATCATTCTACACTTATCCATCTTTGCCCTAGTATCAAGTGTTGTTTTTCTGTTAAGAAGACATTGTTTTTTTAAAAGAATTTATCATAAAGTATAAATGCGCTTGGTTGCATTTGGTTGCACAGATAGCATTTTAGCTTAGCATAAAAAGCTATATGTTTACATGACAGTTTGCATAAGAAAAACTACTTCAGATTAATTAACTGGCACATCACATTGTTTTTTAGCATTTAATGTTTCACATTACTGTCTATAAAATCAGACCCGACACCTCAAATTATAAATCATTATTAAAGGTAATAATTATAAATTAATACCGTTGCAAATCGAGGTAATGTAAGAAAATCGTTTTGAAAATTTATATGTATTTGCACAATAACCAATTGTTTGTTATGAATTTTCAACCAAAAAAAATAAATAAATATACATACTGCAGCTTTAAATTTATATTGAATGCAATTAGTTGACTGTTGTGTGCTGTTTTGACCCACTTAAGTAGGACTTAAGTACATATTAATATGCAATTTAATAATTATTTCAAAACTAAAATATACTTTCAAGTATTTTTATTGAAACTTGCATGATGAAGTTGCAATTTAATACATTTAATATACATTAAATATAATATTGAATAACACACCGTTTATGATAAAACTCCACTGCAGTGACAGTATTTTCTGCAAGCAAGTACATTTAATAGCAAGTACAGTTTTTTTTTTTAAATATACTTTTAAGATTTGAAGTACACTACAAATGCACATTCAATACAACTGAGCACATCTCTTTTTCACAAGGCCAGAAAACTTGAGATGGAAACCCAATACTCTCAGATTTTTGATGTTTGGATAGAAAAGTGTCTCTTGAGCAGTCTCATTTTTTTCTAGTGAGGATGTGTAGTCTTCAACATATTGAACAGCTGTTTACTGTGCTTAATTTTAAAGGCATGAATGATCAGACAAGTGCAGCACACAACAAGCATATGGCCTGCTTGTCTATTTGTTTAAATTTCATAAACATGCAGAATCATTGAATGATGTTAAATGTTATTTGTAGATATGTATATTTGCCTATATGTCATGTACTAGGTGAATAATTTAGTGTAATGGAAAAATGTATTTGGTTACTTTCTTTGGGGAAAACAAAATTTCCTAATGAGTGTACATTTACAGAAAGAAAACTTCCCTTTAGTTGATACTACAGTTTTAGTTGATACTAAATAAACTATAATGACCTTCTGATGTAAGTAAAAATGTGTATACTTCCTTATAGATAAGTATGAGTTAATAATAATAATAATATATATATATATATATATATATATAAATACATGCATACATTTCATGTAATGTTTACTGCAAAACAGTTTATAAAAAAGAGAAACATGGAAAACTTTTTTTTTTCCCAAAATGATTTGTCTCTGTATTTCTATAAGCAACTACGCAGCAGCATAAACAAACAGTTGAATCTTCACTCCAGATATTCATTTTTTTTGTGATAAGTCCTCTTTCAACAGGGCAGCTGATAAGGATCTGCGTTTCGGAAATAGCTCGCCCAAAAATGAAAATTCTGTCATCATCTAATAACCCTCATGATAGTTCAAACCTGTGTGACTTTATTTCTTCAAGGGAACCAAAAGTTGAACTTTTGAATTCATTAAAAAGATCTGACATGAAAAAAATTACAGTGCTTTAATGGTAATTTTGATTGACAGATTGACAGTTTATATACTCTACACTACCATTAAAAATGTTTTATTTTTTAGAATAGAAATATAAATTTTTAGAATTCTATAGAAGCTCGTTTCCACCATGGAATGGATTAATGGATGGATGGATGGATGGACAAAAAATAATTAAATAAATGCCCTTTTTATCTCTGAATTCAGTTTTTTTTTCAGTTTATAGTTTATTTTAATTCAGTTTATATATCACAATTTAAACTTTTTTGCTCACAATTCTATGTGATTTAAAGTCAGAATTACAAGATATAATTTCTGAGAAGAGAAGTCGAAAGGTACATTTGCAATTTCAAAATAACAAAAGTCAGAATTGCAAGATTTAAAAAAAAATTACAATTACATTTTTTATTCCGTGCCTGAAACAAACAAACAAACATACATACATACTTACAGTATA
>NW_015540860.1:710739-755629 GCF_001515605.1 Sinocyclocheilus anshuiensis | reverse complement strand
ATATATATATATATATATATATATATATATATATATATATATATAGATAGATAGATAGATAGATAGATAGTAAAAAAATAAACAGCAACTAAAAATTGATTTAACATGATACAGGTGAGGCTCATTCTGTGCTTTGGTTTCCCTGTACTCTTTTGCTTGTATTGTAAACCATTAAAAAAGTGCTCAAGTCCTGAGGTGATGAAGATGAATATATAAAATCTCTCCTGCACAGGGAGCAACCACTTTGATGGATGTTTGTTGGAAGACCATAACCATAAAGAATCATTCCTCCACAGTCTACTTTCTACCCCAGTCTGTTCGCTGTGAAAAATAAACACATAATTGATGAGCACAGTATAATGGAGGAAGTAAGCTCAAGAATCGGCTGCTCTTGTGAAAGAGGACTTATCACAAAAATGAATATCTGAAGTCAGGCTTCAACTACAGGGTGATTCGCCTGTGTAGTTAGTCGTAAAAATACAGAGAGTGAAATTTTTAGAACGGAACAAAATGATGATAGCAGCAGAGCTCCCAATCTGCAGCTAAATCACAGTGTGGTACGCTTCACTGATGCATGCTGGATAATTGCTTTCGTATAACTGTTTGTGAAGGACCAGAAAATGAGGAGACCGCACCATTATCCTTAGACATTCAAAACATGTGTGACCTCTACGACATCTCCTGACAACATTTTCAAATAATGTCACGCCATTAGACTCTGCAAACCCTTTTCATACAAATACTGTAATGAGTTTATACTACAACAACAGATTTGCTTGGTTACTTGTGTTTAGCTGTAATCCATTTTTATTTTTCTACTTCATTGGCATAAGACCGTAGTTAACACTCCAACTGCCATCCTTAAGCAACACATTTCTCTTCAGTGCTGTCACCACCGCCTTTGTTCACAACACTGATGTTTGGAGCACAAACTGTGTCTAATAAGCCCTGGCTATCCTGTTAATACTCCATTAGGTCAGCAGGAAACAAGTAATTCAAGCAAAACAAGCACTAATGTCTCTAAAGCATCAGCCAAGACATTCAATATCAACCTGACTGATTCAGTTTCAAAACAGATACAGGATACAGAAACAGACTGAGATTCAATCCACAATGTCCAATAGTTTATTTTAGAGACATCCTGTTAGGATACTTACAAAGTTCCTGAATTTACATAACCTGTGTGTGTGTGTGTGTGTGTGTGTGTGTTTGCTCTGGCGTATAAAATGTCTCCTAAATTGAGCTGAAACTGGCAAAACAGCCATTCAGGGCAACACATTCTCACTCCCAACTCGTCACATATTGATGCTTGGTCAGGACCTTTTAGCGTCATTTTTTATGACGGTCCTCCATTGCTTCAAATAAGAAACCTTTGACATGAATATGCAGACACGAAAGGCATTGGGAAATTTAGCGCCATGATTAAATTATATATTGGGTAATAATATTACCATTACTGCACATGTTGGGGTGTGATTTTTCAATGTAAACAGTCACAACATTTTTATTTACATTACACTATTTACACATTTATGAGCACATAACCCAACTCCTACTCCTAAACCTAACCATTTGTCAATTTAAACCACAGGATATAACAGGCAGATAACAACTACAGTGACAATTCATTCAAAAAGAATTAATATTCCATAAATATTGTATGGCTTCAGAGGACTTGGAGTGCAACAGGACTTGTTTGTAATGCTTTTATACTGCTTTGTTATGGCCAGTTTTTGCAATAAATACCTGTGATTGTACTTTTATTTGCCTGTTACGTGCTTTATATTGTTCAGAAGTGGGTAAGGCATGGGGTTAGGTGCTCCAAAATATCTATGAAAGTATAAAATGTTTTCTATTTTTACAAATGCATGCAAACCATTAAATGCGTCTCGGTCTGATGCATAAGGCAAACAACTGAAAGCAATGGAGTACCCTGCACGTCGAAAAGTAACGCTAAAGGAGTACCCTATTTATGAACATGTTGTGCAGGGACTTACAAAGATGCCATAAATTGCAATATGCTATAAATATGGTATATTATTATTATTATTATTATTGGAAAGCAAAAAGTAGTAATTACACTTACAATAATTATAGTTAAAAATATTTAGCTTTATATATAGCAATTGAAGTCTATATTATGTCCTCAATATTTAAAAGCAATTTTAAATGCAAATAACAAAATTCATCTAAACATATAACAGTAAACACCAAAAATATACACTTTTGAAAGGAAGGATTTTTTACTCAAATTTTACAATATTATGGTGCAAATGTATCTAAATTCATAAAAATTATCCAACTTCCAAGATGTACAGATTGCATGACATCCTCTCATTATCAAAAAATCCCAGACTGCACTGTATAGATTAAAGGTAAAATCTGAAGCAACTAAACTGAGCTGACTAAACATACAAGACAAGGCAGAATTTTCTCTAAATTGCACTTTTAAGCTTATATTAATACAGACATCAGAAAAGTCCAGTGAGATGATCGAAAGAACCACTATTACAGCTGCATTAATGCCTATTGTGTGTTGTAAAAATCTGTACATTAATTAAAGAAGCAAACCTCTGTTTATCAAGAGCATGTAGGCACTTCAGCCAAGACTCCTCAAGGGAAATCAAGATGGTAATTAGGAGGTAAAGATCAGAGAGTTCTTGAGGAATAGTGCAGCCGCAACATTTCCACTGCAACACACAGTACAGAGTGACACTAAAGACCTGCATCAATAAACACAGCTGAAAGCATTTTTAAATTATCTGTGTGATTGATTCATACTCAGTAGTTCTTAACCATATTGTGTACTGCCTCTTGAGACAAGTATTCATGAATCAGAGTTATACTTCACCTAGTCTCAGCCTCAGACGTCACGCCCACGGACCGTTGGCTAAACGTCTGATGCATATGGCACACAAAAGTGGAAACACTTCAGGAGTTTCGAAGTCGTCATCGGATTGGTTGAATTATACAGGATTTCCGGGATTTCCAACGTTCCGCCTGGAAACAAAGATGCCATGACGCCAAAGCCCCTCACGAAAGAAGAAAGCCGTCGTGTTTACAACTGTGACGACGAGCGCTTATCAGGATCAACTAAACGCTGGATTTTCAAAAGTATGTGAAATATTTAAAGTTCACGGCATAGAATCTTTAAAATACGTCAGAGAGTTTTACACACCGGTCTGTTATTGTGGCGACAATTCCACGCCCTGAAACGTGACGATGAACGAAGCAAACTGTGATTGGTTGTTTGACATGTCGGTCAAACGGCCTCATGGCCAATGAAAGCTGCCATAGATTCCAGACCTTCAGCCGTCAGTCTGAAGGTCTGGCTACGCGAGACTATACTTCACCATGAGTAAGGCATTGCAATGTCTTTTCAAATGATTGCATAGTGTTTCCCAATCTTTTTTTTTTTTTCGTCTTCATGTTCCAAACTCAAATCCGAAATGTGTTCTTTTAAACCCTTAAGATATGAGTTTCATTAAAATAGCCATACAAGATTACATTTATAAACAAAGCAAGTATTGTCAGGTATGTTATGAGAGTTTTGTTGTACATGAAATGCACAATATATATATGTATATATATATATATATATATATATATATATGTATACATTAAAATATCACACTAATTATTGTGTATAAGTACTTCAAAAGTGTATTCATCAAACTAATTTCTAAATTATGCCATTGTTTCGGTTTGTATCGATTAGCTAAACCTCATTAAGGGTGCAACTGCATTATATTCAGTAATAAATTATAGATTTATGAATTACCTCAACAATACCAGTGCCTTTACATTATTCCAGAGAGATGAGGATTAAATTGGAATCCCAGCCCATTGTCCCTTTTTCTGTTTGCAGCAAACAGAGGCAAATGAGAGATTTGTGAGCGGGGTGAGGACAATAATCAGTCTCTGTGCGGCTGACATGTTTGAGTTAATTTAATTTCACCGGGCTGCTCCTCCTGTTCGACCCAGAATTCATTTTTTACTCCACCCCGATTCATTCACAGCTGGGGTATTAATCAGGCTCAAGTCAGGATTTACCGAAGATATGTCTTAGCTCACGGTAGACACCAGGAATACAAGAAAACAAAGAAGCTATTTGATCACGGGAACAAGACAAAAAAAAGTCCAAAAAGTCTCTAATTGAGATGCTCACTGTTTATGTGCCTTTCTCTTCCTGTCTTATTTTCATACTGTAAAATTCTTTCAAAATGACACGCTGCAGTAGGCAAATATGCCTTCTCTTAATTTGGGGTCCATTATAGTTTTACTCTATTCTTTTCTCTTTGGTAACACTTTAGGAACCAGTTCTCACTATTAACAATTTGTTTATTATTAGCATGTAAATTACTAGCATATTGGCTGTTTATTAGTACTTGACCACATTGAGGGTTAGGAACATCATGACCATCTTGATTAACATGCTTTATTTATTCATGGTATTTTCATTTCGTTATAGTATGCAACTCTGGGGCATATTTAATCATGCTCTCTATGCAATAGTGTATTAAAAATGAATAATATTGTGAAAGCACTCAAACAATTATTAGGAAAAAACACCCAAGGCTTACAAATGTCAAAACAACTATTTTCAGTAAATAATGTTTTACTTCAACAGTGCTGTAGATGGTGTTTACATGAGTTGCTCTTGTATTCACCTAAAAAACTGCATTGCAGGTATTTCCTTAGAAGGTTACTTCAAAACTAAAATCTAAAACAAGACACGCAATGTACAATTGATTTTACATGGTTCTTTTGGAAAGAGTAAATAATGGATTTGGCTGCATTTGCAAAACAGTTGTTGCACCGTGAGACCAAGAATGTTCAGACCTTTGATATGATTGACAGCCAGTGTTTAACATTGTTACCTGCCAAAATACAAACACCACAACTGCATAACCTCATGATTGAGACTTTTATAATGGGGCCATATAAATAAAAAAAGAGAAAAACATTTCAGCTATTCAAAATCATAATTACTACCTACTAGCATCTACATTTTGGCCAGCAGGTATAATTCAGTTGGGTTTCAATGTTCCTTTCAGAGCAGCATGTTTGTACACTGATTTCTCATTTGTTCACTAAACATTTTCAGGTTTTTTCCACATTCTTTTTGAAAAAACAGAAAAAAAAGGTTGCTCAAATGAGAGTTGCATAGTGAGGTGAAGAATAACCCTCAGCATATTGCAGAATAATTGCCTTTTTCTTTCATTACATTTTCTAAGAGCACATCCATTTCCAGTTTAATGGAGCTAAAATAATCCTCTACCTGTTAGCCTATATTCCTCCCAGCAAGATTGCTTGTCCTTTTTGCCTGGCAACCATGTTCACTCGTGTTGTGGTGGCATTTGTTCCTCAAACTACATCATTCCAGATGAGTGGGACTATTGAACAGCAGGAGCGAGACTCTCTGAAATGGAAAGTGCCAAAAGGCATAACTGAAATAGGAAATCTTAACTGGCAAACAAGAAGAGTTCCCGTCTCAACTCTATGTTGAGGGCACGGGTGGGTATATATTATTGTCGTTGTTGTTTTATTCATTCAGTCGTGTCCAACTCTTGGTGATTTGATGGATAAAGTTCTTCCAGTTGTCTCAGTCATTAAATACACCACTAGTGTACATTACTGAGCATTTGTTTTGCAGCTGCCTTTAAGGTAGTTCTTTAAAACTGCTTTACACCAAACGGCATAAATGTTCATAAATGGTGTGTGAGATTTGTCTCTGTCCACCCTGCTGAAAAGACCAGGGGCCTCTTCTTTGTATGCTGCTTTTTTTATGTAACACATCAAGGATAATATGACGTAGCATATTGTATAACTGTGCTAGTTCATCTCTAGATAATTAGGTTTTGATTATAGTATCTGGATTGAGTAACACACATTTTTAGGTTGAGCCTGAGATAAAGACATGTTCCTGTGTTTATTGAAACAAGTACTCGAAACCATGATCACAAATGCAGCAATGAGGAGGTCAGGGCAGAAGGGAGGGAGCAGAGGACACCTAGAGCAGGTGGGGGTGAGGCATCCTATCGCCTCCCTGTGGCCAACCTGTCCTTATGAAAGTGGATGACTGAGGTAATAGACTTTGACTGCTGCTATCGGTCATAGAGTTAATAGCTAGATTATTTGCTATGGTTCTATTGGGAAAACCACAGACCCTCTAGGGTTTGAACTCACAAGTCTCCAGCTGTCAGGGTTCCCATACATTTTAATCAATGAATTTCCATGATTTTTTTAGTGGATCATGATGGATACGGATGTTTAATAATAATTTATAGAGACTGCACTCACACAGAGCAATTTCTAGCCTATTAAATATTTTAGAGCTCAGCAAAACTAGAAAAATGTATGTTCATTATACAGATTTCCATAACCTTCACTTGGCTTGTTAAGAAATGTATTATATAATGTATAATGTATTAAATGTGTATATATATATATATATATATATATATTGTTTTAATTGTTATTATTATTATTTAAAGCATCAAGCTCATTAAAGTTTAAGAGATTTATGCTTGGAACAAGAAAGAAAAGAAAAAAACAATTAAAAATAATGTTAATTTAAGATCTATTTTCTATGGAAGCCCATTTCCACCACAAAATAAAAAAGGTAATCATGACTTTTTACCGCTGACTTTTTTCTTCTTCTTGCAATTGTGAATTTATATCTCACAATTCTCAGAATTGCGAGTTTAAACACAGTGTTTAAAAAAAAATGTACTGGTAATTTTCTGCCAGGACAAAAGTCTTTATATGTGTATTTATTACATTTTATTTCATTTATTACTTTATTTTTAACATTTATTACATTTACATACTTTATTATATTTTCTTTTACTCTGTGACAGAAACAGGCTTCCATCATTTTCTATAAACAGGTCTCAATATCTTAATACATATTGATTTTGTTTAAATGATTTTTCAATATTGATAATCAAAACAAGATAAAGACTGCTAATAAAAAAAAATGCAGTGTGACTGTGGGAACCCTATGCCATTACATTTCCATTGCAATCCGGTATCCTTGACCTTGAATGTGCGCTCAATACTTGTGGCTGAACCTTGCTGCTAAACTCACATGGCTTATTCACCTGCTCAGGTACCTGTCACACTCTCAATACAGTGACCTTGAAGCAAAAGTCATTCATCTTTCACTTTCAAATTGAAATTTATAATGAACTAGAATGTAGCTAAGTCTCATAAACAATATTTAGGAAGACATTAGATGTCATTCCATCTAGTCCTTGATGTCCCCTGTGGCGATGGATCTATTACTCTGGACCAGTGGGTTATAGGAAATTCAAGACATTGCATTTACAAGATGTGATGCCGCCTCCTCGAGTATTTATTACGTACAGAGAGAATCCAGAGTATCCATGGGAACCAGGATAAAATAAAATCTAAGGCTGACATTTAAATTGAACAGAAGTCAACTTCCATAACATAAAAACAAAAGATCTAAGGAATATAATTATGAAATTTGAACATGGTCATGTAATTCTTCCAGAACTGTACAGTATACAATACGTCATTCGATTTATGCATATTATGTTCATGTCATAGATTTTAGCCTTTCAGGCCCTCTGGAATTGCATAATGCAAAAATATATTTTTAGCTTTTCTTATCAATCTAGTTCCCTAAAACTGAAATGCATTTTTTTTTAAATCTTAATAAATGTTTTTTTTTAATCTATTTGGCCAAACAATGGAAGACAGACAAACAGTTTCCAGACAAACTGTTAGAAAGTACAGTATAGACTGCAATTCCAGTTAAACATGAATGACACTCAAAATGATCAAACATTATCCTTATATTGAAATCATTATGAGTACAAGCTGTAACACTATTGTTGTGTTTGCTTAATTGACTACATGACATTAACTTAACACATATTATCTTACAGCTGTATATTATTGACATATTACTTTGACACTCATCTGCAGCTAATGACAGAATATTTTCTGATTGTAACATTGAAACAAGAATTTTCAACACTATCTCACGGCTAATTCGTACGTATTTTATGATGTGGCTAATTCGTACAAATTTGTACGACCTCACTCGTACGATTTTGTACAATTTCTGTAATGGTTAAGTTTAGGAGCGGGGTTAGGTGTGGTCCTTTATACGAATTCCTATGAATTTGCCACCTCATAAAATACATATGATTTTTTCACAAATCGTATTAATTCATATGAGTGAGGACTTACAAATTCGTACAAATTAGCCACCTTGTCAAAAATGTTCAAATTGCCATGAGATCGGGGTTGGCATTTTCTGTTAATCTGCAGAAAAAACTTGAATTGAATTGAACTTTAAATCTTCACTGTTTCTTCAGTTCTCTATAGCTTCATAGCATCTGTAAGTTTGTCACAATATATAATAATTTAATGTACCATTTAGCAGAGTCTCTCTTAAGTTCTCAACTTTGAAGAACAGTACTGCTATCTTAGTAACTCTCTCAACCCTATTCATCTGTATCTTAAGACTGAATCTCCTTCAGGTATAAACTCAGATCACAAGCCTTTTCTACCGCTAAGTGGCTTTCTTTATTTTTCCCTATGGTAAAATTACTTACAAAGTGTTTGTCTTTGGTAAGACAACCGAGGGAGCTTGTGTCAAAATCAATTAGCCTTCTGTTAAGTTAAACCTGGTTCACTGCACAACAGTTCAAAATTAATTACGACTGATTCCGTGCCACTGACAGTGTCCACAAGTGCACAGCTCAAGCAGCGGTGAGTGATAAAGCATCACTAATGCTGTGTTAGTAAAGTACTGCAGTTCAGAGAGTACTCAATCAAAATTCAGTCTTAATTAAAACACCACATAATGCATGCTATGTTGATCACAATAGTGTACTTCTTTGTATTACTCTTATTGTCTTACAGAATGGAGCGCTGCGGTGATGTTGTATTTTTGAAGGCCAACCCTGAAGTTAGCATCAGGCTAGTTCCCTCAGCAAAAACCCAACAGGATTTATCCGTTGTCTTTTGGATTATTACAGAAAATAAGCTCTGTGACCATCAAAAGTTCATGATTCTTACATATTCTGTTCAGCATGATAATATTTCACAAATTTGGGAAGATTAGTTGAACACAACTTTTGAATTTTTGAAGCCTAAATACAAGGGGCAGTAAAGAAAAAAGCTAAATGTATGCTATAAACGAAATACACCACTGTCACATGACCAATAAGCTCCCTCTTTATGTCTTTATTTTAAAAAAAAACTTTCCTGAAAGTTTGAGTTAGAATAGCTTACAAGAGTGTGATTATAAACGCAACAAGGCTGTAATGGTGTGTGCACAACAAAAGCAAATCAAATTATTTGCATGAATAGTTTACATGCAAAGTCAATGCAAAGACGCGAATAGACGTGAATTTGCGTCAGGCGACACGAATTGGGCGGCGAGTTTGCTGCGAATGCACGATATAGAGGGTATGCACGTGACGTTGCTGTCAGTTGGAGTGACAACAGTTCCGCCCACTGAGTGGCAAAAAGACTGAATGGCAGCAATAGTTTTCAGTGTGAATGCGGCGACAGAACACAAACACAGCCAAAATGGGAAAGAGCTTTGCGATTGACTGTACAAATAGATTTGACAAGAAATCTGAGGATATTTTTCACAGATTGCGGAAAGCAACAGAAAAGAGAAACAAATGGATCCCTTCAATTCAAAGAAACAAATGGAATCCAAGCAGTGAAACACGGATTTGTAGATATCATTTTATGGTAATATGTTGATTTTTGTGGTAAAATCATACCCTATATATTGTATTGTTATATATCGTATCAACAACTCATCCATTAAATATTTACCATCTTATATTCTGCATAACTGAAGTTTTTATATAAATACTGACAAAAACTATATAAGCTTTTGGGCTGGACGATATGACGATAAATATTTAACATTGATATAAGTGATCACCTGGATTTAGACCAACCTATTTACAAAATGTGTTCACAGGCAAATTTGCTTTATGTGTCGAAATCAGGCACATATAAATGCCAGGAAACATGATTCCTGGCTGCATATCAAAATCCATGGACCACTGGATCTTTGGTAAGTTGTAATGAACACTGTATCGAGTCCAACAACCTTTGGTTCAAACTGAATATCATTTGTTTTGCTCACGTTTTCACAGCTTCCCAATTAAATTTAGTCATGCAGCAGGCTCTTTTGCCACTCAGTCTGACTGAGGAAGCGTGTTCTGGCGGGAAAGTGGCGTCATTGCATACCCTCTATTCACCTCAGTTGTCTTCCATGCAATTTCAAAAATTTCAACTCAACTGGAAAATTCACTTGACGTGTTGTCGCACAAGCCAGTCAGAGAAGAGCTTGTTGACATATCCGGTTGTATCAGATTTTATTTTTATGAATGTTTTTGTGATTTTATTCATGTGAGTGATGCAAAAACATTCCGCATGTAATCTAGAGCAAGTAACACCATAACAATGGACTAGTGAGTAGATGAGTCTTCCTGTTCATTGTTTTCAAGTTTAACATCTTTGACAACATCTGAAGTGTCATTTAGCTACTTGTTAAGAATGCCTTTTTCAATACAAGTAGAAGCTTTAAAAAAATCACAAGGGAGTATTACTGATGTATTTTATGTCATAGAACAAAGCATGAGCATATCTTGCGCTTGTGTTAACCATTCAGGCATTTAACCAAAATCCATTAAAAAAAATGGAAGTGCTAAAATGCTAACTCATTTCTGGGTTTTGGCTTGCAAAAATACATCACCCATGCAGCACTCTATTTAGATTATGAAGTAAATTTGTCTCATTGTAAGTCATTTCAAAATTGTCATTTTCAGGCTTGTAAAAAGGATTGGAAATTTTGATAATGATCATAAATATAAATAGGCTATAAATTGATCTTTGTGACTGCTTCTTAAAAATCCTTATCCATCATGATCCACTTGAAAAGTCATGGAAAAATCATGGAAATGCATAATGGCTGGTTAGCACGGGAGAGAAGATGCTATAACTATACATTCTGGGGCAAAAAAATATATATATATATGTGACCCTGGACCACAAAACCAGTCATAAGGGTCAATTTTATGAAATTGAGATTTATACATCACCTGACAGCTGAATAAATAAGCTTTCCATTGATGTATGGTTTGTTAGGATAGGACAATATTTGGCTGAGATACAACTATTTGAAAATCTTGAATATGAGGGTGCAAAAAAATAAAGATATTGAGAAAATCGCCTTTAAATTTGTCCAAATGAAGTTCTTAGCAATGCATATTACTAATCAAAAATTACGTTTTAATATATTTACAGTAGGAAATTTACTAAATATATTCATGGAACATGATCTTTACTTAATATCCTAATGATTTTTGGCATAAAAGAAAAATCAATAATTTTGACCCATACAATGTATTTTTGGCTATTGCTACAAATATACCCCAGCGACTTAAGACTGGTTTTGTGGTCCAGGGTCACATATATATATATATATATTAAAAAATTTCAATTAAATTGTGGGGCCATCAATTAATCAACACTGTCATTACACCATTTTCCTGCTTCAGAGTAATTAGCCTCATAAAGTTTCATGCCTATGAGCGAAAATTTCAAATTAACGTGTACTTCCATCGCTAAGATGAATGGGAATGCTGACAGACAACTTTCACTCGACTGAGTAGTTATGTGATGCCACTTGGAGATAGTTAGACCAGCTTGTTCTGTATGCAAACATCACACTCCCTTGTGTTTAAATTCAAGGTATTCATGATAAAACACAGACATGGCAGAGAACAGATCTTGCATAACCGTACATAGCAACAGGGAGCTTTTCACAAGTACCATTGAACTGCTCACACATATTCATCCTACACAGGATATGCAGCAATTAAACACTGGAGCCTTTAAATGAAATCTAATACTATTCCCATATCAGGTCATGCCTCTGTACTGCTTTTCCACCTCACCGTTGCACACATACCGCACAAAGCAATTACTCTTTGTCAACTATCTAATCTATTGTTATGATGTTGGTGGAGAATCGAATTAATTCGGGTCTCAGGACCCAAACGTAAACAGTACACTTCCTTTTTACGCCAGCACAGAGTGTTCTCATGCTTATTTAGGCTTAGCCGATACACTGATGGATGGATGAATGGATGGATGGCTGTAAAGACGACTACGTGGAGAGTGAGAAAAACAAATAATGAGTGAAACGTGACAAATGTGCACATATTCTTTTCAGCGCAATGTTCAAACAAAGACGTTTATGGTAAAGCAACACCTCCGGGCAGCTATTTTCTATGCAGTTAACATATTTGAATTCAGCGATCAAATCTGATCAAATCATGCAAAGTGTCGAGATTTCTCCCATTAGTTTTTCTACAAGTGGTCCATTTCCTCCCTTTTATAATGTCTCTGGTTTAGACTACATTTATTCACCCCTGTGCATAATGCTGCACCTGACTGCATTGTCAGCATGTTTCACTTGCTTTGCCCTGCTGGGAAATGTGCCTGTGAAGTCATGGCAAAAAATAAGATGTATAAAATACATTCAGCAGAAAATCAGCTGCTGTAGTGATAACACTCAGCGACTAAGTTCTTAAGTGGGACAACAAAACTGTTTATCTAAATAATTCCAAACTAACATGGGAAATCTACAGATAAAAGCACCAAACCTATAAGATTGGATTCATGTGAACTACTATGAAAACATGTAGTTGTTGTACCTATAATAATGACCCTTCAGTGGTGTAACCTAATGTAGTCAACTCAAATTAAACAATGTTATATTGTTCACTAATTATTTTAAAGAAATTAATTATTTAATTCAGCAAGGATGCATTCAATTGATCAAAATCACAAAAAAACATTCTATTTCAAATAAATTTCAATTTTACATTTCAAATAAATGCTGTTCTTTAGATTTTGATTTTCATAAAACTATCTTTAAAAAAACTGTTTTCAACCCTGATAATAACAAATTAAGAAAATTAGAATGATTTCTGAATATCATGTGACATTGAAGACTGGTGTGATGACTGCTGAAAATTCTTTCTATAAGAAATACAGAAAAATTGAACACACTTGTTTGAAATTGTAATAATATTTCACATTGTTACTGTTTTTTTTATCAAATAAATGCAGTCTTGGTGAGCATAAGATACTTCATTCAAAAATAAAATCTATTTTTATAATATTTTATAATTTATTTTATTTTTTATATTTTTATTTATTGTAGAAATAAAAATAAATACAATTAAATAATTTAATTGTGCAGTGTTGCCAGATGAAACACATTTAGGTTATTTTACAAACATTTTTAATTGTAATAATGTAATATTTTCATCCCCATCAAAAAGATTTAGCTTAGATTTGTATTGTAAGCTTGCATTGGGATGTGATCTCTGATGTAATGGAATAGGACAAGAACAGTGCACAACAAAGCAATAAGGGATGCATCTTCATCTCATAAACAATCTATAACAACATCTTGTTAACAGTATTGAGGGAGTAAAGTCAATAAGCTTGGAACGCTCTGCTCACATGGGGGTCGGTACTGTATGCACGACTGCTCAAAAGGAGGTCAATCAATCGGTTTGACACCGCACGGTTCAGTTTGCATCTGCTTGATCAGTGCAGACATAAAGAATATTCCATAACCACAGGGCACATGAGCTGTACTACCAAAACAGAATGACTCTTTTTCTGTAAAAGTGTGGGTAACTGCATAACTACTCAGAGTGGCTGCAATGTGTCTTGCAATGCAGCTTTAGATCAAATGCAATAGATCAATTGGTGGCGTTGCATTTCACATAACCAGAGTGAACAGCACATTGTGCGTTCATCACAGTGAATGTGTGCTCAGCTAACTGTGAGTTGAGTCAGACTGCTATATCCTGGCATTAAATGACTCCTCTGTTCAGGCCCAAAATGATTTCCAAGCAGTCTTACTGCAGTGCTTTCTAATGTATGAATAGTTTGACAGTGGAAAAAAAAATGAATTTGTGAAATCATAATATATTCATGAAAAAATGCATCAGTGAGAATATTGGAAACACTCTCATGCATCAAAATCTAGCTTGACTACAAATCAGAAATTACATTCCAGCATAAAAAGTAATGTTGCGTGAATATCAAAACTAAAAAAAGATGCAAACTGGATTGTGTTTGCTTTAGAACTGAATAATGAGCAGCACGGCAGCATCACATTGAGGTGTTTAGCCAAAGCTGATCAAGTCATATATATTCAGCTCATGCCAACATGACACCACAATGCTGCGTCCTCACCCTCCTTCCGTGCCCGCCTGCGCTGCATTACTTCTGGCTGTTACCCCAGCGAGGAGTAATGTCAGTACACAAGGACAGTTTTCTCTCATTCATGGGCCTGACAGCACTACCAGCTAATGCACATCCCATCCACTGCCACTGGACTCCACTTTTCTCAAATTGCACTGTATATATGAATAGAGATGTGCTTTACGCACTCTGTGACAGAGGGGAGACTGGGGTTGGTTGTCATATGGGGACATTAGTAACTTCAAAAATGTGCTTTCTCTAGCAGTGGATTCAGAAAGCTAGCTTAAAATCTGGAGAATGAGAATAATTTTACAATTCCAATATATATTTAAATATAATACAATAATACAATTCAAAATAAATGTCATTGTATTTCAAAATGTATTTTATTTTCACGATAGCATGAAAATATGAAGTATTTCTTATTATTATCAATGTTGAAAACATTTATGCTGCTTAATATTTTTGTGGAATATATGTATGTACTGTATGTATGTATATATACTGTATAACTATATAATATTTTATATGTATTTTATATGTATGGAGGGCCAAATTACTCAAAATTAAATAATTAAATAAATGTTGAAATATATAAAGAAATCGTTAAATACATAATTAAATAATTAAATGCATAAATATTTATTCATTTATTCATTTATTTATTTGTTCGTTCGTTCGTTCATTCATAAATGTATTCATTAATTTCCTCCACATTATATTTTCAGGGTTGCAGTTGTCGGGACGTGCAAAAAAATTGATATACAAGTCAGCATTTATTTATGCATTTAATTATGTATTTAACAATTATTTAAAACCCTATAACAGGCTATTAATTGACAACATGCCCTGTTTGTTAAAGTTGGATAAATAATAAAGTTGGAAATGTTCAGTTCAGTTCAGTAGCTTTGATGTAAGCAAGACTTTGGTGTCTATACAGAAAATTAATGACCATAAAAAACACCTATTCTGAGAAATATTAATGTGTGACTACTAGCCTCAATCTCCCCTACTGCCTTTCTGGGATCAATCATGCGTACCAGACTATTTATCAATGGATCTGTAATCCCACAGAGCTCTTACCTTCAGTCGGGCCTATGTTGATGCTCCAGTAACTCTGCAGACACTGCATTTCCTTCTTCATTCCCCTCTTGCAGCGGCAGTCGAACAGAGCCATCTCCTGCAACACTTCCAGGGCTACCTGGCAATCCCTATTGGCCAACATGGTGTTCCTGTCCTTGCCTGCCAGACACTGCCTCAAGATCCTGAAGCGATGGCTGCACTTTTGGTCCTGGTTACACTTCTCGGTGGCTCTTAAACAGTCCATTGACTCTTGGTGCCCAGACTCAGATAGAGCGGAAGAGCCCGACATGGAGAACACAAGCTCATCTATGAAGGAGGGTGAAGAGGAATGGAGGTTTAGGTATTTATGTATTTATTTTTACATACTGTATAGACTGATGCCCCACTAACACTAGTCGTCAACAGAATAACAGGATAAAAGTTTAACAAATCTTTATCTCTGACAAATGAATCTATAAAGACATCAGTGACTGCATCCACTCATTTTCTCATTATAAAATATTATTTTAGTCGATGACTAATACAGCCAAAGAGTGCAATTTAAAGATCATCAAGCCAGTGGCAATGACCAGATGACTGTGAAACCATTTTAATGACTCACAAGGATCACTTGACAGCTCAGAATGGTGTCAAAGCATGAAAAACATGCCTTGAAGAGTAAAATATCATATACATCACACAAAAGACTTCTAATTAGCATGACATGAGTCACCAGTAGATAACAGTCTTTTTTTAGTATTTGTTAAAAATGGATTTAATTGGCAGCTGGCAAATGCGCTTTATACTTTCCTCATATTAATGCTTTATTATTGCTTTTTTCACAATATTAACCTTTTACACTTCTTTCTATGTGCTTTGAGAGCGACAGATACTTTTTTGTGCGTGTATGCAAATTATTTTTGGTCATGGGATCATTATAACGGAGGTACAAACCACCAGTGACACCTACAGGTGTAAATACATCAGCATACTTACCAATCTCTTTTTTAATTTTTTTCTTAAAACTGTTCAAAGCACATCAGAACCAGAATGAAAGACACACCCTTGGACAACGAATCACTGACGAATGCTTTGCATATTTTTCAGAAATAAAAACACTGAGAAATATAGCCTACGGCAAGATGCTCTAAGAATGCAAATGTGAAAAGAACAAAATCTGGAAAGTAGTTAGATAACACTTTACATTATATGTTATTATAGATATCAATATTACCTACTGTAGTAAGGACATTTCACATAATCACTTATAATAACACTGCAACATTAAAATTAATTTAAAGCATAACTGGCGGTTGAATATCTATATCAGAATGTCTGAATGGTTAATATGTTCTGCAGACTCTTTAAATATTCAGCTTAAGTTTCATCATATGGTGCGCAGAAAGGATCAAGTCTTTTCAGAGTGCAATGGCCAGTGATAAATCTACAAAGTGACCTTGATAAATCTCACCTTTCCTATACGGTGATTCATTTTCTATGCACTGACTCTTAATTAATGGGATTTGAACTATAGGACATTCATTAGATAACAATTAGCCGTCATGTAAAACTATAAAATAACGTGATCAGTTACCTTCATTCAGAAGGAATGAAACGCAGCTCATGTTACTTGCATTACATAATTACCATAAATTTAAATATGCGAGTTTCATGAAGTGACAAGTTCATATGTCTTCAATTCCCATCTCCATAAATGAAAACGTGAAATGTAGGCTAATGAAGGAATACCGTTGTTTTTCTGCTCTTGACCTCATAATTTCACATAACTTCATAAACTATCATGGTATCAGATATATAATGTAATTCGCTAATTTCATTATCGTAGGCTATTCGCTGGAGGAAAGTCAATTTAAATAAATTAACCTAAAGATTCAATTAAATTCAATAGCATGAGGAGATTTTGCTTTCAGTTCGTCTAAATAAAAAGGCTAAATCTCGCAAAAATGCTGTGAATACAAACACAAACTTACCTAAAAAGAGCAGAAAGCCGTAGATATAGATATACATGTTTCTGTTTCTGATAGAGAGTCCGCGTGCGTAAAAGGGTGCCGTTCGCGCTGTCATATGTTCCCTCCAAATGACTGTATTCTGCTTAGTCCCCTTAAAATACCGATGCTGCTCTAAACGCTCTATGACCTTAAAAATCCCAAATTGTATCCAGCGTTTGTCGGACCATGATTCTTTTTCCCGTCTAAATAATCCAAAGCCTCATTTAAAGAGGGAAAAGTTCTCTGTTCCGCTCAGAAGGGGAACTAAACCCCAGGTTTCCGTAGGAACCGTTTATTCGTGGTGGTTTCGTGTGGACAGACGCATATTTCCCAATGCTGATGTTCTAATATCGCAAAGGACGCAAAATTGAAACATCTGGCTCACTAAAGCAAAGCTCCTCTATAGGATATTCCTGCTCCCGTTTATCTCCGAAATGAAATTCCCAAGCAACGACAGTGAGAAACTTCAGACGGTGGAGCTCTGCGGACAGACTTCTGGCTCTGGCGGAGGCAGTGCGCTCCTGCGAAGCGAGGCATAAACGAGCGCAGGTGCCCCCGTTACGCGTTCCAGCCCACATGTTAAATGATCCGGCGACGGATGAGTTAATCAAAGAGCACAAACAGGGAGTCGAGCTGACTCAGCACACTATGGCTAATTAATAAGTTTTAGGGCAAAGGATAAATGCAGCTTTTGACAAGAGGTCAGTAACTGCTCTTGCAATTGTGTAACTACTATACAAATGGAAATCATCTGTGAGCATTCAAGAAAGACTTATGGTCTCACCGCCTGGCTAGGCTGATCTGTGGCTGGTTTTAAAAGGGTTTGGGGCCATATTCAGCTCCTCTGGCTGGATTAACATTTACCAATAAGATAAGTTACTTAGGAACAGATACTTGTGTCATGAGTTTGAAGATTCACAGGTCTCTAGACTAGAGATTTCATATCATCATCATCATCACAAGTTAATGCATGTAATCATCTGATATAACTAGTCACACAGTGTGGGAAAACATCATAATTAGGCTATTTGCAAGTCTGATGTAAATATTGCTGGGAGACGAGAACCTGACGTCATGTAAAATGTGCCTGCATTTCTAGAAACAGGTGTTTATTGGATCTGGTTACACTAATATGGATTTCACAAGTCAGTGAACCCTGGCCAAAGACAAGAGTATAGTTATTCCTTGGATGACTCGGCAGTGTTTGGTTATACTAAGGAGTCAAGGTTTCGCAGCTTAACATGGCCCTGTTAGGCCCTGTAGATAATTAATAATCTTTAATAATGTGAAATGGACATTTATTGAATTTATTTTTGGAAATAATTTATTTAGAACATTCTTGGTGCCATCATCCAATCACAATTGTCATGCCGGCACTATCCTGTATCTCTAGATGCATTTGGTAGCATTTACTGTATAGTTCAGATGATGGGCCAGATTTTTTTGGCTCAAAAAAAAAAAAAATCTGGCAGAAATGAGTGCCTAGGAGAAAAATGCCATATTTCAAACTGCATACTGTACGTCTGGAGGGCCATGGACCAGCTGAGCTGGTGTCATTGAGATAAATGGGAGTGTTAATGGATGGCTTTCAACAGGTCTTACTGACCTCCTTGAGTTCTAAGTCACTTATAGGGTTATAATGGCTTTTAAAATTTCTACCGATTCTTTCTATGACATTTAAGGCTGGTAAACAAAGATGAAAGAGGTGAGAGTAAAGGAGAAATGCCAGTTTTAGTCTAAGGGTCCAAGTAAGTGACACCATTACACAATTTTATTGGACCAAACGGCCAACAATACAGTGCAAGACTTTATACCTTTATAGTCTTGCATAAAAAAATAGCAAACAATATTTTTCCCCCCACATACAGGTATCTCTCTAAATAGTAATCTGTGTGTCTGTCCTATGTGGCACCTTCAGTGATCTCCTTAACCTCAAAGGTCAAAGAATCTTGACAACAAACCACTGCCTGTTCACTGATGGCATTTATAATCCATATGTACAATGGAAACACAAGCTTACGAAAACGACTTTAAAAGTAGTATTATAATGCATTTTATATGCGTTTAGATATAATAAATACAGATTTCTAAGTATTTTTAAGTGAAAATCCCATTTTTGTCTCTCAGATCAGGGCAATCTCCTAAGGCAAGTGTCACTCTGGCAACTTTTATCCTGTGCTACCGAAATGTCGATGTTGTGACATTTTCCCCTTCAGAGGATTCCTCTTAAACTCTCACAAATCTTCAGACACTATTACAAGTTTGAATGAGACAAAACACTAAAGTGTGTTTAGCTTCATCGTATTTGATCTTATACTAATACAATCAGAGCTGTTTTTCTGTTGTTGTTGTTACTATCAAATACAGTGCAGTTTTAGGATACTATGTTGGTTTTTGTCAGTTTTAGAGCCTTAGTTTGGACTTTCAACTCCTTTCAGGTGCCACATACAACCAAAACGTGATTAATTAATGAGCAATAATAGAACTGTCATTAATTTCAGTTGAACATTTTTAAGTTTATCCTTGGATAAAGTGATTAGACAAGTTTGAAATGGGAACTAGAGCAATGTTTTAGTGGTGCCGAGTAAAAACCACTAGTGTGCTGTTTCTTTAGAGAGTGTGTGCTCAGATTAACCTCTCCAGCAGCAGGCAGCATATGCGGTGTACTGTTAAAGTTATCGTTCATTGCCTGTTCAATTACTCCCATCACAGAGAAGAGAAGTTCACGAGAACAAACATTGGCTGAAGGATTAGATAATAATGCTAAAATACCCTCTTAATGTCCTACAATTTCATAAGATAAGATGGAATTTTCCAGTGTTGTGGGAGGAAAGGCTGCTCATCAAAGGCTGTATAGATCACTTGGCATAATAGTCTCACTATATGTCACTGGCTGAACACATTCCAGACCGCTCATTAATCACAGAGCAGCTCTATTGAAAGACAAGACAACGGACTGGTGAAAAATGACCCGGCTATAAGTTGATGATGAAGACATGTACATGTTGCTGTCAAGCCCCTTTTTCTAATACTCGAGTTGTCTTCCAAGTTCAGTTGCAAAAGTGCCATGGGTTCAGCCTGACTGATGGGCCGGCTGTCACTCTGGGATTTTGCTCTTTTCACAGATTCTAGCAATGAGAAGCTAAAGCTGGCATGGCCGGTTCTGGGTTTGGACCTGCTGCATCATCGTTCATCTGGTTTTTGATGTTAATTGCTGTCTCTTTTCAATCCCTCTGGTGTCTAATCTGTCAGACTAGTAGTGCCCTTGGTAAGGGCCAATGTCCTTCATTTCAGCATGGTAAGAAACCCCACCGATTTGGTGCCATTAAGCCTCTGTTGGGTCTAGTGAGCCACCGAGCCAAATTTAGACCTCGCCAGCAGACTCACAAGGGGATTACACACCACCAAGAGGGAAAGTAGATGTTCTTTGATGTTGCAGAAAACACCTTCTGGCTGTATTGCAGTATTTGTGGGGAATCAGTTTTATTATATTTCTATAGTGTGTTTTTGGGTGCGAATGGACTTTCAGCTTAATGGCAAAGCTTGTTTACAAGCAGGCACACTCAGTGAGAATTTCCCAAAATGTAGTCGGTGCACTGGGAATAATCTGTTGTATATTAATGTTGGAACAGCTGCTAGCAGGCCAGAAACGTTAGCGATGCTAGCGGCATCCCAGTCAGTGGGTTAGTTTAATCTGCAGATAAGTAGGAATGTTTGCAAAATGCCTTTGGTTTGATATCAAATCTGTGTTACACAAGCTTTTGAAATAGAGAGCATGTAAACAGACACCCGTATTCCTATGTGTATCATATTTCTTAGAAATATAATCATGTCTAAGCTGTAGACCTGCCATCATCCCAAAGTCATTTATAGAGGCCTTGTCAACTATCCATATATGGGTCAATGACGTCCAAAAACAAGACAAAAAAGTAATTTTAAAAGAGTTTAAAACAAGTTCCAAGTTGTTAGAAGTGTACAATTTGTAGTCGTGTTGGAATCATGTGGTTTTCAAACACTTTTATACCATTTTCAAGAAAAAATGAACTGAATGACTTCAAAAATAGCATATGATGTAACCAAGTGAAAAAAAGTAAAATATTTCCTGTATGCCTTGAAAACATGTACAGTCCTTCTCAAGATTTATTTATGTATTATAAAAGAACAATTACAAAAGATTTCTATTTCTATATATTTTGTTCTCTTGAACTTTCTGTTCATCAGAGAACCTTGAAAAGAAAATTTATTTTAATGGTTTCCACAATAATATGAAGCAGCACAACTGTTTACAATAGTGATAATAATAAATAATGTTTCCTGAGCAGCAAATCAGCATATTATAGTGATTTCTGAAGGATAATGTGACACTAAAGATTGGAGTAATGATGCTAAAAATTCAGCTTTGCGGTCACAGAAACAAATTGCATTTTAAAATATATCTCAATAGCAAATTTTTAATTGTAGTGTATTCTAATTTTAATGTGTAGTTTTAAAATGTAGTTTTGATCAGATAAATGCAGCCTCAGAGAGCTGATTAAAAAAAAAAAAAATCTTACCGACCCCAAACTTTTGAATGGTAGAATAATAATAAAAGAGTATGTGAAATTTTTCTTGAATAAATTAATAGAAATTACTTGAGCCATAAGCTAATCTTATGTTTCACTGCATAGTATTTTCTGACTCCAGAATGAAGCCCTCTTAACCAGTCCTGCACCAGACCAATATACTCATTTTGCAATTTCATAAAGGCAAAATGCAATCAGGTTCTCTTAAATAAGAGGAATTCGATTTGGCAAGAGACCATGATGGTGGTTTAAACCAGGTTCTGCTACTGTAAATGATCTAACGTGAACATCAGGAAGCATTGTAACTAGAGAAGAGAGAGCATATGTCCTCAAGCTGTGCTAAGCTTGTTCAGAGAGAGAGATCCAGGTTTAATGCTCATGGCTGTACTGGAGCAAAGGATAGAGTTAGTCAAATATCCAAATGAGAAACTCAAAAGAAAACTCTCCTTCTGCAACGCTTTCTGAATTCTAATAACCTTGCACTCTTCTCCCTAATTTAAAAGTGCTGCTCTCACTTTTTTTTTCCAGCGGTTTAAACCTTAAGACTCCTTTTTAGTGTCATAATCACGTAAACTATACTGTAACACCCACCCTCTCTCTTCGACGGATAAAGGACTGTGATCCTCTCTTGAACTGTCCCCTGCAGGACTGCACACGGCAGAACCCATACAGACAAGGTCAAGTCAGGTACACAGTTGCTGCTGCATGTGCTCCTACATGGAGGACCTCTGTGATCCTATCTCTATCTCTCTTTGTGTATGTGGAAGGACTCTGATGAATTCCAATTTACAGTCTCTGACCTTCTTGTTATCTCTGGGAGTAAAATGAATGCACAGTTCATCTGACAGCCAGAGGGAAAATGGAGAGTCACAAACATTGTTGTTTGATCTTAGATTTTCTCGAGTCAAATAGTTTCAGTTGCTAATAAAAAGCACACGGTGAAGGCAGATCAGTGCTAGGTAGTAACTGACCATATATAATCTGAATTGCGTATTCAGACAGCAAAAATAAAGTACTTGATATTCAAATATGCTGGATACACTGAAAAACAAATTTAGCATAGAAACAGTTCATAAACTGCTAGTAACTTTCTCAAACAAAGACATGACACAGCAAGTAACACACTGAATTAAACATTACATTTTGAAGTAGAAAAACTGAAATAGTGTTTTCTTGAAAAAGTGTTTTTGCAAATTAAAAAATATATACTTTTTACAGTGTAACTTTTAAAAGATTACAAATATTTTATATGCCTTATGTGATTACAAAATCATTGTATGTCGTATTAGTTAACAAAAAAAATTTTAATTTACTGATTGTGTTACTAAATGTTAAAAGAGTGAGTCAGAGTCTGAAATACAATACATTTATTTTTGTGATTTTTAAAAAAATGGTTCTCTATCCATTGAAAACAATTTTAATTTAATTAATTGAAACTTAATAATTGAATGTTTATTAAATTGATATTTAAAATTATATTTTCATCGAATCATGCAAATCAAATCATGCAAATAAAAATTGTTATATAGGATTTATCAAAGGTAATCCAAATGAAATGAAATTACATGTAAGGAAGTAAGTATGATTCTATGGGAATGTAATTAAAAGTGTACAATAAAAACAACTGTCAATGTAAAATACTTTATTCAAGAAAAATATAACTCTGATTTGATATCACTGAATTACCCTGACTTTATTAAATTACACCAACAAAAAAATGATGTTTATGGGTCTATTTATAGATGTGCTATAAATAGTCACCTGTTATCAGTTTTACTGTGTAATTCTAGAGGATCTTTTGATTGTGTTTGCTTTGAAGTGAAAGATACTCACATCATTCATCTCCATGTTGACAAATCACACTCGAACTGGGCTGGAATGCAGGTGTTTTTATTTGTGTTTTACCTGCAGGAAGGTTTGATCTCTAAAGTAGTACAACAAAAATTTAGTCATCACATATACAGGGTATGAGATGCTTTGCAGAAACTGAACCGCCCAGACCTTGAATCTAAATAATCCTTTATACACATGTCCAGAAGATTAAAATGTTTATATTCAGAGATTAACAGACAAAACACGTGAAATGTTGAACTGGGAACAAAGAGAAGCTAAAAAAAAACAAGAAAAAAAAACAACTTCATGTATAACAATGTCTCTAAATTGAAGCACAGTGTGATCAGCTTAATGCAGTCTTCTGATCAGAAGCTACAGGGATAAACACATTCAGATATTTGTTAATATAATGTCAAAACTATGCAAGCTGTAGTCAAACCATCTGACAGAATGTAATAGAGCAGAATTGCTGTCTTGCCTCTTTTTTATTTATTTTTTTGAAGTACACATTTTACACATATCGTACCTTCACAGGTGTACGCTGTCTATATTCTGTCTGCTGCAGTTTACACAGTCTGTCTGTGACTCACAGCCTCTTCCCTGGCTGAGTCTACATCATGGCATAAACCGAATAGACCATCTGAGGCACTCAGAGCGGCTCCCTACACAGATAATGATATCTTCTACTGAGCCTTTAGTTCAGTCCACATCAGCACAGTTCAAGTGCTCCAAATAGTTTGTGACAAGCATGAGTCCCCCTGCACAAAGTTCCATCATATACCACCCAATCCAGACCCTGTCAATTTGCTTAATCTGTACAGAAGCCCACACTGCCTTAAGTAGACACCTTAGGAAAACCAAACTGTTTTTGCCTGATTATATGACTCTATTCCAGTGTGGTTGGCGCGCTCATTTGTTTAGTAGCACCTGTGCTTTTATTGGTTTGAGGGTTGGCACTCAAGCAGAGAACATGTATGACGGGTTACAGAATCAGACTGGCATGGAGGCATGAGTTGGCTTTATATATACTCACACGTGTGTGTGTGTGTGTGTGTCACCTTCTTCCTATTTGAGGGGCCATCGGAAGCAGTTAGACTGATTTGGTGCATTTGGCAAGTTAAGACATAAAGAATTAAAAAACATAATAATTCATCACATGGACCCACTTTATATTAAGTGGCCTTAACAACTATGTACTTACATTTAAATTAATAAGTTGGTACTAATAATTATTAATAATTAATAATGCATGTACATACATGTTTTTACATTGTACTTATATTTTAAAAATACCTGCATGTAATTACATTTATAATTACACAGTTGACCCATCCCTTACACCTTAACCCACCCTTAAACCTACCCATACCACCAAACCTGTCCCTAACCTTACCCGTATCCCACTTCAATAGCAGCAAAAGTGTTTTGCAATACAATATGAACACAATAAGAACATTGTACTTCATTTTTGATGTAAGTACATAGTAGTTAAGGCCACTTAATATAAAGTGGGGCCCATCACATTTTCTAACTATGTAAGTTTGAATACTGGTACAGTTTTAAATTAGCTAGCAAGAAAAATCTTAAAGTAAAACTTACATGCAAATATTAGTGATCACCATGCATTTTTGTTACATGGAAAAGAGCAACTGTGAAAACCAAATTTGCACATTTGAGTAGGCATTTTAGAAAAACATCTAACAACAAACATCATTTAATTATAATAATCATTTAAATTACTGTATCTATCAAATTTAAAAGTTACTCATTTTCCTAAATGCAGTAGAAGTGAATTGAATTATTGTGAATAAAGTGTAATGTAATATTAAAACAAAGTGAAATAAAGCGAGGGTCACTGAAAAAAATTTGCCTGTGGAGACATTTCAGCAAAATATTGCACATTTCGCAGCACTTTCAAAGTGATTTGTCAAGTTAGTGGCGTTAAAAGCATGTTCTGTTTTATCCAAAACAGATGAATGTGAATCTGACGTTTTAAGAATTGAAAAAAAAAATAAAAGTTGCATTGAAATTCTACTTGGATCAAAAATCTGAGCAGGCACCTATCCTCTTGTTTCAAATAGACATGGTGATTTCTAATAATAATGTGTTAAATAGGGCAAAACATTAAAAAAAATCCAGTGAGAACATACAGTGTCATGAGGAAAAGCACACAATTCCCTTGCTTTTATGACGGATGCTTAAGCTCAGGGCCTTTGTTCTAGGTCCAGCTGCAGCCGTGCCAATGCCCCCAAATCTGGAGTTAAAAAAGCAGCCAGGGTCTAATTCTGTCCACAACCTCAGGTTACATTACAAACACACACACACACACACACAAAATAACTAGCCGCAGTGGTGAGTAAAAGCTCCAATGTACGAATAAAATAAGTGCAGTTGGTCTACCATGTACAGGACAAATGACAACAGTGATACTGCTTCAACCAGGGTCACAGCTTCACATTTCAACAATACACTTGAAGGTTATGGTAGAACAATGAACGTCTATGAACTTACAACCAATAGCAAATACGGCCTATTGCGCTGCAGAAAGCAGACATGTACTTTACACATCTTAGATCTTTAAAGGCCAAGTCTAAAAGTCAAGTCTTTTGTCAAGAGTCTCGAATCCTTTTAGTAATAGTTTTGAATGTCAGGGATGTACGTGCGCCATTCAGAAATGAACTGAAAATGTCTTTAACGGAAATAGAATTAAAATCAAGTAAAACTCAAAGAAACTAATCTACTGCAAATGGAAGTTTTACCTATAAATGCATAGATTTTCAAGGCAATTTTTGAAAGACTTAGAAAAACAGCTTTAAAAACCTGGAAGATAGTCCCTGACACACATTCTACTGACTATAAGTAATATAAAGTATAACTTTGCAAGTACATGTCAACTTATTCTGCTAACTCTAACCCTAACCCTAAAATTTGTGGACCTGCAACTCCAGAACAGTCTCTTCTAGGACTGTCCACACCTATCTTATTTCAAACCTCAAAGAACCAAGGTCAATTACATTTGACCTTACTGTATATGAGTACTTCCTGTAATGGCTACTACAGATACTTTATTAAATGTTTTCTATGTCACCAATTAAATAGAACTATGGATTAGTCCTACCGCAAGTACTACTTTAATCATCTCAAAAAACATAAAGGGTTTGGTGATGTAGACATTCCTAGTTTTATCTGGATAAATCCAGTAATAAAAATGCATGCATGGCTTTTGTCAACTCCATTTGTGGCGTCTCAGACAGCTGCATTAGTTTTATCTTTAGATTTATGTGTTTGTTCAGATGAACCTCAAATGACCCACTGTGTTATTACTCATTCAGAGTGGTGACTGTTTTTAAATGTTTCAGCATGTTTGTGCTAAAAGCGGCCTACCTTTCCCGTGCCATACCAGTTGATTTGCCTCTGTTAGAAATCCAGATATGATTGTGACAAGAGCATCACTATGATTCACATAATGCTTGAGAGTGAGGACATGAAATGCAGTGTACAATTCAAGCTGGCAATTTGCCTTTCATGTTCTCCATTGCAATACATTGATCACTTTCTAACTGTATAAGAGACTGTTAAAAGGGGTTATGTTTGCTATCACATTACCCACAGACATTATCTATGACCAATTGCACTTCAGCAAATTCAGCTCTGCAGGCATGAGGACTTTCACCTGAAAAGTCTCAACAGTAAACAAAAGTAATCTATCTTGCCAAATGAGCCAGGGAGTACATCTCCACAGCTATGATGTCCCTCATGCGGGAGAGAACACTTTCATTTTTCCAAGGCATCCTTGCTCTGAATTACATGTCACTTTAAATAGGTTGTTTGGCTGAGATGATGAGATGTTGGCTCAGGTGATAGATAAAGCGAGAAACAGAAAGTTTAAGGGGAAATAGGCAGCGCCAGCAGATGGTTGGGACTGTGTATAATGTCATATATTACTGGCACAAGCAGAAGGTCTGAGCTGATGCTATACTCCCAGATAAACTGACATTTGCTGTGTGGGTATGTGTGTGTTTGCATGTGCGCAATGGGAATAGAGTGTTATTATAGATCATGAGATGCATGAACAATGCAATGGGTAACCTGCTTCCCTCTGTGCAAGACCATCAAACAAGCTTTAGTTATTTATATGTTTTATTCCTTTTGTCCCTAAAAATGGGATTTGCCTTTATTTGTTGGTCTGAAGCAGAGCATGTGAGCGGAGCGTGAGCGGAGCGGGGAGCGGAGTGGTAATATTTCCTTAAGAGCGCAGAGCGCCTTTCTGAAGATTCCGCTCCGCTCGCTCAATACGCTCAGCGCCACTCGCTCAACCCAGAATGCCGTTTGGTGATTTGCTTGTTCGAGATCGAGAATCTGTAGAGATCAGAATAGTAGAGCAGTTATGGAGTTCAGATATTGTTTCAACGAAGTTTCAAGCCTTATACATAAATGTAAAGTAAAAATCAAAGTTAAGAATGAGCAGGGAGAAGAAACTGAAGCGGGAGTGCGGGGAGACTGTTAAAGTTAGTACAGATTCATATTGATTACAGAGAGCACGAAGTTGTGCTATGCAAACATGGTGCAGCAAAAGGTGAGCTAAACAAATTGTTAATTCAAATTATATTCGGAGCTCTGTAGTTATTAAATAATCTCAGTTAAACTGTAGACCTAAGCTAACACACAGCTGTATATAGGCCTAAATACAGAACTACAGAGTACAGAAGATATTAGCCTACACCACTTAGGCCTATTAAAATATTATTTAAAAAAAAACTGACCCGAACCAATAGGTAGTCCTACAGAATGTAGGCTAGATATAGGCAGCAGTAATTTATAATCTAATATAATGCACGCAAATTTGTTCTTTACAGAACGGAGCGGGATCTGAGCGGGAATTGGTTTACGGCGAGCGTGAGCGGAATATTAACGGAGCGCTTGCTTGGGCGGTTAGAGCGACTGAGTGGAGCGCACGTCCATAGAGCGGAAAACGTAGCGGAGCGTCACACATCTATCTATCTATCTATCTATCTATCTATCTATCTATCTATCTATCTATCTATTTTTATGGAATGTCTCCTAATGAGAAAACACAGTCACATAGAGTAATATGTCCGGATTTCTCACAGTAAAGTGTACGTTGTATGTGCACTTCAGAATCTCGGTAGAAGTAGAAGGTCATCCAAGTATTTTCACCTACTTTTTTACTACACTTTTTTCCTACTACATAGTATGGAACACCATTAGGGAAACAAACAACACTAAAATCATGCCATAAACATTAACTAAACTCAAGTTTTTGACACATATTAGCTCATTGTCAGGCCCAACATAAAATAGTAAGATATTGTAAGGATAGGAATGATCTTAAGGATGTGTTGAGTGGGTGTTTTGCAAAGATTATTTGATTTTTGATTTTTTTTTGTAATTCTGTGAGACTAATATCACAGAAACAGCATACTTCACCTTTAAGCAATTAACAGGTTTTAACAGCCATTTTATAGTCCAATTATGTAAAAATAAACCTTTTACAGTATATGAATAAAAAAATATAAAATTCCAGATGACCAGACCACTTTGACCATTATAAATCTATTGCGGTAACAAACTATGGCATATCATATTGTGTCATACTACTGTAATTTACAGTCATTAGCAGACATTTAAGAACTTTGTTACTTTAGAATGTCTGTGCAATCCGTGAGCACTTAAATTTGTAATGCAACTAATAGACCTAATAAAAAACAATATCATAATATAACACTACTAGCAAGTATGTTCTCAAATGCAAAGCTAGCATTAATTATAAGACCAGCAATAAGATGACAGCAGTAGTGAGCAACCACCACCACTGTTCATCAAAACAAACTGCTGCTCAACCTTCCTTGCCACAGATATTATTCCACTTTGCAGGTTGTTTTGAATTCAAAGTAAAAACTGGAGCATTTTCGAGGACAACTTCAGCCAGGCACAGGAATACATAACAAAATCTACTCAGCCTCGTTTCTTTGAAATCATCCTTTTTCTTCCATTGTACAAGGAAATATATTTAGCTATGGAAGCTCATTTTCGCCACTGGAAGAAAAAACAAAAAAACAAAAACGTAATTGCGAAAAGTAATCTCACAACTCTTGAGTCAATTCATCCTTTTTTTCCCCTCATAATTGCATGATACAAACTCACAATTCTGAGTTTTTTTCTCAGAATTATGTGATATAAACTCACAATTGTGAGAAAAAAGCCTGAGAATTGCAAGATTTAAACTCGCAGTTCTGAGAAATTCTGTCTTTATTCGCCTCTGAATTAGACTTTATACTGTAACTCGCAATTGTTTGTCTCACAATTATAAGAAAAAAGAGTCAGAATTGGGAGTTTATATCTCACAATTCTGATAAAAAAAGATTGTGGAAAAAAAAGTATTGCGTGAAAAAAAAAAGTAAAAATTGTGAGATAAAAAGTTGCAATTACCTTTTTTTTTTTCAATTTTTTATTCAGTGGTGGAAATGGGCTTCCATATTTAGCAGAATGTCCAGGCTACTTTTTATTTACTAGCTGGTGACCAAGAACAAAAATCATATATATTTTAGGTTTGAAAACCATTGCTCACTGAAAAAGAGCAGCTTAGATATTCTGCTAAATATCTCCTTTCGTGTACCACATCATGAGGTTGATTAGATGATGAAATCCTTTTGATTTTTCAATGAACTCTCACTCAAATATTTATTGCAGATGAATGTTTCTAGCACGTGTATTTCTGTATCATGTCAAATGCATAATTCAGCAGCATATTCATTTCAGCACTCTTCTCCCATTGGACAGTCTGGGTGTTTCTTTGCATGTCAGTGTAATAATGATTTCTTTAATATCACCGGTGTTGTACAGATCCAGTGTGACGGTGAGGTCAGCAGCAGGTGGTCTCTCTTTCTCTCTCTTCTGTGCCTGTCATGCCACACACAATGACCCGGTCCCAGGTTGTCTCGTATCAGGCAGCTGATCAAAGCCCCTCTCTCTGCAGAAGCAACCAGCACCCGTCCATCTCCCATGGATCTATATTACTCAGATAAGCTATTAATAAAACACTATCAGAATCAACAGCCCTTTGATTAATGATCTAAAGCTTGGTGCTGCGTGATCTGATAGCGAATGTTCATCCAAAAACTCTGCGAGGCAGCTGTTTGACCTCTGTGACATACAGTAGGCAGAACATTTAGCTTTTTTAAAGGATAGTTCAGCCCAAAATTTAAACTCCATGAGATCTACATTTAATTTTTTTTTTTTAAGTTTCATATTCCATGAAAAAAGTAATTGCACACAGGTTTGGAACAATATGAAGGAGAGTAAATATGACACTGTGAATATACTGTTCCTTTAAGGGCAAAGAATGTAGACTGTGCAATTTCTTTTGGACCACCAAATCTGAGTTAATCATATTTTAGATCACAGGAGGGGGCTTTTCATCTCATAAAGATCCTTTCTTTGCACATCAAGGATATGTTTAAGATGATAAAGGAAGACGTCTGTCAAATTCTGTATGGTTTAGGGCACACATGCGTGCTAAGGATAACATATCATTGTGCTTAGAGTGTGCATGAGATTCACTCGACACTTTTCGAGCTCAAACATAAACACAGTCTTTAAATAGCCTTTTTAACATAGCCAGTTCTATAGCTTTTAAATAATTGCGATACAAATTATTCAGTGTATAAACATAAAAAGGGTAAATCATACACAAAGATAAATGTGATTAAGTTTAAAATAAGAAAGCCTCGTTTTGAGATATGAAGTAATAATTGTAAGATATAAAGTAAAAAATAATGAGTTACATTAAAAGATATCAAATCAAAGTCAAATAAAAAGTTGCGAGAAACAAAGTCACTAATATGAGAAACAAAGTTGCAATTACAAGATTTAAAGTCACACCATAGATGTTTTATTATTATTATTATTATTTACTCTGACAAAAACAGACTGCTATAGACTACTGTTTGAGATCATAAAGAATATTTAGTTTGAAAGAAATGTACACTTTTATTCAGCAGTTACGCATTTATTTTACCCATACTAAAAGTAAAAATGTTTATAATCTTACAGAAGATTTCTATTTCAAATACTGTAAATGCTGTTATTTTGAATTTTCTATTCATCAATGAATCCTGAAAAAAATATCATGGTTTCCACAAAAATATTAAGCAGCACTATACTGTTTTCATCATTGATAATAATAAAAAATGGTTCTTGAGTAACAAATCAGCATATTACAATTATTTTTTTTGAAGGATTATGAGAGACTGAAGACTGGAGTAATGATGCTGAAAATTCAGCTTTGTCATCATAGAAACGAACTACATTTTAAAAATATATTAAAATACATAATTGTTATTTTAAATTGTAATACTATCTAGGGTTGCAAAAAGGTGGAACATTTCCAGTAAATTTCGGAAATATTCCAGAAATTTGGGAAACTTTCCAGAATTTTTTTGGAATATTCCAGGGATTTTTGGAGAGTTTCCGGAAATTTACCTGAAAATTTCCACCCATTTGCAACCCTAATAATATCTCTCTACTACGTTTTTTTATTGTACTGTTTTTACTGTTTTTATTGTAATTTTAGTCAAATAAATGCAGCATTGGCAAGCATAAGAGACTTTCTTTCAAAAAGTGCATGATAAATGTCTAAATGTATGACAAAAAGTGTATTAGAAGTGCATGATAAATTATGTCACATTATTATAAAATCACACCATGAGATATACACAGTCACAGTGTCAGATAAAGTAATTACAAGAAAAAAGTAGCAAATACAAGATTTAAAGTCACATTGCGAGATATAAAATCACATTGTCACATATAAAGTCTCAGGTAAACACAGTTACAATTACAAGACTGAAAAGTTACACTGTGAAATATCAAAAATTACCTTTTCAATTTTTTTTTTACTCTGAGACAGAATCAAATACAATCTTGCCTTACAATTATTGCAGGTTGTTGCATTATACTGTATGCAATTTACATTATACTCTGGAGTCACACAAGATGAAAACGTGCTGCTAAATGGCCAATAACTCATACTGAATGGGAGTAACCTCATACAAACCCTCATACACCCCCACATTTTTTTTCTTCAGAGATAATCAATAGTCATGCCAATTACTTTTCAATAAAAACACTTTTCAGCTCATTCCCACACCTCTGATCACAGCCAAATTCGAGCAGCAAGACCCATCATGTCAGGGCATGAAGGCATGATAGCAGTTAACAAAACATCAACAAAAGGACTGTGATATGGTGGTGATAGGAGCGGAGAGTGTCACTCCACACAACTCCACATGTACGCAGCTTACACAAACATGACAGTATGATAGAAGCTGAGGGGAAGTATTTGCCTCCGGGGTCCTATTGACTTTCAATGCGCCGTATGTCACATGGAGAGAAGTGTGAGAGATAATTTATCACAACAAAAGACAAATCAATGGACCTTGCAGGGCTCTGGCTAATTATGTGCTCTATTGAAATTTTTCCAATGATGGAATGCATGTGTGTGTGTGTGTGTGTGTGTGTGTGTCAGGGTTTTCCTATACATTGTGGGGACCAAATGTCCCTGCAAGCATAATAAAATCTGAAATAAAACAATATTCCCCAACCAGGAAAAGTTCAAAATGTCATAATTAAAGCAATACAGTAGTTCAAGGGGGAAAAACACCTGTATAACTTGCTTTATTTTTTTATTTATTCATTTATTTCATCAAAGATCCCGAAAAAAGTATCATAGTTTCCACAGAAACATGAAGCAGCACAACAGTTTTCAACAAGTCTAATACTAAGAAATGTTTCTTAAGCAAGATTTCTGAAGGATCATGTGACACTGAATGCTGGAGTAATGATGCTGAAAATTCAGCTTTGCATAACAGGAATAAATTACATTTTAACAAATATTAAAACAGAAAACAGTTATTTGAAATTGTAATAATATTTCACATTATTACTGTTTTACTGTATTTTGATCACATAAATGCAGTCTTGGTGAGAGATTTCTTTCAAAATCTTACAGAATCTTAACTTTTGAATGATATGTATTCTGGTGTGATCAAATTAATTTTGGGGTAGTTACGAACATTATAATTGCTTATTGTATTCATCATAGTCTCATCAAAAATTAATAAATACCTTATGACAAAAGCTTTAAAAATCCAAACAGTTATTGTTACACCACCCTTATAATTTTACACATTTAGCTGTACCATTAGTGTCAGCAGCATTGTTACAGTACTTCAATATAACTCTGAATTCCACATAAATCCATTCATGTCAAAATGAACACATTAATTGATGGCTCTTGTAAATATCTCTTCTCTTTCTTCTCTTCTCTTTGGCTGATCTAACATTTTAACCATATGAAACTCCCTTTACTCCCCTTTGTCTGCTAAGATGATAAATTGTGACCATTATTTTGTATAATGGAGCCTGTAATTGCCTGCAATTAGGCCCCATTATGTGAGAGGCATATGACCTGGCTACGGATAAACTATACAGCCTGAAAATTAAAAAAAAAAATCTGTGTTATCAGGATCATTTTTGTAGCTCTCTGTGAATGATTATAATTTTGACATTTTATTGTCGTGCACTGGAGCACCAGCCGTCATTCCAGTGTGTTTAGATGAATGATAAGCACATGAAGGAAAGATCTCTGTCACTGTATGCTCGCTTATATTCTGCATTTCACAAAGACAGTTTTGCATCTGCTAAAATGATCATAGTGTTTATTTTCAATTAGACTGATGACACAGTCAATAGAGAATCTTTCTTAAACCCTAAAGCATGGAGAAGAAGTGTAATGAATGGATATCTTTCTGTAATCAGATTAATTGCACAACATTCATGAGTTCAGTTCATCCACATGAAGTGAACAGATAAATGCTCTTAACACAGAAATACATAAAAAAGAATCCAAAAGCCTCAGGTGAAATATTCTAAGAGAAAATGAGCTGGATCCAAGATGATGAGATATTTAAGCTAATAGTTTATTTTTTCATTGTGTCTGGTTTTCATTGAGCACATTCAGAGTAACATAAATGTTATCCTTCATCTCTTGAAAGTGATTTCAAATGTTTCTCTTTTTTTTGTATATATGCTTTCTATATGCACTAGACTGACAATATGGGAATATATTCTGTAAAACTGATTTCCACTTGTTGCAACATCCTCAGGCTATATATTTTAACTCTTTTTTTTTTTCTCCTTCATTATTTTATATTTTTTTCACAGCAATGTATTCTGTTCTCTTGAAGAAACACATATTCTCCACAGGGCAAGCAATATAGAGAAAGCTTCTGTGCTTAGCACAAATATTATTCTATATTTTTCATTAATATATGTGTGTACGGTTTTCATGTCTCAAGATGACTTACATCAGCCTAGGCTGCATTATTTGTAAAAAAAAAAAAAAAAAAACTTTTTGCATTGATTATTTTAACAAATATTGTAAAATTAATTAAAAAACACATTTATTTATTTAATATTAGTAGTAGTACATTGTTGTGTTTAAATTTTATTATAATTATTGTTGTTTTTGTGTCATATTTTTTTATATAATTACATACAATTATGATGTGTTGTACACAACAGAAAAGATCTACATTTTGATGCACAGAGTGCATGCAGGCAACATATGAATTTAATCCATATGTTTCCCTTAGGAGACTTTTAGTTTGTTTACAAAACTGATTCATTTAACAGTAAAATAAGTAAAAACTTTACCAAGGGAACTCTCACGCAAGCTAAATGCAAAGCGTACTTTCTTGTGAATCTTTGATTCGGTCTGTCTTCTACAGTCATCTTGCTTTTTCCCTCGAAATAGCCCATAACACAAGAGTATTGATTTTTAACTACTGAAATATCAAAAGCTTCATGATTGCACATCATTGCATCTGTTCTGCTCAAAAGAGGCCTCTCATCGACCCAGTCATTGATTTGAATGTTCTCAGTACAAGCTAAACTCAATAGAATAAAAAGCTTCATAATTTCTTGGCCACAACTGACAGCTGAACAGATTCTGAGAGTACACCATCTAATGTTTATATAATGAGACACTCATCAGTAAGGACAAATTGACATTCGTTTTTATGTTTGAATCTTCTTACCTTTACTTTCATCACTTTGTTTAGGAATGTACAAAATAATTTGTAAAAAAAAAAAGAATAATAATAATAAAAAAAAATTATACCAAAGACAGCTGGGTCACAGTGTAATAGGACACCGGGGCTAGTTGTCACAAACATTGCACAGTCTGTAAACATTGCACATTTCACAGAATTGTGAGTTTCTATCTCATTATAACATCGAATTCTGAGTTAACATTTCGCAATGCTGAGTTTAGATCTCACAATTTAGAGTTTATATCTCATAATTCTGAGAAAAAAAGACAGAATTGTGAGATATAAACCTGCAATTGCATGAAAAAAATAACCTTGTTTTCACTACTGATAGATAGTCCCCTTAATCCCCTGAAACATAATCTAAAAATATATTTACTGGACCACAAAGTGTGACAACTAGCCCCGGTCTCAACTGACAGATAAGGCACTATAGACTCTATCTCTGTCCAAATACCTTCCTCATTATCCCATCCATTACAAAAGATTTCCTAATCCAACCAGATCACAAGCCAAAAGGCTGCAGGAGTTGTCAAGCATCAGAAAGTGGGAAACGTCACATACTCCGTACATACAACATGCATGACTACAGGTCCAGGCAATGAATCAGTGTGACATTGTAACACCAACATCACATTACTTGTATTTATTTCCGCCAGACATTTTCTGCAGCTAATTTGCTCAACTGATTGGCAGTTTTTCCTCTTCTCTTTTTCTTTATCTGCCCTTGTGGAAAAAGTATCTGTTTCTTCCCATAGTAGTTAGAGAGTCTCCATTCCCTAGTGTGCCTGGTGATAAATGACGTGTCTGCTGCCATTTATCAGGCAGATCTTGTGATCTAACGTATGAATTCTCATCTCACACCTTCTTTTCCCTCTTCCGCTTTCATCCCCCCAGCCTCCAAACATAGGGGACGCAGGAACGTAAAGTATCTGTGAGGTAATTTTCCACTCATCAGAGAAGAGAAGTAAAAAGGGAGAGAAGAGAGTGATTAGAAGAGAGAGAGAGAGAGAGAGAGAGAGAGAGAGAGAGAGTAAGGACGACTGAGAAAAAAAGAATATGGTTTCTACCATAGTGCTTCTCAACTAGTTTCATTTCAAGACCCAGATTTTAGGTTGGACAACAAAACATTGCACCTTTTTTGCAATGTTCAAACATTTGAACATTTTATTCAAATCAAAAACGTGATTTAATGTCACTGAATCAACTAGAGTACATTAGTTACATGAACAAAAGTTATTTTGAAAGGGTTAGATGAGGTAACAGCTACATTTTACACTGTTGGCTGAATAGGAAAATTGACAGTTTGTACCTTAAGTGTCTCTTGAATTTCTTTCATTTTTTATTTTTATTGTTTCATGCTCTCAGCAGCAAATAATTCTCCACACAAAACAACTTTTAGTGCACACAAATGTATGCGTGTTTTAGGTAAACCCGTATTTAATGCAATTTGGGTTATGTTTGTTTTTTGCTCCTTTCTTTCTTTGCTCCTTTCTTTCTTTCTTTCTTTCTTTCTTTCTTTCTTTCTTTCTTTCTTTCTTTCATTTTATTTTATTTTAGAGGGCATGAAGCTTTGGCTACCAAACTCAAACAACAGGTGTATTTACCTTTTATTTTAAAAGTTATTTAAATATATTTTGAAGTTTTTGCTTATTGCTACGGACTTCCATTCCATTGGTAACTTTGTGTGTGAAGGTTGTTAGTGCTTAGTATACATTTAAACATAAAAAGCAGTCTTATGTGTGTGTGTGTGACCATATCTGTGACCCATTTCTAAATAGCGACCCACCAGTCGTGAAGAGCTAATCTACATGGAAAGAACAGACATTCACCCTCAGCTGAAATAGGGCGTGTTTTTGCTACACCCTGAAGTCTGAGGGGAATGAGCACACAGTAAATGTGCCACAGCAAACTCCATACTCATCCACCCACCACTTACTGCTGGCCTTGGAAAGGCAGAAAAATGGAAAAGTTTGCCATGTTATTGCTTGTTTTTGGGCTAATGGGTTTTGGATGTCAACAAAATAAATCGTTTTGTCCAAATGGATAAATCAAATTTAAAACATTTTAGCCAACCTAACGTCTGGTTTCAATACCGTGGTAATTGATACTTTAGCTGAACAACAAGAGACATTTCAACAATAACCATTATTGTATCACTCTTCTGTTGAATTTACAATCTCCAGCAAGAGCCATATGTAATGTTTCCTCACATGTTTATTCTGGGGTTTCAATTGATTCAAATGTTTAATTAAATGACATGCCAATTAATTCATGAATTAATTGGCACTAGGTGTTTTAGGTGTCTTTAACTTTGGTAGGTATGTTTAACTTTCATGTCCCTGGGGCTGGTTTTTAAATGTGTATGTTTTATTATATTCTTTAGATTTACTAGCATTGTTGTTTTTGTTATATGAAGGTCAAGTAAAACGGTTTTACAATGCCTTTATCATTTATATTTGCTTCTTTTCAGATGCAATGTTTGGATCTTTTTGTGTACCGATTTCATTGCTCCTTGCTTGAGACTTTATTAAATCTTAAACTACTGTATGAAAATCTAACATAAAAATATGATTCTGAACAAAGAGTGAAATAAACAATGTAAATTCATATCAACAATTATGCCCCTAGTGTGCTTGTTTACAAAGTAGATTTCATAGCCATTTCAGTGAAGAGCTTGAGATGAAATATGAGACATTTGAAATATCTGATGTGTGAAGGAAAACACTTGTATGCACAGAATATTTTTATACCTTGTCATTTCTAATCAAGCTATACTTGTCAAACTATACAAAATGTTGAAAATATTATTTATTAGTTTTATTTAGAATACATCAAATGCTAGTGTGGCAGTAAGTGGTCAGGTGCTTAAATATTACCAATAATAAGAAGATACTATTTACATATTATTGAGATTGGAAAGAATTATCTCTATGATAATTAAGCTCTTTGTAGAGAAAGGAGAATAGTTTATTTAGAGTGGAAGTTTGGTCGAGGCAGACTATAATTTCTTACACCTCCCACCTAAATTCACGCACCAAACAATACAAAACATAATATAACAGACGGACCCAGATGAATTCCAGACAGAACTATAACAGAACAAAACAGTAGAGCGGAGCAGAGCAGAAGTGCAGTCAGTTACTTGAGGTTCGTTAGGCTTCAGTTAAGATCATTAGAAACCCCTGGACGTGCAATCAATCCAAAAAAACAGGACAATGCTGCAATACACATGGTCGCTCACCACGCAGGATTACAGCTACTTGCAGGCCCATATCTGAAAACTGGCCAACAGCCAGCACACGACAGACAGGAGGATAACCCAACTGCTAGCACTCATTCAAAGCGCCACATGTCACAAAGGGGCGGTATGAAAGATCATGCATCCCAAGCAACCAAACACTTCCCTTTTATATGCACAACCGGCACTAATTGGCTAATGAAACTTACCCAACTGACCAATCATGATAAAGTACAAACCCTGATAGGTTCACCTGTTTGGGTAACGCCAGCCAATCATACTGGGTCTATACCTCACCCTGCTACACTAGCTATAAAATTAGCATTAGCAAGATATGAGTCAGACATTTTAGTCCAAAAATGTAATTCCCAGCACAGAATACTATCAAACACAATATATACAGTAAGGGAGAGTCCACAGGGCCAAAAGTACCCACAGTTGAATAAACACCCTGCTATCAATATTTACTCAAATGGAATCATGTTAAGCTTAAACTGGATTTTACAGCCGGGATAAACCTGAAAAATTAACTGCAGGTCTTTTTTATGGTACTAATTTTCTTTTTGGGTGGTGAAACCAAGCATCTCAGAACGCTATTTATATTCTGCCAGTGTTCCGAATTATTCTATCATAACAAGTCATCTCTGGTCCTAAAAAACTGGTTTTGAAAAACAGAGCATGAGATCTTTCTAGGCACAGTAATGATTCTGAGAAATAGAAACAGAGCCACAGGGCATAGTATCCCCCGAGTGCTGTGTGTGTATCACAGTCTGTTTTTCTTTCTCTCAGAGTAAGTTAGTTAGAGTGTAGTTAGCCATGCAGCTGGATTCGTATTACAGGCGTTTGCTTTCATTTTGGATGTTGAAATTCTCTTCACCTTGCATGCACTTCAAATGTTTTTTCAGTTTCAGTTCTTTCAGTTTTCTTTCAGAAAAGTTCAGAGCTTGTGATATAGATGTGTTTCCTCATCCATCAGAACAGATTTGGAGAAATTTAGCATTACATGCTCAACATTGGACCCTCTGCAGTGAATGGGTGCCGTCACAATGAGAGTGCAAAGAGCTGATAAAAACATCACAATAATCCACAATAAGTAAAAGGCAGTGTGTTTGTAAGAAACAAAATACTTAAGGCATTTTAATTTTAAACCATCCATAATCCATAAAATCTCCTCCTTCCAGGAAAAGCCAATCCTCTGTTATGATCTTACATCAAAATCGACAGAAATATTTGTTTAGAACCGTTTTATTCTGTACTTGATCTGTGCATATTTCTCTCCTGATTCAGATGAGATGACTTTTTCTCTGGAGAAAGCAATATTATGAATGTTATGGATACTCGTATTTTAGCCGGAAGCAGTGGTTTGATGTTAAAAATGTCTTAATGATAGATTTGTTTATTAAAACACACAGCTTTTCACTTCACAAGATGTTAAGTGATGGAGCGGATTATTGTGATGTTTTTATCAGATGTTTGGACTCTCATTCTGATGGCACCTATTCACTCCAGAGGATTCAATGGTGAACAAGTGATGAAATGCTACATTTTTCCAAATCTGTTCCGACGAAGAAAATCTCATCTACATCTTGGATAGCCTGAGGGTGAGTACATTTCCAGCAAATTTTTTCGGTGAACTTATTCCTTTACCATCATCCCTACAATACCTTCCGATTCCAATTCCGAAACGCTAACTTTGAGATGAATATCCTTTTGATAAAGTCTGCTGCTAGAGTGGAACAAAAGCATGATGATTTGCATTGTCATTGCAGATCGATGTCTGCTTCTGAATTACGCACATTAGTGCGCAGAGTGTACTGCATTTCCAACAAATCATTCCCTGCTCCGTTCAAATGACTTCTATCCAATAGCGTGCAATAACACGGCCACCGTGGCATCTGCTGGTCTTCTCAGAAAAAGCTCTAATGGATGGTGAAAGGATGGGCAGCTCGTGACCAGCACTTATGAGAAGGTGAGGGCATTAATGCTTACACTTGTGGTCAGCATAATCAAATCTCGTTCTGAAACACTAGAACACCATTGAGACTATACATGCGAGAGGGCCATTAAACTGTCAGCGAGGCATCGATTTGAAGGACAGTGCTGGGCAACAGAAAGACAATGTGTGAACATCTGACGCTATGGATCCAGGCCATGAATGACTGCTTGGATGGAGACGAGGACAAGCTGTTTGAAGAGTTTTTACAAGGGCTGCATTTTTTGCTTATAAATTATATATGATATTTTGAAGCTCGTTTAAAATTGGACTCATAACTTGAACATGAGGGGTTGCATTAAATATGATAATATATGTTTTATGCTTTTCTGAGAGCATCATAAATGACATAAAGAAACATTAGCGAACAAAAAAGCACTGCTTTGCGCTTCTGTCAAACGTAATACAGTAGCTTGCAAAACACTTTGTTTATCTAAAAGTCACCTTCACCGTTTGGACTTTTGGAAAAGTTCTCAAACGTTTCTCAGACAGGGTGGTATGAGATACATTTGTCACTTCAGAAAGAATATTTCATCATGTAATGCTCCAGATATCTCTCATCTGATTGTCTGATGTCACGAATCAGCACCTATTCGACCAGATGATTGGCAGGTATCGACTGCGCTGTGAGGAGCAGCAGTATCAGCGGAGCATCAGAGGACAGGAATCAAATAGCTCCATGACACGGCCCTCTGCAAAGGGCATACTGAACTGTTTCTACTGAATATGTGCTTTCTGTTCAATGATAAGATCATGTACAAATCCATTGTAATGGAATTCAAGTGAAAGCAGGCCCTTCTTGTAACTCATCCACGATTTATTTATTCAGCAGCCGTTTGTGGTTTTTTATATATTTCCATTATCTACAGGTGAAAACGAGTGTTTCTCTGACTATAGGCTCTTTTCTTATGAACTGAATTCTCTTAAGTAGCATTTCTCCAGTATCTGAAATCATTCTAACATGATGATTTGCAATCTTACTGACCTCAAACTTCTGAATGGTAGTGTACAAGTACACACAATAAACGTATTTTTCCAAAATGAAATTGACCTTGATTTTTCATTGTTCACATATTACAAGTCAAATACATTTACATATTTATGTACTTTATAAAAATACCCAGCAATTTTACTTTTAGTATACTAAACTGGTATACTTAAAGTCTGCTAAACTGGAAGAACTAATTTTGCACTTAATGCACTTTAATTCTGCGGAAATTTTGAGGTCCAACTAAAGATATACTGAGTATATTTAATTATGCTAAAGTGGAACTATTGCATTTATACTTCAGGTACACTTTAAATATCTTGCATTTAAAGACTGATATTATTCAAAGATGATACAATCCTCATCGATAGTAACATTAAAACACACCTTAATATTAAGACATGTGCATTGTGCACTAGTGGTACTCCAAATAAAGCTTAATTATCATTTTTATATCAATAAGTCTCAAGCGATATGTCAGTCAAAATTTTAATAGATTTGAACTAGTATGAAATAAATGTTTTTTTTTTTTTTTTTTAATATATTACTTTTTTTATAGGGTATTGAAAATGTTTATGATTATTTCCACTTTTTTAGATTATAATAGTTTTAGAAAATCAAATATTAATTAATATTTATGATGGAATTTTATTGATGTCATATTTAAAGGTAGCAAAATGTCATGTCAAAAAGTTTCCAAGCTTAATTCTGACCTTTATTTAACAAAAATTAAAATAGTATTTTTGAAAATAAAGTTCAACCCCGAGATATAAAAATGGCAATAGCTGAAGAAACACCAATATGTACATGACAAAGACCCAAAAAGTTTATTAGCATTCCAAAGATAATGAAAGATTGTATATTTGGCCATCTGTTACTGATTTTGTTTTATAAACATAATGTCCTCAAGACAGTAAAAACCTAAAGGACACATTTAAATAGCTCTTCAACATGAAGCACATGCACAGATGGGAAAATAAACCCCACACTCTGGGTAATTTTCTGTTTCTTTTCAGTTTGCTTCTGGAAAAGAAGAGATTCACAGCTTTCATTAAGTCAGGACGCCTCTGTGCATGAGCTTAAATGACTAACGATGGGCCGAGCAGGGATGAATAATGAGATAAAGGTAATGACTGTTTCATTGGATTTCCCTTTATCCTCTTTGACACTATTGATCATATTAAATCACCAAGAGAATCTCAAGAGCTCACGCTTCTCAATGCTGGCAATTAAACATATGAACGCAGAGGAAAGAAACACTCTGACCAAGATAGAGGGACATTTCGCGGCGATAATTTCATTGCACTGACACCAAACAAGGTAAAAGTCACAGGTGAAAATGTTTAGAAAAGACACGACACCCATTAAGCATTAAACCTCTCTAAAGTGGAAAATTCCGTAAACAGATTAATGGGACTATACAAGCAGGAAGACAGAAGATTAGTGGGGGGAAAAGCCAATTGAATAGAAACTTTAAAAAGTTGCAGTGAAAACAGACCTATAGATGGATGGATGGGTGGATGGATGGATTGATGGACAGATGTATAGATGGATGGATGGACTGACGGATTGATGGACAGATATGGATAGATGGATGGATGGATTGATGGACAGATATATAGATGGATAGATGGATGGATGGATTGATGGACAGATATATAGATGGATTGATGGACAGATATATGGATGGATTGATGGACAGATATATGGATGGATGGATAGTTGAACGGATAGATGGAAAGAGTGTCTGGAAATAGAGGATGATATGAATAATGATAAGAATAGAATAGAATAGAATAGAATAGAATAGAATAGAATAGTTGTATATTTAACATAAAATGTGGTATATTTAGTGTCAGTCTTAAAATTGAGTCTCTTCTAATAAATAATTTCTTGGCATTATTATAATTTTTTTTTTAATGGAACACTAAATTCATAGTGTTTTCTGTTTTATTTATTTATTTTTTTCAGTTGGGGAACAAGGAGACACCTAACTAATTTTATAATGTTGGTTAATTTTAATTTGGTAGTTAAATTATTTTAAACATTATTAATGTATGTTTAATATTTATTAATTTTAACATGAATAAATATTAAACATACATTACATACTATATTAAATATTTTTAACTTAATTGAACCTTTTCAGTGGTGATTTTAAAATATTCTAGCGGTCCCCCCAGAGTGAGTTTTTTTAGGCGACCGTTATTTTAGAACGCTTCCTCTTACTGTTTCCATGGCAACGCGTCATGCTTGTCACGTGACACACCGCGGCCACAATAACACTGTATGACAGATGGATCGCTTTTATTTCGTTTTTCATTTTTTATTCAAAATATTAATAAACTTGCTTACCATTTCATGAACAAGCACTGTGTGACAGATGGATCGCTTTTATTTCATTTTTTATTCAAAATATTCATAAACTTGTTTACCATTTCATGAACAATCTGATATTCCGATTCACAAATATATGTAAATGAGTGTGTTTTGTCGTTTAAAACCCTTTCTAAATGATCTTGATCGTGAACTGTAACGTGAGATGGGCGCAGCCATGTTTGTTCGCGCTGCAGTTCACAGTTCTGTCAGTCGGATTTACAGCACGTGAATTCATCGATTTCTCCCGAAATACATGCAAAAAAGTGGCCGGTGAACTGGGAGAAGAATAGAGTGAACTTTATAGTTACTTACACTATGTGTATCTGATACGAATAAAATACGTCGGCAAATTATATTTGAATGGATTGTTATTGCTGCTTCCATAAACATC